>NC_080651.1:12022480-12322480 GCF_027579445.1 Ammospiza nelsoni | reverse complement strand
AGGAATTGAATCCTATCTGACATTTAGTAATCACAGGGATTAATATACTATAGAAATTAACACATTTTGTGCAGATGGCCTATCCTCCCTAAAGGCATCCTTTTCAAACTGCAATCCAGAAAGAATACTCCTAACAATTAATGCTTCTTTTACTTCCTCTGCTGAAAAAATTACTTCAGACAATCTTTATTGAGAAGGTAGAAGATACGTCTACCAAGGACTGGACCAAAGGAGTTATTCAGAATTAACCCAACCATATAAACTTCAAAGGAGCTTCTGAGCTGTACAAACAGGTTAATCTACTAGCTAAAAACACTTGTTCCTTATATATTAAGTATTTACTACTGTAAGAATTTGTCCAATCAGGAACCTGATAGATTGGCTCCCTTCCAGAATCCTCAATTCACCAACTTTCATAGTTTTACTTAACCCTGCCTTTAAGTCTCAGTTGAGCAGGGCCATACCTTGACATGGATCTGGTTGCGCAGGACTGCGGCTCGCAGGATCATTGCTTTGGCACGGCGCTGAAACTCTTTGCCCATCTGTAAAGACTTCTCAAAAGTTGTGCTGCGCTGATCTACATCTCGAGCATACAGAATCTGTAACCAATACAGAGAACTGAACATGGGAGCTGTGCCAGGGTTCCACAGCAGGAAAACAGCTAAGGCATTATGGGGCCTGAGGTCACACACAGTTCACCCCTACTGAACACACCAGGCCCAAGAGATGAATGCACCTTTCCAAGCCTCTCAGGAATGGAGAGTTTCTAAACTTAGTAAACCTGTTCAGTCTCTAATTCATGGGTGAAATGCACTCACCTTACTGTGCGAGTCTATTCTGGCGTTGATCAGTCCCTCCAAGATCAGCTGAGTGAGTTCATCTTCCAGAGCAGCCACTGTGGTGTTAAAAGCAGTGGCCATCTTGCGCATGTCTGCCGACACATAGGGGCTGAAGTACTAAGAAAAAGAAGAAAATATTCAGTTGCACACTCCACCCTTTAAGAAACTAGGAGAAAAGTAATTGCAAAGAAATGGCCTATCTCCCTGTTTATCCACCTCTGGGATGACAGGAACAATTACCTGGATAAGGGCACGATTTCGAATCTGGGTATAAAGTGTCCTAACATGAGGTGCAAGGTACATATCTAGCAGCAAGTTGTCCTGCGCAAAACAATAAACCACATCAGAAGCTGAGAAGCAATCTGGAAAAATATATTATTCCTGTGTTCTGAAACATTTATGCGTATATACTTGAACCTTAAGAATATTATACTACAGGAAGACAATAAAACAAGAATGAATAAAAAACATAGGAATATGTTTTAAATATTTATAATTTCTCTCTACAAATAAACTATTCCTAATTTCCATGCACCACACCAAGAGACACAGAAGACAGAGAAGACCTGAACATTTAGTATCTACTTTTGACAATCACTGCTTCTCACAAAAGCCTAGGCAAAGGGAACTTTTAGGGTCTCCTCTGCACTGCTCTCCTGCAACTCACCTTCATCTCATCCAGCATCTTCAGGCATGAAGCATACTTAGATTCATAAAACTTGAAGATGATGTCACGAACCTGTGGCTCCAGCTCCAAAAACAATTTGAAGGAGCTACAGATAAAGATGGCAGTGATCAGACATTGGAATCTGCTACTTAAATACCCCATTAGCTCATCACTCCAAGTCACAAGGTTAAAAACTCTCACTATCATTCCAAGAAGATTCCAAGATTTTACCCTCTAACAGACCAGACAGCCCATTTTCACCAGGGCTAGGAGCCTGGAACACAGAGAGATAGAGCACAGCATCAGAGCTGTGATGAAGGAAGACAAAAGACTTTTGACAAACCAAATAGTAGAAGTGTTTGTCCACACAAAACAAAATCATGAATGTGAATAGGTCAAAATCAGGCAAACAAATGCCATACTGTAGTCCATGCTGGCCAGCTCTGTGTCCCCTTTCAAAGCACAGCCTTCATTATGTATAGCATGCCATAGACAAGACAAGCATGCCAATTTCTCTGAGAAACAAGCTATTGTGAGTGTGGTAAATCTTAGGGATGTACACTTTTCCTCAGCACACTCCCAGTTCACCATCACAGATTTTTAAACCTTGGGATCTCACCCTATTTATCAGCCCATAAAAGAGGGTAACAACCCCTTTTCCACAGCAATTTAAGATTACTGCTTCTGTACATCTAGCTCCTGTACACCTAGCTGACAGGAATTCAGTAGCATTGCAATTAAATCTATGACACTCAATAACCACTTTCTTCCAAAGATTGTAATTATCTTAACCTTCTGTATAGTAAGATTACACTCCAAGGTGTACTAATAATTACTAAATTGTTTTAACGATTAACATACACCACAACAAGGGGCAACATGAAGGAAAGCTGCCTTTGACAGACGACTGTGTCCCTCTATTTAATATCTGATATGAAGTACTGATGAAGACAGACAACTGGGCTATGCAGATGCTGGATTTAACCTGGGTGGGAAACTTATACTAAGAAAATTTCAGCTGTGATTAACCACTCTGTTTTAGACAGTGAAACAGCACTTAATGCTAAAGGCAAATTAGAGCTCAGTGATTCTTTCTCTCCTGTATGAGAAATATTCCTGCCAAAATCCACTCTTAACCAAAGTCCCATGTTCCAAAAGATGTCCAGTACATACAAACATCACTCAAGGCATCACTCACCTACTGGAGATAACATTTCGTTGCAGTTCCTGACGGTCAAATGTAGCAAGGGCACAGAGCCCACCATACACAGCCACATTGCTGGGAGATAACAGCTACAGAGAGAGGGAGAGACAGAGAGCAAGCTGTCACTGACTACCAAAATGGTGTAAGGGTGGTGTTGAGTCTTCTACCCCAGGCCTTTCTTTCAAGCAGTGACAAGATTAGTCCTTATCAAATGCAGTGGAAGCACTCAGGTTGCTCTCACCCACTGCGTGGGGTGACAGAGTCAGAGCAGTAACACTGCTAAGAGAGCAGACATCAATTTCAGGAGCTTTTGGTTGATTGAATTATAAATTATAAATCATAAATCTCACAGGTAACTCTTATGTGATCTAGAATAGAACATTTAGAGAAGCCAAGAACAGAGACTTAAAAAAACCAAAACAAACCAACCAACCAGCACAGTTCACAGCACCACCACACTATATAGGAATGCTGCAAGAATAACTACAATATCTGAATTTTACAACCTAATACTAAGAAGAACTGCATCCCCTCCAAGACCTGCATACAGCTCCCTCTTGGTCCTCACCTCAGGGAAATCACAGTGATCAAATGATGCCAACAAGAAGCACTTTGCTGCCTGTTTGTACTTCCGGGCAGCTAGTTCGGCCAAGCCTAGGAACCAGAAAAAGTTAGTCCTTTTTTTATGACAGTATACAAATTTGGGAAAATTGAAAAATCTAGGGAGTAGGAAAGGCCCCCACAGTTGCTAGTGCCTTCACTAGTGAAGTAAAACAAGATCCTCAGACTGTCTCAAGCATCCTTTGAACTACATTGACTCACACAGGTATCCTCTCTGAAGAAACTCAGGGAGAAGAAAGAGATGGCAAAAACCAGCAGTTCTATCTCACCAGCTTAATTAAATTTTGCATGTCTGGTATGGAAATACAAAGTCTGTCAAATATGAGAGAAAAAATAAACCCAAGAGCCCTAGAGACAGCTAACAGGTAGAAAGACAGGCAAACCATACAGGAAGCTGAAGGACTCACTCACCTGCTGCACATTTCAGTTTGGTGAGAATTGCTTGTGTCTGGCTATCTCTTTCTCCTCTTTGCTAAAGCATAAAACAAAGCAGTAGTGAGCAAGCAGTATGAAAGCTATTTTGCTTACAACTAGGATAATGTCCCCAGGATATTTCACCCTGATAATTAACTTGCCAATCTCAATGGCAAGAAAACTTAATTTTATTTCTCTTGGGAAATATGGCAAAACTGAGGATGGGAAGTACCCATTTTTACCATAAGTCAGATTTTGTACATGTGCATCATAAGAGAAGTCATAAAGGGGGAAAGGAAGAAATAATTTTACAAATTTAGAAACAGAAAACAAAGGGAAAATGTATGCAAGTTAAAGAGCAGGAGCTTACTTCTGCAATTTCTGGTGTAGACTCAGCCTTGCTAACATAGCTCAGAACATGAGACCAATTCTGGAGGTAGACACTGACCTGTAGAGAGCCAGAAATAGTGTGGGGCAGGCACAGATAAACGGCACTCCTCAGCTAAGCCGCATCATTGAGGACACAAGAGCCAAGGATGGGGGGCAACTTCACAGCAGGTATCACAAAGACACCAGGTACCTCTGCCTGCAAATCCTCCTACCTTGATAACATTGAGACACATGTTGATGACATGTTTAGCACTGGTGCAGTAATCACGGGCTCGCGAGTAACACTTGAGAGCATTGCTGAGGTCTCCACAGTCCAGGTAATGATCACCTAAATCATCGTGGCCTCTCCTGGAGGATGGGAATTAAAACATCAGTGAACTGTATGCTCAGAAACGGACAAAGGCAGTTTGTTCTAAACAAGTAACTCAACACACTGACCTAAGGGCACATCCCATGTTAACTACAGAGAAACAAAATGCTCTTCCTTGCTCCAGAAGAGCCTTTTACATCTCACCTGATACTCTCCTTGATGGAGTTCCCTTTGTAATTTTTCAGATCTGTATCGAGTTTCTCCAGTTTAAGAAGAGCTTTCTTGCGTGTAGCTTCAACCCAAGCTGTGTCAAGAGGAGGGGGTTCAATTCCACTATCAGGGACAGCATCAGGTGTATTTTGCAGTTCTCTGAAAGAAAAGTATTTGAATGAGGCTATTAGGCTGAATATGTTTCAAAACAGAAGTCTGCTAAGTGCCTGGCAATGCTACCCTAACAAACAGTACTGCATACACAAAATAGACCAAAGAGAAAATAAAGGTAGTGGGGAAAAAGAGACATATTGCTAAAATGTCCAGTGCAAACAGTAACACAAGCATCACAGATGTTTACAAATACTTCACAAAATTATCCTAATGATCTCAGGATGAATATACTGTCACACACATGGTAAAGACTCCCCATGCAAAACAGACAAGAAATCATTAAATAAGCATAGCAACAAAAATAATACAAAGATGGGAAGCGTAGATGTATAAGTGAGATATTAAAGGTGATCCTTAACATCAAGCCTCTTTCTAGAGCGGGGGAGAGAAAGGAAACAATAAACCAAAACAAGGCAAAGAGTTAGATTAGGTATTAACTTATGAAAACAAAAGCATCTAGAACATGTCTCCATAATCTGTCTCAGGAAAAACAAATTTATTCATTAATATTTGAGGCAGTTGCAAGGACTAAACTCACCTCAATATCTACCTGGAGCTTTTAAAAGCACAAAGATTTCAGAATGAGACAATGCCTTCTGTGCTCTATCTTTTAAAAAAGCATGAACACACATGTCGCTGCTATTAACTCTAAGGGCGAAGATAATTTGCATAAGGTACGTGCTGGTATTACATGCAAAGTACTCCATTGCAGCACATCACTCTTAACTCCGTCAGGAAAGCTCCCCAGGTTCCCATGGCCTCTTAGTACCTCGTGGCCTCAGACAGCTTTCTGTGGATTTCTTCATACACATCAACATTAAAAGTTCTCTGGACAAATGACAGAGCCATCTTGAGAGCTTCCACCCGCAGCTGTGGGCAGTGGTCAGCGATGAACTGCAGCCGCTCGATTCGCATCAGCCCACTGTAGCTGGACGCATACTGCTCCAAATCCTGCCAACAAAACCTGGCCTCAGAAGGTGAAAATGGACACACTACATCAGCCTACTACACTATGACCTGCACAGCTTTTCCTGCAGACCTGACCCCCTCAAGGAGGGCAAACAAAAATCAGTAAGATTAGTTCATGTCTGCTTTCTTCAAATATAAGTAATTTCCTCAGAAATATGCTCTACACTACAATTTACCATTTCAAAATTTCAGTTGTGATGCTTTTGTGTTTAAGACTAACCAGCGTTAAAATTTTTTCAGAAGGGTCTTTTTCAAAATTCTTCAAGGAAGAGATCATGGGCAAGAAATGTACCCACAGCCCTCAGCAGCACGTACCAGCGTGGGGTTCTCCACCACATAGTTGATATCAGGTGAATTTTGCTGATCTTCTTGTGGATCTACGTCAATCTGCATGGGCTCCACTGCACCCTAAAAGAGCAAAACAAGGTCAAAAGCAGCCTATATGTTATTCAATTTACTAAGGACTTGCTTAAATATGTGTTAAATTTTAAAAATGAAAAAGCACTCCTCAGTCTTTTGATATATGCTTAGGACTTTTCTCTAGTAGCACCACCAGTCAGCATGATGCTTGGTCTAATGCAAGCAGCAGTATGGCTTAGCATTCACACAGAGCAGTTTATTTGGCTTGGTAAATTATCAAGCAAAAAAATGAAGGGGTCAAATAATCTGATTCTACAAAGTATGTGAGGTATGCATATGCATTCCATTTCTCTTCCCTGAGCAAGAGCAGGTGTTAACACTCAGCTCAAGAAGTTCCAAAAGGCAAAATGTACCAAAAAACTCACCACAACCTTTCAAAATTGCTTTAATGCTTAGAAATAATATTTCGGGGCGGGGGGGGAAGAGGCAAATATTGCGAAACTTCTTAGAAGTATTAAAAGCCATAAAGAACAGAACGCCAAATGACAACTTCAAAGTTTCCAACATAGCAAGGAAC
Source organism: Ammospiza nelsoni (assembly GCF_027579445.1). Classification (NCBI taxonomy): domain Eukaryota; kingdom Metazoa; phylum Chordata; class Aves; order Passeriformes; family Passerellidae; genus Ammospiza; species Ammospiza nelsoni. Next base: position 12,315,745 of record NC_080651.1, on the reverse strand, counting down.
AATCTGACTGCACTGCAGGGATGTGGCATTAGTCAAACTATTTTACTATAGTTTTCAAGTTCAATTGCTCGGATAGAGCCTCTTTGGAGAAACAACAGAATTTTATTCTCCCAGTATATCCTGCACGGCTTTGAGCCATAAGGACTCACAGCAATGCAGTGACTTTGGCACAGCTGCATTGCTTCAGCTCCTGCATGTACTCCAGGTAAGACCAGCTTGCTATCCCATTCCACAAACTAAGTGCTCTGCTGGCACAAAATTCATTGTCTACTCCTAGTCCAAGTGTGCTGAACAGTCCTCCTTGAAATTACTGTGAGGAAATAAAGTGAGGAAAACTTAGAAGACTGTCTGCTTATAAAATGCTGACTTTGTGCACACAGTATATAAGCTTTATAAGCTTGATTTGCAAAAGGGGATCTCACAAAAGACAGACATGCCAACCACCTTGCCCCCATACACATCTGATTATTTCCATATTTTTACTGATTTTACTGTCAAGAAATCAAAGATTGAGGGTTTTTTGGACTGGGTTGATTGTTTAGTTGGGTTGTTTTGTGACAAGGAACAGGGCAGATGCAGATTTCCTATCTCTAAAAATTACACTCACCCACAGTCTGGAGGTCTTATTCTTTCACAAACTGATACACGTCAAATACACATCTCACTGAAACCTCCCAAAATCTGAAGTAAAAGCAAGTGAAGCACAAAACCATCTGTTTCCTAGTTTACTAACCTTTCCATGAAGGAAAGGGAGGCAGGGAGGGCACAGAGGAAATTTTGGTTGTTTAGACCACCCCTCAGGCAAACTCCGCATAAAAACAGGCAATTCAACATATGCTGAGACCACTACTTTTCCCACTTTTATCTACCTTCTATCTTTTCTTATATCACAAACACTAAGTGCCAAGGTTAGTTTGTTTAGGCGGCACTTGCCTACCATAGTAAAAACTCAATTACAGACTCCTTAGAAAACAGCAAAAAGGTAACTGTAATTCCAGCTGGTGGAACAGAACAATTTGTGTCTTGCTACACTGAGAGTCTGCACTCTGCATTTCTCACTTAACTCCCAGACAAGGAAAAATACAAGTGGGCTGAAAGCCCCAGTAGGACAAGCAAACTCAAACATTTTCAAGCTCTTTATTTTGAAAGGAAGATGCAATGTCAACTCAAAAACTACTCACAGAGCAAATAATAAACAGCCACTCCCCAAGATTTCCTAAGCCCCAAGGGCTGCTCTGCTGAGGGTACCTCACCAGGCCTCACATAAGCAGATATGCTGATGCCTGAGCTGAAGTCTCCTGCTGTACTCGGCAGGAATAGGTGTGATCTGCTGCTGGACGGGGTGCAGTACAGATCTGTTACTAACGAAGGAGCCGAGTTGGATGCTGAACCGTCCCTCGTCCTCTCTGCCCAAAGCCCCGCGCCCTGACACAGATATGCTACTGCTAAAACTTGCAAAGGACAGCCTCCGCAGGTACCTCGTGTCACCGACCCCCTCGGCGTTCCCGGGGCTCTCCCTGCACTACAGACTCTCAGTTCCTCCTCACTGGGCCACCTCACCGTACCCTCCTCCACCACTCCAGCCCTACCCACGGCGGGGACCAAACACAGGGCCACCGCAGCGGCGGGGACGCCACGGGTGCCGGAGGATGCTCGGCGGAGCACTGCTCCTCGCGAACGGCGGCGGAAGAGACACAGACCCGACGGAAGGGCGAGCGAAGGCCCAAGGCCAGCCGAAAGCTGCTCCACGTCCGTGGAGCGCAAGGAGAAGGCCGCACGGCGCCCCCGGAGGCCGCGGCCGAGCAAGGGTCTCAGACCCTGCGCGGGAGGGACGCGGAACGCGGCGGAGCGCGGCGGAGCGCGGCAAGGCCCGATGGGCCGGGCCAGCGGGACGCGGCCGCCCCATACCTGCAGGTTAAAGACCTGGACGGGCAGCGGCATCCTCCCCTCACGCCGCCGCTTCCGGCCGCCCGCCCCTCCCGCTCCGCTTCCGCTTCCGTTTCCGGGCCGCGCGTCGCGGCGAGGCCGCGGCCGACAGGTGAAGCTCTTAAAGGGGCCGCGGCCCCGCGGCGGCGGCTCGACGACCTCCGGGCGCTCCTTCCGCGGGGCCGCCGCCACCTCCCGGAGTGCGGGGCCATGCGGTGGCCGCACCCTGCGGCGGGGGCCCGCGGGGCTGCAGCATGAGCGGTCCTTGCCTGGGGCTGCGCAGGGCCGGGGTTCTGCTGTCGCTGGGCGCCGCCGCGCTCCTGCTGCTGCTGCTGCCGCGGGGGCCGCGCCCCGCCGCGCCCCGCCCGCCGCGCCCCGCCGGGCCCAGCGCGGCCCCGCCGCACCGCGCGGGCCCCGCCGGCTCTGCCGCAGCGCCGGGCGGCGGGCCCGGGACCGGCGGGCTCGCGGGGAGCTCGCAGCTTGCGCGGAGGGGCCGCCTCGGGACTGCCGGCAGCGCGGCCAGGGAGAGCCTGGAGCTGAAGGACATCTTCATTGCCGTGAAGACCACGAGGAAATACCATAGGAGCCGGCTGGACTTGCTCCTCCAAACCTGGATCTCCCAGGCGAGAGGACAGGTGAGAGACTTTGTCAGCGGGCAGGGGCAGCCGGCAGCTCCGGCCCTGCGCTTCCAGGACAGCGAGTGCGCTCCCACCGAGTTTTTCTCTCTTATGTTAAAAAAGACTTTCTTTGTAAGACTGTGGAAAGTCGTTTTATATAAACGCTTAGTGTGAACATACTTCCAAAAGAGTTCGTTGCTGATTAGGCCAGTTACTTGCAATATGGGATCGGTAGTCCAAGCAGACACAGTTTGCTGATTTTTGTATTACTGTAGAAAGTGCTTTCATGATAGTGAAATATTCCTGATGATGATGCATCTAAGCTAATATGTTGGACTAAGTACTTAAGCTTTTCTGTAGGTCATAAAGTTTGTTCCCTTGTTTCAGAATTTTGGTCCGTTCAAGTATATTAATGGGATTTTATCCAGACATTGGAACAAGACTGTGTTAACCACCTCCCACTTCCCACCCTGACTTCCATTTTTTCTTCTTTATCTGCTTGGCAGCTGTGGATAATTCCTTGCCAGAGAGAGGAGGTAGTACCAAAAAAAGACCAAAATCCTTTCTGTCTGGAAATCACTTGTCTGTACTATGAGACAAGGAGAGTAAAATGCAGCCTTCTTTATTAAAATGACATTATTCTGGTTTGTAATGAAAAAATGTAACAAATAAGGCAGGGGTTGAAGTTGCTGGGGGGTCTCTGCACCCCTACTCCCTCCCCCTTTCCAGTGGCTATTGTGAAACAAACTACCAAGAGAGACAAAACACTCTGAATTCTAACTGAAACTGAGCAAATTTAAAATTAGAATCTGAAGTTCTTAAATGTGGAAACACGGTTTTTGTCTCCCACAGACATTTATATTCACAGACTGGGAGGATCGGGAGCTACGCCTGAAAGCAGGTGAGCTGTGTAGCAGCAGAGGTGCATGCTATGTATTATAACTGAGTTTCGTTTCTTTCATACTCTCTATAGAAGTCCTTATTTCATGCTGTACAAGCAACTAGGAAAGTTAAGATGAAGAAAATAGAGAAAACTTCTCTCTAATTGGCACCTGGACAAGACACCTGGAACTTCCAGAAGACTGAGTTCACTTTTGCACCCCTTTCCTTCTTGTTAGTAGACTTAGGCTTATGTGGTTCAAAGTCATAGTAGGTATTTCTTTCACACACATCTCATGACATTGCTTTTATACCCTTGCTTGTTTTAATGCAGTCACACAGTTTCATGACTCTGAAGGTTACATGCCAGATGGGTGACCTGTGAGCCCTGCCTGTCCTGCAGCTTCTTCTCCATGTGTGCACCATGTGCACCTCAGATGTACAGTATTGGTGCCAAATGTGCACTTCTTTTGTAGTCTTTTTTGACTACACATGCTCCTCAGACCTGAAAGGGCTGATCTTTATTCTTCTAGGGGATCATATGATCAACACCAACTGTTCCGCTGTCCATACCCGGCAAGCTCTCTGCTGCAAGATGTCTGTGGAATATGATAAATTCCTGGAATCTGGGCAAAAGTAAGTGAAACACATTGTTCCGATTGACTTTGTTTCTTCCAGTTCTGTGCTTACAGGAAACTTGAGTAACCATCTCTGTTCCAGTAAGGAATGTAGTATTAGCTAAAATGTAGGGATGAGTGCAGGAGAGGGAGCACAGCATGAAGCAGTGTTTATAAACAAGCATCTTCTGAAAGGTGGAAAGGATTATAATCTACGGAAGTTATTAATTTCAGCCTCTTTGCAGATTTAGCATCTGTGGGTGCTTTCATCTTCCCTATTCTGTAATTTGGGACAATAAGGAATACTTTCTGCTCCAAGCCTGAAAGACTATGACTCAGTTGTAAACTTATAACTCATTTCTTTGTCCCTATAATTTCTTGATTTGTTTTGTTTGAAGATGGTTTTGCCATGTGGATGATGACAACTATGTGAACCCTCGGACTCTTCTGCATCTCCTGTCTGCCTTCTCACACAGCCAGGATGTGTATGTGGGGCGACCGAGCCTGGACCATCCCATCGAAGCAGCTGACCATGTCCAAAGTGATGGATCAGTAAGCAAACTTTTTCAGTTTGCCTGAGAGACATGCCAATCTTCTAAGCCTTTAAAACCTTGACAATTCATAGGATTCCCCCATAAACCCAAGGGATTTAATCTGCAAGAAATGAACCTAGTGATGGTCATTTTCAGAGGCAGGATGCTGAGTTAAACGCACCTTCAGCCTGATGTTGTGTGCATACATATGCACAATGGAGGTTTTCTTCTGGATGGCTGGCTGTTTCTGTTCCTTTACTCATGCATGCTGTGATCTCCCTCACACTGAGCTTAGTAGGGCCTCCCCACCCTGACTTATACTTTTCCTTTAGTGGCTGTGGGGGCAATGTTCCTTATTTTAGGACTTGGGAGTTTGGGTGGGAGTTCAAGGGGTTTTTAATTTGTTTTGAGTGCAGTATCACACACATTGTCATCATCTTTAACCAGCTTCACATGGGTGACAGAAGCTTTCTGGATAGATAAATCATTTGCAATATAAAGTGGTTATTAGGTTTCCAAGAACCAGAAGCAAACATATCTCAACCACAAGATACATGTGCTAAGGAGAAAATCCTAGCCAGGTCACCTGCACTGGCAGGTCTGTTTAAAGATCTATCAATCCACTGGCCAGAATGGCATAAAAAGTTATAAAGCAGCTTGTTAGGGAAGACTGCACAACAAAATAGTCTCCTTGGACATAGAGCCAATATATATATGGACCACCTTTGACATCCTCAATAACACTGAGCTGGCTATGACCCTTGGTTAAAATGAATAGAGGACAAATGTAATTGTGTCGAAGTGGGACTATCCATTCATGTGGGCTACCTCCCTTATGCTAATTTGATGGTTCACCTGCTGTCTGTTTCAAGGTAGTTTCATTTGAGAGAACAGCTAGCTGCTTTCAGCAGCCTAAACAAATAGAGATTCATCTGTAGGCTTGTTCTGACTCAGATGTAATATTTGATATGAAATAGAACATTGAGTTCCCTTCCCTGCCCAGTGAATTGCAAAAAGCTGATTGTCAGTAACTGTTATGTGGTTTTTTTTTTTTTTTGCTCTTCAGAAGACAACGGTGAAATTCTGGTTTGCCACAGGTGGAGCTGGGTTCTGTATCAGCCGAGGTCTTGCCCTGAAGATGAGTCCCTGGGCCAGGTAAGCATTGTCCCTAGCTGAGCTCCATCAGTACATGTCTGGGAGGTTTTAAAATACACATTTTGGCTTGTCTCCTATGCTCTCTGTCACAGCCTGGGCAATTTCATTAGTACTGCAGAAAGAGTACGTCTTCCTGACGACTGCACCATTGGCTACATCATCGAAGGGCTGCTGGAGGTAAAGCTGCTGCACAGCCCATTGTTCCACTCCCACCTGGAAAATCTGCAGAGACTGAAAGGGGAGTCTGTTCTGCAGCAGGTAGAGCTATGCTTCATGTCCTGTTCTTATAGTTACACCTCAGTCTGATCAGAAAGAACAGACTACGTAGACTTAGCACTCTTCAGCAAAGAAGGATATCTACAGACTCACTCAGAGCTGTAACCTGCTCAATTCCTTCATTTTGGTGAAAAGCACTGTTTCACTCTAGCCAGCTAGGTCATGTAGCTGTCCCCTCCTTTGGGGACACATTCTGCTACATGAAGCCTAGGTAGGGTGTACCTCATCTCCTCCTAAACCTTGATTTTTTGCGTGTAGCTGTAGCAGAAAGTGTAGAAGTTTGCTAAATAGTGTTCCTGGTTTTGCCTAACAAAGTTGCAGTCTTAATTCATGCTGTTCAGAAAGGCAGCTATATAAGTACTTGACATAACTAAATGTTAATAATTTTAAAGAACAATTTGTATGAATCTCATGAAAGTTGCTTCTGAAAAATCAATTTGCTTTTTAGTTGCTGGGCTACATTTTACCTCCCTGGCAGCAGATGGAGCCACAAGGCCATCCAGCAGTGTTGCCTGCATCACACTGCTTGGCACCATGAGTAAACAGGAGTGTGGTTTTCCCCTGCATGCTGGGTGGTTATATTTTTCTGGCAATTGTATTAGGCAGCAGAAATGTTTGCTTGGGGCCAAATTCCACTGTGATGTCACCTCCCTTTATGTTAGTGAATTTGACTGTAGCAACAGTCCAACAACTGGCCATTGTTTCACTGGTCATCATTGGTTCCATGAGACGAAGATAGCTAACCCAAAACCCAGGAAATGTACAATTGCAAAGAAAATACAAGTCTTCTTGCACCTGACACATGAAAAATTCGTAATGCGGTGCTTGTGTGGAGGAACCTGTGGTTCCAGAGATCTAAACTTTGTTTCAGATTTGAAACATGACAATCCTTTCTATGCTACTTAATATGCAAATATTTTTATTTTCCCCTGTGCTAAAATATTGCTATTGCAAACTTCAGGCAATGTCTGGTAAGGATGAACATGTTATTTAGTGAAGGTACAAACAGTAGCAGAATTCATGTCCTTAGAAATCTTACAGTTGAAACTCATCTTGTCCTGTGTACTCTCCCACGTTGCCCTTAGTGTCATTCAGTGCCAGCGTTGCTTACGTCAGAACGAATCACTGTCCTCCAAATGTCATCCATGTTCAGATTAGACAGCATCTTTGGAGACTTTCTTGGTACCTCATTAATAACCCTGCTACTTCACTCTGTTTTTCTGCGTTAGTGTTACAAGTTTTGAATACTTCCTTATTTTTACAGGTAACCCTGAGTTATGGTGACCCTGAGAACAAACACAATGTCGTTAGTGTGGGAGGAGTGTTTGGCCTTCAGCAAGATCCAACCAGGTTAGTGTCCTCTTTCAAAACAAGGTCTTCCTACCTTGTTCATGTTAGTCATCTGTAAGATGATCAGACCCACTAATGGGTTTATTTTGTCAGCTCGTTACTGTGCCAAAAGCAGGTAGACGCACCCCCTGCTCCATCAGCCTGCTTGCACATTCAATGCTAGTATGTCCCATGTATGGAGAATTCCAATCTAATGCTGTCTTTTTTTCTTTTTTTCTTTTTTTTTAATGTAGATTTAAATCTGTCCATTGTCTGCTTTACCCTGACACTATTTGGTGCCCTGCTAAGAAGATGTCATAATTCTTGACGAGCCACTGACACCTGTGTCTTAGCTAGTTTGCATAAGGCAGGAGTTGCAGAGTTTTTGGTGGTTTTATTCTTCTTCTGGGAGAGACAACCAGTGGTATCTACAAAGGAGGTAGACAGACTCTGCTTAGAAAAGCAATAAGGTATGGTTTGTTCAGCTGTAGCCTGGGACATTCCAGGAAGAATCTTTGTTCTTTTGTCTAGTGGCTCTTCATAAGATGACCACAGTCCTGTGTGTATGAGTCACTTCATACTTTCATTTGATGTCATGTGAACCTGTGCTTGGGCACATCTGAGGCAAATGCAGTACTGGGAATGAGAGTGTTTTTACTACCCTTAGGGGTTATTAGAAGCCACTGTGTTGAAGCTGGAGTGCTAGAGCAGACTGTAGTCCCCGTGGTGACAAGAGAGGGGAAGTTTTCACTCGTCCTTCTTGGGAACAGAATTATTTAAGAGCTTCTGTGGCCTGATAGATTAAAACTGCAGCTGGCTAGAATACAGAAATCCTGGAATCACTAGGGTAAACAAGGCTGAAAGCCTTTGTCATGAGAAAACCCTGTGTGAGGGTAAGCTTACTCCAGACTAGATGAGTTGCTTACAATGTACATTCTCCCCTGTCATCCATGTGTACCTCCTGTGGAGGTAATTGTCAGACCTGGCTCGCATGCCAACTGAATTGCAGTGGTTGATGATTATAATCTATTCCCTTGATATTTGATATTGAAAAAATATTTGCCTGACAAGATGATAATTGTTCCTCCTACTTGGCTGGTAGTCGGTCACATGAGCTGGGGAAGCTTGTGCTGGCAAAACATGCCGTATTTCTGAAGTGTGAGAGGGGAGAAATGCTAGATAGCTGCAATGCACCAAGGAGAGTTTTGTTGGTATCATTTGAGGACCTTTAATTGTATGGCCATGGTTACTCCAGCTTCTTCAGATAATCTTTTAATTACCATAAAGCCAAGATCAGTGCTTGTTTTTACTCCTTAATAATTCAACAAGTAGTTCATGCAGTCACTAAAAGGAGATTGCACATTTACAAGCAGAAGTTCAATGATCTAGCAGTATCATCTGCTGCTGCTTTTTAAAGAAAGCAAACTTAAGTTTTAAAGTGGAAGGAATGGGGCTCCATATGTTTACTTTTTTGTTAGCCCAGACTCTGGCCATGCACAAACCCTGCCTGACCCGAAGAATACATTACAAAAATATCACTGTTTACTCTTATAAAAAATACTTGCTGGTTTAGTGCTAGAGTTTGAGGCCAAATTAAGGGAAGAATAATAGAATGCTATTGTATGATCTGGAGCTGTGATTGTTGGCTTGGTTGTGGATCTAGCAGAGGTTTCAGGTTTCTAAATGGCTGCACTCAGCTGTACTTTGGGGTTCACCTAGTTATTTAACTTCCTGGCAAATGCCTGTAGAGTATTCAAGTCTGCCACTTAGCACAGGGGTCAGCCTCCTCAATGTTCCCTGCATTTTAACAAACCTTTCAGTGTTTACCTCAGTACATTGTCCTCTTTGCATGATTTTAGGTAGTTCTGCTAAGGAGCAAACAAGCTGACAGCTACTTACTACAGTCCTGCAGCTCATTTTTGCATTTCTCCTTCCTATCATGTGTACTAAGGTACACATTGAGGTATGGAAATGAGAAAGCTGCAGGGAGCTGGATCAAAGCCCAGCTAGCACACTGGCTGTTCCATAATGGGCTGTCAGTGTTACAAGTGTGCCTGTCACAGAAAACAGAGGAGGATTTGTGGCATAGTAGGTTCTACCTCTTTATTAGATCTTCTGCTAACTAGAATTGAGGCATCCTGTGGTTTAATTATTTTGTCATTAATAGTTCTGGAGATTCCTGGTATGCATGTATTTTTTTAATATGGTTTTAAAGTCCTGTAGCAGAAAACTGTGAAACTTCATGAGCTCTTGAGGTGATTTTGTCTTCAAGCACTGCTTCTGAACTCTCCTCTTGGAAATCTTCTTCCCCTTCCACTGGAAGCACCCTTTTCTAAGACAACAGAGATCAAGCAAGGACTGGGCAGCAATTGTGGCAAACTGCAGTTTAAAAAACCACAACACTTTATATTGATGGCAGCAAAACTAAATGGTAGAAGTTTCACACTGGTCACACTAGGTATGCCAAAGAGGCAAGTGCCTTCAAAGCTGGGAGGATGTTTATGGAACTTAAAAAGAACCATGTTCTCCTGCAGGGCAACAGGAAACTTCAGTGTGTTCAGGCTCGTTCCAAGGTTTCTTGTGCTGAGAATGCATTAAGCTGTGTGGATCTATCAGGATGCAGCTTTTTTATCAAACTACTTTTTCATACATAAAGTGATTCTATAAAATAAATATTTAAATATGTCAAAGGCTGTGTTTTGTCATATTTCTTCACGTGTGCTCTGTATCAAAAATGGACCTTAAACCCACTAATTTAGAAAACTATGCCCTCCTGTCAGGCTTATGTGATGCCAAGGGCCAAAAAAACAAGTAAGGTCAATGACTGGGCTGTGGAGAACAGAGGTGGATGAGAAGAATCCTTGCAGCTGCTTCTTAACAGTACAATCAAAGAATTGAGATAATAAGGATTTTAATTGTCATCTTCAGCAGCAACTTCGATGGGGCAGAGCTGCAGGATTTTTTCTTCAGACTCTAAAAAGCCTGTTTTTCTGTGGTCGCTAAAAGGAAACGTCAATCACGAGTGAGAGCCACGAAACTTCACCTCTGCCTGTCTCGCTGGATCAGCCTGGAGCCAGCTTCGTGCTGCGCGCCCTCGGCGGAGGCGGGGAAAGATGGCCCGGCTCGCTGGGGCCGCCCCGCTCCCGCCCCGGGCCCGGGCCCGCCCCGGCCACAGTCCGGCCGAGACATGGAGCAGCACCTCGGCTTCCGCGGCCGCCGGGCCCTGGTGACCGGGGCCGGCAAAGGTGTCCGCAGGCGGAGGGCCGGGGCGGGGGTCGGGCCGGGGCGGTCTGGCGCCGTGTCCCTGCAGGGATCGGCGAGGCCGTGGCCGGGCCGGTCTGACGCCGCGTCCCCGCAGGGATCGGCCGCGCCGTGGCCGTGGCGCTGGGCAGGGCCGGGGCCCGCGTGACCGCGCTGAGCCGAACGGCGGCGGACCTGGAGAGCCTGGCGCGGGAGGTACCGGTACCGGCCCCCTCCTCCTGCCCCCTCCGCCCCCATAACCCCGCACCGACCCCCGCCCACCGCGGCCGCCCTCGCCGCAGTGCCCGGGCATCGAGACCCTGTGCGTGGACCTGGCGGACTGGGAGGCCGCTGGGCGCGGCGGGGCCGTTCGAGCTGCTGGTGAACAACGCGGCCGTGGCGGAGCTGCAGCCGTTCCTGCAGGTGACGCGCGCGGCCCTGCAGCGGTGAGTGCCCGGGCCCGGCCCGCACGGCACCGCAGCTCCACGGGGAGCTCTGGGGCCGATGCCTGCCGACGTCTCACCAAGCTCTGAACGTCAAAAACGGCGGCAGAGCTTTCCAGAAAAGGGTGGCACTAGAGGGGAAGCAGCTGGAAAGAACAAAGTGAGCAGCTGGTGTATAGACACACTGGACAGGCTGACATACACACTTTTAGCAATGCCCAGTGGTCGACTGTTACTCCGTATGTCCTTTTTCTTTACTGTCTTTTCATCCTTTACATTATCACCTTTCACCCCTTAAACAGCAAAAGGAAACAAAGCACTGGCTCTTACATCCATTTCTAAGTAGCCAGAACCTTCAGTGTCACCTCCAGAACGGCGGGGTGCACCTGCCATCCCGCTGGCAAGGCAGGAGAGTGCCTTTCTGCTCATCAGGCTCAGAGCTTCCAGTCTAGTTCCAGCTCGGTTAAATTGAAAGGCAGTTGTTGCTAAGACAACTCAGAAATAGAGACAACAAAGCCAGGTAAGGAAGCAAAAAATGGTAAGGGTGGGAAATTAAATTTGTTAACTACAATAACATGACTTCTTTATTCTCTGAAAAGGTCCATAGTTTTGTTGTGAGTATGCTTTAGGATACAGGCTATATTGACCACATCCTTCTGAGAAAATGAGTCATGCTGTGTCCATGCGTTAAAAATGGTTGTTAAGAATCTACAATAAAGGTTTGTGACTAGAAAGTCAAATGTATGGATTCTACTAAGGTCATTCTGCAGAACTGGCAGGTGGAAGCCTAAGGAATCTTCTGTTGTGGCAAACAGAAGAAATGCTGCCTCTACTCACCTTACAGCAACTTTGCTCTGTAAATCTGTGTGAAGGGTTTGCTTGACCTAAGAGTCATCTACCCTGGCTGAAGCCCAGGGCTCTGTTTAAACTTTGACAGAGGAATTCTGTTACACTGCAGAAGAGCAGAGTCCTGTACAAAATGCACCTGATGCATGCGTGCACCTCCTCACACAGTGACAGGCTTACAGCCAATGGATAGTTCTGGTTCACTGCTGAGATCCCACCTGACCATTCTGGCTCTCCTGACAACTTGGCATCTCTGTCCATGTCCTGGAATATCACCAGTGTTTCCAAGACAGTAGCAGCAGCACTTGCCCTCTGCTGCCTCCCAGAACAGCTCCCTGGGCTGGGCTACAACCACTTGGTAACTTAAATTTGATTTATTTGTAGGTCTCTTGATGTGAATTTTGGGGCTGTGCTTCATGTTTCCCAGGTGAGGAAGAACTGTCACTGCAGCTGCCTCCATGAATAGCAGCGATTAAACTGTTGTACATAGAGCGGTTTGTGTCTACTGTGGGGCCTGAAAGGACTGCAGTCCAAAGTCAATCCAAGAAATTACATGTACAGTCCCTTCATACTCTTGCTTTGACTCTCTTGTAAGCAGGAGGCAGTGAGGGATTGGTTCCTCCAGATGTTTTTGTTCTTTGGTCTAACATAATAGCCCAGCAAGATTCCTATGGAGTGAAATAATGATTTCTTTTGTTACGATTCTGGCATTATTTTATTTTTTTCTCTCCTTCCCCTCCCAGATAGTTGCTCGGCAGATGATTGCACAAGGGGTGCCAGGGGCCATTGTGAATGTCTCCAGCCAGGCATCGAAGCGTGCACTGAGGGATCATGCTGTTTACTGTGAGTGTGTGCAGCTTTAGCAGTGCCCCTCTCAGGTTTGACCAGCTGGACACCCACAGTCAGCAAGCTGCCAGTTTTGGGCAGCGTGTTCCATAGCACCTCCAGACTAGGTGCTGTGCAGTTAAACATCTCCTCTTCTTCCCTTCTCATAAAGGTTCCACAAAAAGTGCTCTGGATATGCTGAGCAAAGTAATGGCAATGGAACTGGGACCCCACAAGGTAGGAGTCTGTGAGAGGAAAGTGTGAAAGCTGAACCTGAGCACAAGCACAGCAGCTGGATGAGACTATTTGTTGTTCCTGTTCCCAGATTAGGGTGAACACTGTGAACCCCACCGTGGTTATGACTGACATGGGGAGAATTAACTGGAGTGACCCTCAGAAATCTGCTGCCATGATTAATCGGATTCCCCTGGGAAAGTTTGCAGGTCAGTGATGTATGTGTGTCCCCAGGCTGTGCTCTCACGTTTTCTCCAAGCCTGCCTTCTCACTGACATCACAGCTGGAAGTTGCTGATTTTTGGGCAAAGTGACAGCTCTGCTGAGTGCCTTTTGGCTGAATTCCTGCAGTATTTGATCAGGACAGGGTGAGAATCAACCCTCCTCTCACTTTTTCTACAGCCTCCTCATCCTGGGACAAGTGAAATGAACTTACTCTATTGTTCATAAACCTGACAGAGTGTTTGCTGTCACCTAAGCGCCATTTGATCACAAGGACACTTTGATGTCCAGCTCTCAGTCACACTGTCCCAGACACTTCATCAAGCATAGTTTGAAGGCAGAAACATTTTCCAGCTCTAATTACCTGTAGATGTCAAGGCAGACCTTTTTAAGTGCTTCTTTTTCTGATACACTTTAGGTGGGCATCATATGTTCTCTGTGTTTGATTGCAGAGGTGGATGATGTGGTGAACAGCATTCTCTTCCTGCTGAGTGACAAGAGTGCTATGACAACTGGCAGCTCACTGATGATTGATGGGGGCTTTCTTGTCTCCTAAGATGACACCTGCATTTCACACCTGGCCTCAATTTTTATATTAATACTGCTTAGATGTAAACTGGATAGAAAACAATGACTCACTTCTTGCTGAAGGGGCAGCAGGGCTGAAGACTGTATTAGAACTGAGGCAGGAAATCAGCTTTGCAAGGCTGCTATGTAATAAAGCTCACATACACCTTCATGGAGAATGTTTATTGCACCAAATAAGGTTTTATCTTGTCACTCTACATGATGATTAGAAATTGGACCTCTCTTCCAACCCTGTTCCCCCCCCACAACCCTTCAGAAGCTCTCCCTGTTCCATTCAAATCCAGAGTCTGTCTGCATTTTCAGTGGGAAGGGAAAGAAGTTAGCAGACTCCTCACTGCTTCCTTTGTTGTCTTTAGTAGAAAAAAAAAAAAAAATAGAGGCAACAACCCCAGCCCTGCTCTGCAGAGACTGGATTTTGGGGGGAGGCCCTGCTAAAGACTAATGGGGGGAAGCAGCACCATGCTGTCCTAGGGTGTGCACACACAAAAAGGCAAATGCATTGATTGCACAGAGCTGTTTCACTCACAGAGTTTGGCTAGTACCCAATAAAGCACCTCATGATTCATTTTTCAGCTTCTCATTTACTCTGACCCCTTCCAGGGCTGGTTATGATTTTTCTAACAGTCTTAGGAACACTCTGCTAGAGCACCAGTTTGTTAACTGTTAGCCACAGCAGGCTGGGCAAGGAGACCCTGCCATCCTCCCAGCTACTCTTGTCTTTCAGCACCATTGAAATCAGCTCCCTCCCTACTCCCACTACGATGTTCACCACCTGTTTCACGTGCAGGTTGAAAACAGGTGTTTCCAGAACAGGATGGATGTCTCAGCCCTTTCCACTTGGAGTTCAGGAGAGCCAAAACAGCTTGTTGCCTGAAGGAGCTACCTTGCCTTCCCCGCTGTACCTCCCCTGGGGGCTGTAAGTCCCCAGCTGGTCTCCTGTCCCCACTGCCCCTTCACATCAACACTGACGTTAAATCAAAGAGACATTTAAAAAACACTGACTTCATACATGATGAAGGGCCCTACACATCCCAGCCCCCTTCAGAAACACCCAGCTTAATATGCAATCTGTCAGAGGATGACAGCATGCTGAGCCAACACCAAGGCCACAGCCCTCAAAACATGGTACACTTTTTGCCAGGCTTCTTCACAGGCGGTGGGCAGAGCACAGCCCGGATGGCTTCATCAAACACCGTCTTCAAGCCCCGCTGCGTCAGGGCAGAGCATTCGAGGTACTTTACTGACCCTGGGGAAAGAGAGCTGCTGCTCAAGCACTCCAGTTCCACCACCACGCACTGTTGCTCACCCACTCCCCGCCTGCTCACGCGACTCACCGATCTCCCGAGCCATGGCCAAGCCTTGAGGATAGGTGATGGGGGCCAGTTTCTTATCACGTAACCTTTCAATGGTGTCCTTATCATCCCTCAAGTCCAGCTTGGTGCCCACCAGGATAATAGGTGTATTTGGGCAATGGTGTCGGACCTCAGGGTACCACTGAAACAGAGAGGCATGATGAGAAAAGTAGTTATATGAGTGGCCATAACCATAAGGATGCATTTCTACTATTGGGAATGAAGAGGTTCACTACTGACATGGTGGCAACACCTGAATAGGATACTGCTCCTACAGTTCTGATATGCTCTGCAAAAACAGACTGGTGCAGATGTAATAATGAACTCACCAAGACAGAGAATCCTGACAGACACTGCCAGCCAACACTGTGCACAGTGCTTTCCTTAACTGCATGTTAGCTTCTAAGATATCCCTTATCTTAAAACACAGATTCAGAAAGGCAATAACTTAGACAAAGAAGTCATTAATAAAAAGCAGGCTCCACTTAAAACCTGCAGACTATGATTTTCCTTCACCAAAACATTACTGCTTGAAGTTTTGGGCTTGTAGGTGTGGTGCTGGGTGGGGCAGGGAATGTCACCGGTTCTTCCCTTCTACTGTTTCACCCAGGAGGAGAATACTTTACCTTAGCTCGGACATTCTCAAAGGAGGCTGGACTCACAAGGGAGAAGCAGATCAAGAAAACATCCTGTGCAGAAAGAAGAGGGTCAGCTGTGCAGACAGAAGCAGCTAGAGTAAAGGGAGGCTGCAGAGGGAGCCTGAGAAAGGACAACCTCCTCCCACAAGCAAGGGCTGCTGTGGCCATAAGAAATTCTTCCCCATTAAGCGTGTTAAACTAATTCAGAGAGGGAAGAAATGGACCATGAGTGTGTATGATTACATCTTCTTCCACAATGCTGGGCTCTGCATGTTAAGAGCCTGAGGCCTCAAACATCTTAACAGCACTAAGGGCTTCACCAGCAGCACAGCTGCTTAGGAACTGCTACACCCAGAAACACTCCTAAGGCAGCCCAACGGGGATATGCCCTGCTGAGAGAGAATGGGAACACGGAACTGGCTAGGCTGCACAGCAGCCCTACAGCATTCCTTCTACTTGAGCCTCCCTAGGGCACCCGTAACTCTTCAAAGATCATTACAAAGAAGAGACTAGAACAGGACAATGTCTCAGGAGAAAATCAGCTGTGATACTTCTTAAACAACCAGAACTATGGGTGTAGCTGCAGGAACTCAGACTTTCCTCCAAGGAAGGAAGCATGCCTGTCCTTGGGAGCCTCCCTGTCCCTGAGAGGCCTCCCAAGGCAGTCCAAGTCCAGCACTCACCGTCTGTGGATAGGAAAGAGGCCGCAGTCGGTCATAGTCTTCTTGCCCTGCTGTGTCCCAGAGGCCCAGGTTCACTGGCTTTCCATCTACCATCACATTGGCAGAATAATTATCAAACCTGCCAATGAGGAGTCCCCATCAGTGACAATTTTGTGGTGACCTTCACATCTTTGTACAGAATTCAAAGAGGCAGTGAATCAGGAAAGGATACTGCAGCACAGTTCTAGTAGGGACAATCTGCCTTCCTCACACACACAGCCACAGCATCATCCTTACCTGTCAAGTTCACAGTCTGATTTGCAACAGCCACCTCCTCACACACAAACCAAACTTCTACACACACAAGCATAGAGATCAAAAAGCAACTGAAGCCCAAGCCATTACTTACACGGTGGGAATGTATTCTCCAGGAAAGGCATTTGTGGTGTAACTGATCAGCAAGCAGGTCTTCCCTACAGCTCTGCAGAGGGTAAGAGTGACAAGCATAAGGAAGGGTACAACATGGAGCACTAAGGCAGTAAAACTCACTCTTCCCACACTGAAAACACATGGTTAGGTAAAAAGCTACCATATGAGGAAAACAAACCTGTTGCAGGCTGGAATCCCCTAGTTGTCACAGATATGGCCTGAACTCAAAAGGTGCACCTTGCCTGAGTGCTTCCTAACCCTGCTCTCTACCACTCCTTTTCCCTACCCATTCAGCAAAACATCAGTCAAAATAATACTGGTTTCATGAACCAAGAGGGGGAATAAATTAGAGTTGTGTGCTGGGCTCAACAGAGGCACAGTACTTCAGCAAAATGGATAAACAGTGAGGTTAAAAGCACGCAACAGTGCAGATCTGCAAGCTTCTCAGATACAGGAATTCAGTATCAATAAACACAAAGGAGAAAAAGTAAGTATCCATAAACAAATATGGACTTTAAAATTGACTGCAGGCAATTTGGAAAAGATTAGTGAAAAAGGATAAAAATACCAGCTCAGGACTTTGCTGAAGGTTGGTGGGATTGGTTAGCCCGGCAGTGGCAGCTGGCGAGGGCCAGGCCAGCAACAGAATGAGCACAGGGCCTTTAACCAGCTCTGCAGATTTCCTAAGCTCCACTGTAGGAACAGAGGAGTACCAGCAGTGTGAGCTACCTTTGTATCATGGGGAAAGCTGTGTACTGCAGACAACATTCCAGAAAGAGACTGTGAGCGCCAGTGCCAGGGAAAGCTGGCTTTGAGGTGCCTGGGTGAAGCTGAACAGCTAGCAGAAATGGGTATCCCCTACCCAATTCTGCAGCCAGACTGACGTAAGAGAGGGTATCAGAAAAGAGGAGGAGAGTTGACATCCCCTGCACACACCAGCATGACAGAAAGCACAGGGAGAACAAACCACTATTACAACTTTTCCTTTGGATTAGGTCCCCTCGGTCTGAGAAGAAAGAAGTTTTGTCATGAACCACTAGGCTGACTGGTCCAACTTTCCTCCTGAAGTGTGACTTCAGTTTCCCACCAAACAGGGACAATTGTAATTCACAAAAACCTGTGTATCTATTTGTTTCTTTCAGTCTGCACTACTGATTTAGTCTTAAGGCAAAACACAGGACAGCAAACCTTCAGCTGAGCTCCACTTGCAACATCCTGAGCTCCCAGTCACTCTCCCCTCTGCAATAAGGCTGTACTTTCTCCTACTCCGTTTCAGCCCTCACAGGCTGGAACCTGGAAGGCCTCACCACAAATGTGTATTTGAGGGGGTGGCATGCATGAGAAAGGGAAAGTCTAGTCCCTGCCTAAGACCAGTTCACATTTAGGTCTGAGTACCTCAGCTCCGTTCTTGCTGAGGCGATCAGAAAAGTAAACTGAAATTGTGAGGAAAAATATGCAGGACGAACTAGGAAAGTTACAAAGCAGTATAAATCTAGTGCAGTCCTGCATCTTGCAGGCAGATGTGTTCCCAAAAAAGAAGGCGTTTAGGAAGAGCCTTAACAAAAAAGTAAAAAGGGCCACAAGGAGCACATGGTGAAACTAGAAAGAGAAATGCATTTCACCTCGGAACAATCAACAATAGGACATACGAGACCTGCGATCATCAAGATTTTCGGAGGACTCTGTCAGGAATCAAGTAGGTACAATGAAAAATAGCAAAATACCGGCACCCAAATGGAACAACAAGGAGACAAACGTAAAACCCAGGAGGAGGCTGTGTTTGCTACCCAGGCAGCCCCCAAGTTCACGAAGCACGAAAGGAGCAGGGCAGGGTTGCGGGGCCGCCGCAAGGCCTCCCGCTCCCGCCGGCCCCGGCCCCGCCCGAGCCAGGCCCCGGTGGAGCCAGGCCGGAGCGAGCCTCGCCGCCCGGCGCGGGGCCTGCCGCCGGCGGAGCGGCTCTGCCGGGCGCTGCCCCGGGCCAGCCCTCCCTCCCTCGTCCCCTCGGCGCCGCCGGGCCGCCCGCCGCGGGGCTGCGGGCCCGGGGCGCGGCCCCTCCCGCACTCACCCGTCGCCCACCACCACACACTTGATCGCCTGCATCTGCCCGCGATGGCGGCGCCGCGACTGCGCCGCAGTGACCGCCCGCGGGGTGGGGCGGACCGAGCCGAGCGCCGAGCACCGAGCCGAGCACCGGGCAGGGCCGAGCCGAGCACCGGGCAGGTCCCGCCGGCTCCGCCCCCGCCGCTCGCCCGGGGCCGCCTCGGCTCCGCCGCGGGCGCGGGGAAGCGGCGGCCCCGCCCCGCCAGGAGCGGCGGGCGCTGCTCGGGCCCGGTCACCGCACCGGGGCCCGCCGGCTCAGGGACAAAGCTTTAAACCTGGTTACGTTGTAGCTGCATAGCTCCGCGCCATCGGCCCAGAGCTGCCGAGGAACAGAGACGGAGCAGGGAAACCCTGCAGGAAGATGGCTTTTGGCTTCCCCCACCTCCCCTGCCAGAAAAGAGATGCCCACCGCAGCGGCCCTGTCTGCAAACGACAGCCTTTGCTTTTCCCTTACCTGTGGGTCTGCCCACCAGCCACAAACTAAGTGGCTATTGACACGGGTTCTCTTGGTTATGACTAGGGAACAGTTTTCCAGCTTCTTTGCTTTTATCTTAGTCCTGAACCAAAACCATCCCCATCTCATCCACCTATAACAGCCGTTTAGCTGCAGGACAGGCTGACAGGGTCTTCAGGACAGCAACACAGCAGAGGGCCCACCCTCCACATCAGTCAAACATCCAGTGTGCCACTGTCCAGTGCTAATGGCAAAATGCAAAAGTTCTTTATTAAGCAGAGCAAAACCCAGTATAAAAAATGAACACAAAGCAACCAGTCCACACAAACTTTCGTTTTCCAGGTGTCTCTTAAAAATATGTACTCTAAGGTATGTTCCCATCCCAGACTCACAGGAAGGACTCCTTCAAGGCTCAATACTGCTGGCCTGACAACAGCTCCTGCTTTCTCCAGTTCAGGCTCTAGCAACCCTTCACTTTCTCCAGGTCATGCAAGGACTTGCACTGTCTATAGAGGAACCACCTTCTTCCCTTGTGCTCTGAGAAGCAATTCCCCAGTGTCACACCAGAAGCATTGCTCCTCTCCAGGTTAAGGCCACAGCACTCAGTTCCAGGAGCCTGAGAAGCCAGGAGAACAGTTCTGCCATTAGCCATAGTACAATACTGGCCACAAAATCTTCAGCTAAGGGCTGCAGTTCACAGTGAAGAAGCACAATCGCCCACTCACCTTTCCCTGCCACTCACTGTTGCAGAAGTAGAACCACTGCCAAAGCCCAGCTGTCCCACGGGGACATGGACAGCACTGCACCCATGCAGTGCACATGGACAGCACTGCACCTCGTTCTGTCTATGCCAAATGTGTTTCTACAGCCCACCAATATGGCCAGAGCCACAGAGGGTAAACAAGCAGAGAGGGCCCCATCAGACTCTGCTTCTGTCTGTAAACACTGGGTGAAAAAGCACAAGTGGGTAATATCTGGTGTTTCCAGCAGTTTCAGGATCCCATTAGCAAGGAAAATTGCTCCAGCCCACAGCGAACTGTGAACACTCCTGTAAACATTCCTGTCACTTTTTCTCACGTTTCTCTGTGAACAGCCTGGCATCCAAACAAATATTGCAGCAGGACCTTGCCAGGGAACACAGAAACCTCCCAGTAACATCCTGCACCAATAGGCTGTGGCAGTGCAGGGGAGGGGGCTCAACATCATGGACTCAGAGCCACAGGCCCAGATGGTTGTTCCTTCCTCTCCTTCATGCTGTCAGGAGGAAGATTTCTGAACAGCAAGAGCATTTGACTACTTGCAAGCCTTTGTATCACCCCGCTCTTGTCAGAACTGTCCATTTAGGAAGAAGGAGTTGTACCTGAATTCTCACCCTTTCCCTGACTGCAAGCAGGTATTTGGACCCTTTAAGTCACAGTCTCACTTCCTAGAACTGTGGGTTCCCAAGGGAGATCCCTGCACATATGCCATGATGGCATTCTGCAAGAAACTTGCTCGCTGGGCCTCCTCTTCCCTCATCCTGGAGATCTCAGCCTCCTTCATTCTCAGCTTCTCCAGCAGCAAAGAGATCTCACCCTCCTTGTCCAGCAGTGCTTCACGGTGATTACTGGATAGGGCTGTGAAAAAGCAGCATTAGTAAAGAAAACCAAGGTATCCCTGGAAAACACAGGAGCAGGCCAAAGGCAATGAAGTGCTACAGCCAGCTAGCACACAAGAGGAGCTGCATGAGACAAGATGAGAGGTTTTGCACAGGCAGCAGGCACATTTCACTACGCAGGAAATCCAAATTTTGCCTGCTATGCAGCTTTGGGTGGTCATCTGAGTCCTGGTCTCTACAAAATGAGGACAGAAATCTCTGTAAACACACATGGGTGGAGAGTACAACTCATAGGTGTACTCACAGGCAGGAAGCACTTGCTGTCACTACCTGTGAGCACAGCTGAGTTCCAGGCCCAATGCAGGGTAACTCAGAGTTACCATTTGAGAAGCAGGAAAGGACCCCTCACCTTTCAGCTGTCTTTCCAAAGCTGCAATCTTCTCTCTCAGCCCATCCTGGGCTGTGCGTTCAGCCTCCAGGTGCCCAATCTGTTCTTGTAATTCCACTTTCACCTTATTTAGCTCTGTCATTTTCTCCTCTTCCTTCCTGTCCATGTACTGACACACAAAGACAAATCCATGAACAACCAAACAACTTCAGCAACTTGTTCTGGCCCTGCGGTGACTATCTCTACTCCACTCCAAACTACCTGCTGAAGTTCCTCCAGCCTCCTCTTGAGTCCATCAGCATACAGGCTCAACTGTTTGGCTTTAGCTTGGGCCTCAGCAACCATTTCCTTCTGCTTAAGGCAGCAGTTCTGAGCTTCATCCCTTGACTCAGTCATCAGCCGCAGCTTCTCTTCTAGGTGTTCTAGGCGTTGCTGCTGTAAGACACAAAGGAAAATGAAAATTAAACAGTCCCACTTCATTCCTGTGAAGAGATTCTCCCCTCTCTGTTCCTAATACACTGAACCCTTTATTGAGTCAACTGGCACTGACAAGCAGAGGACACAGTCCTGCTCCTTGCACTCAGGAGTGACTCCAAGCTGCTTCCTCTTGCCAGGGTGGCTGGCAGAGGACAAAACACTCAGCTGAGAAACAGAGACAGGTCCTTGGCAGATGCACTGATGTCACAACCAGTGTTTACAGCCAATGCTCCACCTTCACTTCCTCCATCCCTCAAATGGCTCTGCAGGACCACTGCATGCAACCCAGCAACTGCTGGATCCCATATGTCAGATTTCTATGTCTGTAATTCAATGAAGCATTTTCTTTTGTGATGCTACAAGTAAGTAAATATTCTAATAGTTTTTGTGTATTTTCCTCATCCCTTGTTCTGTTTCGCTATTAATATAGTGAATATTAATAGTTAATATAGTGAATACTCATTAATATGAATATCCTATAATATAGGATATTAACTTAATTGACATTTTCACAGAGTTCAATACAACAGTGACTTTATTTACCTAGCAGCAGTAGCCGCCTGAAGAAATTTCTCAGTGTTAGAGGAACAGGAGCACCCCATTAAAGTTGTCATTTAAAAGAAGGATCAACATCTGGGTGTTGGCTTCAGATGTTGGCAACTTAAACTAAATCTGCCATGACAAAATTGACATCAGTTCTGTTAGTACTGAAGGCAGCTCAAATTAGACTTTTCAGGGCTCCCTCCTCAGCAATCACACCATTTGTGGGTCAGTAAAACCCAGAGAGGAGTGAGTTAGCAGCTCCCCAGGACTAAGACTTAGCCTGGGTAGCCAAACCACTTCATTCCCACAGCCAGGTCTGTCCTTACCTCCTCCAGGCGCGCCTGACTCCGCACTTTTATCAACTCCTCCTCTGCCCGTCCTCGCTCAGCTAGTGCAGCTGCTTTGACTTGGCTCAGCTCCTGCCACAGGAACATGGAAAATCATTCCAGACAGAGAAGCTGCATTGCTGCCACCCTGACCAGGAAACACAAGCAGCTTCCAGTCGCAGGCTATAAAATGACACAGCTCTCCTCACTCAGGGGCAGCAAAAGCAAACAAAGATACAAACCCTTCCTCAGTTCAAGACTGCTATCTAAGTTCAATGTGAATTTCAGTTATATGAGGGCAGGTATTGGTTAAACCTTTCCAAAAAAGGGAATAGGAAAGAGCACTGCTGGATGTAGCTGGGGAAATAGATATGGATGAACATGCTACACTACTTGTAACAACATGAGAATCCTGTAAAGTCAAATCTTAGTAAGACTCTAACCATGTTCAATGGAATCCTCATTTTTGTCCAATCTGAATTTACAGGTTTCTCCTCGGAACCTTCTTTCTTAGTCCAAAGTAAAAGTAATTTTAGCTGGTATACTGCTGTTTTCTGTTCCCCCTTACAGCACATGACAATCTTTACAAAGGTCTACAGTCAGAGACTCCACAAAGCTTTCCTGAGTGTTCAAATGTGCCCAGAGCACTTTTTCTCACCTTGTCCAGAGATATCCTGATGGCCTCCAGCCTCTGGATCCTGTCGTGCATGGAACGTTCACTGGCCTCCATCTGCTGTGCCACACGATCCACCTGCAAAGCAGCAGAAACCAGCAAGTGACAAAAAACCATTCCACCTCCAGGCAAAGCAAGCAGCAAGACTACTCATTGTGATAGTGAAGCATCCTCTCGCTGACCCACCTACCAGCAAACCAAAATTCTTACCTCCCCCAGAACTCCACCAGGAAACAGTACTACAGATGGAATCTGCCCTCTAGAAACCAGGAATTTTTAGACAGAGATCCCTCCCAGGCCACAAGGAGGGAGTCCAAGCTCTCATTGTCAAGTGATACAAAACACAACAGATTAATTTTTTTAGCTGTAATGTGACTTTTCTTAGAAGATTTCAATATCTTCAGAGAAATCTATTAGTATAATTTTATTTTGGAGAGATTTCAAACCTCAGTAACACTGCAAAGATAATTGGTTGCAGTCTGTTGGCCTGTCCACACTCAGACACAACCCCCTTTGAAACATAACAGAGAAGGAACTAGCTGAGGAACTATGCTGAGCCCTGTTAAAGAACTGCTTGTGTATAAGCAATTAAAACATTCAAATGTATTTATTTCAGAAGCTGGAAAAAATTCCTCATTTGTAATTACCTCTGTGCACAGACCAACACAAAGGCCAGCCTCCCAGCCTCTCTTGTAGCATCACATACCACTCTGGCCCATACTCTTGAAAGCTAGAAAATCTTACTAGCTGGTAGAAAGTTTTGTGATCTCTTCAGTCAGGCTTTGCTTGAAGAAATGACCCATTATTCTCACAATAAATCTGAGCCCACTAAGTTCTAAACTTTTTTAAGAGCACATTACAGCAAACAACGACCTCCACCGGTCATGTATGTCAGGACCAAAGAAAGACCAGCCAGGATGCTGCAGAAACCCCACCCTTACCTCTTTTACCCGAAGGGATTCCATGTCTTCAAGGCTTTGTTTAAATCTTCTTTTCTCCATTTCCAGACGTTCTGCAGATTAAAAGCAGGCATATCACAACTCTGGCATGCCTGCCACCCAGCTGTATTCATACTTTTTCACACTCTGGCAACTCTTTCTCCTCGGCTGCCTGTGAAGGAACAATGATCCCAACCACAGGTGTCCCCAAGCTGTTTCTACTCCCCCACTCACCTTCAGCCTCCACAGCCCGCAGCTTCAGCTCTGCTGTTGTGTTGGTCAGGTCTTGTTTCACCTGGAACAGCTGATCCTGCTGAACTTTGCACTTCCTCTCCAACTCATCCACCTACATAAGGAAGTTACCACCACAAAGGTTTTTCTTTTCCTATTAGCACAAAAAGTTGGCTGTACAGGACAATGAAGTGACACCCAACCAAGGATCAAAGCAGAGACCACAACATCTACGGAGCAAATGTTATACATGCTCAATTGCCACTTCTCAAACTTGGACTTGGTTTCCTACCTGATTTCTCAGCAGCAGGTTTTTCTCACTGGCAGCAGACAAGTCATGCAAAAGCTTGCTTTCCCGATCAGCACCTTCCTGCAAACAGAACCAAAATTAAAAACCTGTACTCCCCCTAGTTCTTGCACTACCAGTCTGTGCCAACCAACATCACACCCAGCTAAGTCCAACCGACACCATAAATAACAGGGCTCCTCATCACACCTGGCAACTATCTATCTAATTTACACAAGAATTTTTGTCATGGTGGCTTTAGCTAAGCAGTAATGGTAAAAATCATGCTTGCCTATTGCATCCAGCATCCCCCAAATCTTCAACCAGTTATGACCTATAGCCCTGCTCCCAAACGTAACTAGGACTTATCCAGCTCACCTGCTTTTGTTGCTGGAGCTCCCTGAAGTGGGACTCAGCCACAGAGTTTTGTTCCTGTTTCATGGCACTCAGCAGCTCTCCCAACATGTGCACCTTCTGCTCAGACAGAGTCAGGGCAGCTTCAGTCATCTGCAGCCTATAAAGAAAATCACTTTATGGAGCCTTTTCCAAGGCAGACACTGCAGCAAGCTCTCTATGGCACCTGGTACAAGGTGCTAACGTCCATCTTGCAGTAGGTGAAATCAGGCTACCCAAATGAGGCATTTTTTGCTTCTGGGAAAAGGACACCACGGACCTCTGTACACAGCAGCACTGCAGTGACCTGGGACTTCTGAGGGCCCAGTGTGCTAGTGCCCACTGCATTAGCCCTGCACTGTCCTCCATGAGCCAATTTCCCTGCCCAGACCCCTCCAGGATTTGCCTGCTCCCACAGAACAAAGCTGGCTATTTTGTATCACTGCAAAGTTGTTTACAATTAGAGACAGGATTTTAAATGTAAGTAGCAGAAGCAATTTACTTGTTCTGTCCAAGAGGGACATGTCCACATCACTGCATGGCATGAAACACTGCCTTTACCTGGCAGAATTAAACTAAGCAGGCTCAGCAGTGTTTGAAGTCAAACCACGGCCATGTGCATATGGCTCTGCATAATCTAACACTTCTTTTGAGCACCCCTTCCTCACCGTTCCCAAGCCAGGCTCCTCCATACCTGCAGTGGTTCCCAGACAACACAGTCAGCTGCCAGGGGAAACAGGCAGAGATTCCTGCCAGGCTGTAAACCATGCAAGGAACATGTCCCCATCCTATCTGCACAGTCCTTTTTCTTTCTTCCCACCTTCTGGAATTCACTTGCTTTTACACCAATGTAGTAATTTTACTTAAAAGCAAGCTAAGTATCTAGTGTGGCAAACTCAAAGGCTTGATCTGACTGTAATTTCTGGATATTACTGCAGAACTAACCAAAATAGTAATCCAGCTACCCTACAAGATTATCCCCTTTCTTAGAAGCTCTGCTTGGCACTGCTTATACAGCACAAACAGTGGGAAGACAAAGGTTTTCCTGCTCCATACTTGGTTTTCAGTGAATTCATAATGGAGTACTGCTCATCCAATGCTTCCTGCAGCTGGCTGACTCGTGCTGCAGACATTCTGCATTTGGGAGGAAAAAAAAAGGAAAAAAAAAGGTGGGTAATTTCTGCCAGGAAATGGAGAGTGCTCAATTCTGCCATCAAAGAGCAGAAAACATTTAGAATCTAACTTACTTCTCACTCCTGGCTCTTTCTTCTTTCTGCTTGTCTACAGTATCCACAAAATCCATGAACTGTGAGCAAGGCAAAATTCAGTGAGAAAATTAACAGCATCAGCTACAAACCCTTACATTTCTCATCTTTCTCTTCCCAGCAACAGCTGAAGACATGTCAAGCCACTCTACCAGAAGCAAAATGGAAGTCTGATTAGTTTATTAGCACATCTGAATAGGGTCATCAGCTACAGGGACTCTGCATCCCAAGGTGTCAAATGGAAAAACAGATCTCTAAGTTTACACCACTTGGAAAATATCAAATAGCAAAAGAAGGAACGAAAGCACAAATAACCAAAACTCCTCCAGAACCCAGAGTAAATATGTTCGGCAGGGATGTCCATACTCACACTGTCACTCGAATAACCCAGCTCAGAGGACTGAGCCTCAATGTACTACATCATGCTGTGTGCCTGCCCATAAAAATGCACGCGCAACTTCAGGTGCACAATAATACTGCCACTGAGTGTTCTGGGGGACCTCAAGGGAAAGCAAAGGATTCCAGGTACCCCATTTGAACCACCAACATCTGCTGACCTGCTTGTTCTTCTCATCCATCAGACTCAAAACCTCCTTGCTGAGGATGTTCACTTGATTCTGGGCCTTGCTCAGGATAGCCTCACGGTCTTGGTTGTGATCCAAGGCTTGTTCTGATGCAGAGAGAGCAGGAGAACAGCATAAGCTTCTAAAGCAACAGAATAGCAAGCACTGCTGGAAGACACAGCACTCAGGATGACCACTGGATATCAGAAGCACCAGGACAGTTGCCCTTCTCAGGCTGGCCCATGTAGAGAAAGTTCACCACACATCACAAGGTGGGAAGCGATCAAAGAGAGCAGTGTGTGTGGGGTAATCAACTCCTTAGCCTCAGGAAAACTCTCAACTCTGCTGTGGGCAGGACAGTGACACAGGATGTGCTGCATAAGCCACATCAAAACTTGGCTCATCAGAGGCAAACTATGAGCAAGTCTCAAAGTCTCAGGTTCTCCCATATTCACATGGCACATCGATCTCTAATAACTCAATCCAATTTTTTTTTTTTTTTTGCTTTTGCCAGTCAAAGTGACACTTCCAACTTGATTAGCTCACATAAAGGACAAGAGAAGGTGACACAGGGCACTGTGGAAATGCTATTGAGAAAGGGAGGGAAAGAGGGTTAGCTCTCTTCTGGAGCAGCAAGTGCCCTATATCCCCCAAGTGCTGGACTGGGAAAGGAGTTAAGTGATTCATTACTGTACACACATCACACTTACCCACAGCTTTCAGGATGTCACCAGGAACATTGTTCCCTGCCAGCTCCAGCCTCTTCAGGGTCTTGTTGCTATGCAAGCAGTTCAGCAATGCTCGGCCACCCAGAAGCCCAATGTTATTCCATCGCAAATCTACACAGAAACCAAACTTTCACCATGGCAGTCACATCTGCTGAGATCCCAGATGGTCCTAGCAAAAACACAGGTGAATACTGTGGCCCCTTTCAAGATGAATGAGAGGGAGAGAAAGTGACAAAGCAGGAAAGGCAAGGATAAATCTTTATTAAACTGCAGGAAGCCATGACAGTTACAAGTCTGCGTCTCACATTTGGCTCTCACGAGCCTTCCTTCCACAGACAGAATCTGTGGATGAGAAAGAATCAGCGACAACAGCCACATTCTCCTGAAATTCCAGCAAAATTCCATATAAGGACAAAGTGAGTGTGAATTAAGTATCAAGAATCTGTCATGAGGCACTCCACAAATAGGAATGAAAACACTTCTTCCTCCACTGAAGACTGTTCTGCCCCAAGTACTCAGTTTTTCATCTGTAGGTTTGGTTCCAGAGATTCCAGTTTCAGCTCCCACTCTCCAAAGGCCATGGGGCTGTGACCACTCCCTGCACAAAGCCATCAAAGCACTCCAGACTGACAGGAACTGGGAATGACACCAACCAGTTGGAAGAAACTGAGGCAAGAAACCTGAAGGCACATGTGTGTTTGCATGCATATATATATACATGGGCAAAGAACTCTTACCCAGCTCCTGAAGACTGGTATTTTGTGTCAGTGCCATGGCCAGCTCTCCAGCCCCTTGATGGTTAATCTGGTTATTGCGCAGATCCAGATGTTGAAGAAAGTTGTTTGCTCTCAGTCCTTGGCAGAAAAAGGAGAAGCCCTCCTCCCACATGCCGAGGCTGTTCCATTCTAAGGTCAGGCTAGGGAAATCAGGCAGGATTGGTGTTTGTGGAGTCAATGGACAGCTGTGTGAACTTGAACGACACGCGGATCACGGCACACCCGGTCACACACCCAGCTCTGGGAGCAGACTCGGCTTCAGAGAGCAGGATGCTGCCAGGGCCCAGCATCCTCCAAAAGAGCACCTCCAGTTTTCGTGCCTTTGCCCATCCCACCCCTCACAATAAATTGCACCACTTGGCATTCCTCTCACCCCAATAAAAAACACCCTCAGCCCTTTTCAAATCTTGGGCTCCATCTGGCAGGAATAGCACAAAGAGAGGTAGATACATTTTTTTACCTCCTGATGGATTTGTTCTGCCTAAGAAGTTTTCCCAAAGCCTCAGCTCCCGTGGTTCGCAGGTTATTTCCCTGAAACAGAAGCTCAGGTGATCAGCTAAGCCTCTCCCAGTCCACCTAGACCACAAACACCACCAGACACATCCCAGCTATAACGCAAATTTCAGCTGGACAAAAATGGTCCAATCAACATTTGTTTCACGTATCGATCAGGCTTCCACAAAATGAAAAACCCTGGAGGAACAGTGGATCCATACACACCACTGGTCTTATGAGGGCACCATGACTGAGAGCTTGCAAAAATCACAGAATAGCACAGGATCAGCATGGACCACGACGGGGCAGAAAACAGCAATTCCAGATAAACATAACTATTTTAACACACTTCATTAAGAAGGACTCTGTTAATACTAGCACAAATGAGTAAGAAAGTTATGATGCAGTTTGCGACTGTGGAAATAGCTGTATGCCAAAGGAATACAGACAGAAAGTCACTCTCAGTAGAGAGACAATCACATCTGAAGGCAGATGCTTAGTTCAAAGCACACGCTAGTCAAAAGAAATAAACACAAGTAGAACAGCTCGTAACTCACTGATCAATACAGAAATCCCAAAAAAGCCTACATATGCCTCATCTGCCCAAGCAGCAACTGACAAAAGGTACATAGCAATAGCTTCCTATAAAAATAGAGTAACTGAATAAAAGTGGATAAAGATGACCTGCAAAGTAACTTCAGAAAATTGTGACATGGTGTTAACGAGTCAAGGAATGAGTCACTTGAAAACAAAAAACTTACAGAAGTATGCATCTTGTTGAACAATCCTGCACCAGGACTGTCCAGTTCTCTTTCTCATTAAGCCTGTGCTTTTTCCTTCTCCACCATAGAATACTGTTAATTCTTTTAAGACTCACCTTCAGATCCAAAGATTTGACTGTGGTGTTGGTGCAAAGACCATTCAACAAAAGTCTTACACCTGAGCAGAAAAGAAAAAAAAACCCCAAGTGTTTATTTCATCTGCGAAACTCTCTGCCTAAACCAGCTATCATCCCAGGGCATCACTCTGTTAAACAGCCAGCTCAGGAGATGTGGCTGCCATAAACAAATTATTTGATAAAGTGCCTGGAAAGCTTGAGCCTGAGCTTTCAGGGCAGGAGAGTGTTTATATATTCTCAAAAAGGTGTCGGGGCAGAGAACTACCTGTCAGCTTGTACATCTACCCGACTCAACCCTGAAAAATCCCCACGTCTAGAGAGGCTCTGCGGGCTCGGACGGGCCGCCCACGGAGCCCCCTCACTGCGGGCCACTTTAGCCGGCCGGACCGTCCCGTCCGTCGGCGGCCAACAGAGGCAGAGCTGCCGTCGCCGCCGGAGGGAGAACCGAGGATGCGTGCCCGCCGCACGGCCACGGACCGGGCACCTCGGCCGGCCTCCCGCCCCGCGCCACAGGGAGAGCGGTCCCGCCGCACCTTCCTCGCTCAGGCCGCAGTCGCCGAGCGCCAGCGCGGCCAAGGGCGCAGCCCCGGGCAGCAGCCGGCCCAGCGCGCTGCACGTGGGCAGCGAGAGGCTCTGCGCCGCCAGGTCCAGGCGGCCCCCGCCGGGCCCCCGCAGCCGCCGCAGCACGGCCTCCTGCGGGGCCGCGCCCGCCGCCGCGCACAGCCGCGCGTACTCGCGCCCGAGCTGCTCCATGGCCGCGCGCGCTCCCCCGGAACCGCTCCCCCGGAACCGCTCCCTGCCCGCGCGCGCTCCCGCCCGGCGCGTCCCCGGGAGGCGGGCCCGGCCGCGCGCGGGCCATGGAGGAGAGGGGCGGCCGCGCCGGCGGCTTCAGGAAGGTGCGGCGGCCCCGGGCGCGGCCCCGAGCGGCGGGCGAGGCCCCGGCCCCGCTCACCTGTTCCTCTCTCCGCAGGACACCGTGGATCGGCTTCTCCGCCTCCATTTCCGGGACGGGAGGATCCGAGGTACCGGGGCGGCGGCGGCGGCTGGGCGGGCCGGGCCCCCGCCTCCCGTAACCGCCTTGTCCTTGCAGTTAACGCGGACGCGCAGCTGCTGATGGCCGAGCTGCTGAAGGTCTTCGTGCGAGGTGAGCGCGCAGGGCCGCCCCGGCCCTGGGGGGCTCCCGGCCGCCCTGCGGCTGCTCCCGTCCAGCCCTGACCGGAGCCTCCCGGGGCCCCGGGCCGCCTCCCTCCTCCCAGCACAGCGGCCCTGGGTCCCGGACGGGACGCCCCACGTGTGACAGCTCCCGGACCCCCTCACTGCCCTTCCCTTTCTTTCGTCGCCCTGCAGAAGCAGCGGCACGGGCAGCTCGGCAGGCCCAGGCAGAGGACCTGAACAAGGTGGATATTGAACAGCTGGAGAAAGTATTGCCACAGTTGGTATGTAACTGTGCGCCTGAATTGCATGGGAGCAGAACGAGGCTACGGGCTGAACACTCTAATCCTCGTCCTTTCGGGAGTTGTTTTGAGAACCCAGCCTCTGTCCTGACTCACTTGCTCCTCTTTCATTGCAGCTTCTGGATTTCTAGAGGCCTCCTGAAGCACATGTCACCTGTCAGCAGACAGTCCTGGCCTGACACGTGTCTCAGCCTCAGAGACACTCTGGGACAAACAGTCTCAGCTTTTTCTTCCTCTGCCATTTTGCTTCTGTTTCCTCTCTCCTTTACCAAGCACAACACAGCCCAAAGCAACGATGCTGTCAGATACCATTTTTGAAAAGAGGGTACCACAGGCTTAATTTGTTCAGCTGAGTACATAACTGGTTTCCATCTTGCTGCCTTACTTCTGGTAGCAGAGGCCTGTATTTCACAACATGGTAGGAAGCTGTTGCTTTCTCAGCTAATGTGAGAAAGAGGTGCTGCTTCACAGAGATGCATGGAAAGACTTAATGGGAATACCATCCAGCCTTCGGGCTCTCATTGCCTCAAGCAGGCAGCTGTAACAGCAACTCCAGGTGCAGCTCCAAGCCTTCCTAATGAATAGGTCATTAACAGGAGCTTACTCACAGGCTCTTGCCAAAAGCAGGTAACTGATCTTTATTTTATAAATAAACAGTGTCTGTCCCTCACTACCTTCCAGTATGTCTCGGGCTGTGACATCAAAGAATGCTTGAAACCTTTTAACCATTCAATATTCTCCTCAGAGGCTGCTCCCCCTCTGCTATAAATTTGTTTTCACAAAGAAACATCAGTAATTTAAAAACAAGTCTCCCTTCCTTGTGTAGGCTCTTTGCTCCAATTCATCATCAGAAGTCAAGTTGCTTCAAAGACTTGCAGAGCTTCCCCCTCACCCACCCTCTTCCCTAAATCTTTGTAGGATGAAAGGAAAAAAGGACAAAATAACAAACAGCATGTGTGAGAATCCCACATCACGGGACAGGCTGGCCCCTCTGGCAGCACGGGGGGGCACTGTGAAATAAGAAACCTCACACATGTGGGCAGGAGCCAGGAGCCCGAGTGGCGTGGCTGAAGCGCAGGGCTGGCTGCACGGAGGGCTCCGGCGCTGCCCCGCTGCAGCAGCAGCAGCAGCAGCCAGAGCAGCAGTCCTTGGCTCAGGAACAGTGGGTCACTGTGAGCTAGGCGCTAGCAGGGTCATCCCTCAGGACAACCACCACGAAACCTCACAAAAACTGCCGTTCCATACACGTTCTGTGACAGTACCAGCCTAAGCAGTGCCCAGCCCTCAGCACTGCGGCCTCTCAGCCAAAACAACTGTTCAGCTGTACAACACATGCAGTGAAGGAACTGACCTAGTTCAGTTGTCAGCCCCACAACTATTGGTAAAAAAAAAAAAGCCAATAGCAAAAAAAAAAAAAAAAAAGGCAAGTGATACTACCTTTGAATGCCCTAAAACCACAGGGATGAGTTTGAGTTCAGCTACTATAGCAAAGTGATACTGAAACAAAACCAATTCATCGGGTATCTGCAGGTACTGCTCTTCAGCAGGGCAGGAATCCTTGTAGCAATCCCTCCTTTAGTGAAGAGCTCACCATTTTAAATGTGGGGGTGTACTGTCCCCCTTAAAGAATTCACTCCTACTTCCTTGCCTTTTCCAGATTTCAGGTCCCTGTCTCTGCCTTCACCCTGACACCTACTGAAACAGCAGTGCCAAAGATGCTGCCCTAAAAAGTCTCAAGATCCTTTCCCTGATACACAGAGAACTGCTGACGTGGACATCCACAGTAAAGCAGCAATTGAACAGCAGCAGCAGCTCAAAGTAACTTTTTGTATAGGGAAGGGGAATAAGACCTCTTGTCTAGCTATTGAAGGTAGCAATTTTTCATTATTGTGGTTAAACTGGGTTTGATGACAGCTGAGTTACACAAAGGACAAGCATGGGCAGAACTGCCTGAGGGAACACAGCGATGCAAAGCCCTTACACTTAACACATGAAACTGCCCCAGGAATATTGATATTACTGTTTGTGTACCTAAACTTGTTTTTCCATGTCAGGTATTTGCAGGGGATAGTTATGGACCTAACCCTTTACAAAACCTGACATAATTAGAGCAGCTAAGAAAATCAGTTAAGCAGATCATAATATTTGATGTCACCTGTGCTCTTCAAAAAATAAGGACTAGCACATCGGAAGGCACACTGCAACTTCCTCCCAACCACACTGCTTCTGCATGTTCCAATCCTGGAAACCAAGAACACCAGCACAAGTATTTCACCACCTATCACTAGCAACAGCTCCTGGTTTCCCCACAGGATATCCTGTACAAATTCAGCAAGGCAGCTCTACTTCTGATTTGTGTGACATGAGTAAGCCTGACACAGCATCTGAACCAAGATACTAACAGTCATATGCAGCGTGGGCTCAGCCCACACTTAATCCACTACAGAGTAATAAACTTTAAACATTATTTGACTGGGGGTTTTTGTTTGCTGTGGTATGTCTTTTATAGCCTATCAAGTGGCAGAAGGGCTTGCTTTCCTCAGGGAGGGTTGAGTGCAGGAGCTGTACACAGTGCTCTCACGTTCCCTGTTCACGTCTGGGTATCAAGTAAGAAATCAATCAATTTTTTTGCTAAAGCATTCTGCACTCCTTCTGCTTTGAGTCTCCTTCTTCCTCTTCCACCTTTCTTTCATGCCTCCCCCTCCCTCCAAGTTTCTTCAAAGCATTTGTGAGCATTTGGAAGTAATTAGACCTGAAGGGAAATGTTGGCCAGGCAGGGAGACAATGACAAGTGCCAGGAACCCAGGGTGCCCTTTCTAGCCACTTTGAAGTTCATTCAGATGGTACAAAGCTCCATTTTGCTTTGTTGAAAAAAAACGGGAGGAAGGGAATGAGGCATGACAGGCCAATTGACAGGAGAGCAGGTTCCTGTGAACTGACAGACACACCAAGTGCCAGGGCAAGAAGATATTAAAGGCACTGACCAAAAGGGCCCCCGTGGCCACTCTGCTTTATTACACCTACAAATTGTGCAGATGCACACGTAGCGCAGAGAGGAAACAAGGAAAATGGAAAACATGGTATTACTGTACCATGGAACCCCAGCTCTCCACAAATCACTGATCCATGGAGAAGACTTCAAATAAAACCCAGCACCACGACTGCCATGACACAACAGAGTTCATCTCCAGTGTAAGGACAATTCTAACCAACATTCGTCCTCCCACGTCTGCAGGAGACAAAGATCTGGACTGGGCCTTTTCCCTGTACACCCACTGCAGTGCAGAGCACAGCTACCCTGCTCTGGGAATACTCAGGCCACCAACCAACTGTCATTTGAAGAGACCCTTCAACTGGATGTTTTTTCCCTGGCTGTAACTAATTACAGATGGTAATTATACACAGTGAAAACAAAACTAGAGCTTAGGGCAGAAACAAGCTCAACAGGCATTCCATGAACAGACACCTGTGTTCCTTGTTAACAAGATTCTGGCAACTGAACACAATACAAGTGCAGCAGCTTGGGTGCTTCACAGGACTGTTCACTGATCTGAACTGGTTTAAGTAACTTAAGTGCTTGCTCTTCATTTATTTTCCAGCCATCTATGTCCAGAATTATCAGCAGCACTAACCCTAATCACTAAGAAGCAGCAAGAAGTTTTGTTCTAGGCACCACTTAACTATTATAGGTAAAACTGAACCAGATTTTATCTTGCCACTAGAATTGAGGCTAGATTCAAGTGATCTCTGAAGGTGGAACTGAGAGGATTTGAATTTAAAAGTATGGATAAAAACAAAGTCCTTTGCAGAAAGTATATAGGAATCGTGTCCCCCTTAATTCTCTATTCTTGTTGTTTGCATGCAAGAAACCTTAAATTTAACATCTAAGCTTGCTTCTGTAGTCACAAAGACCACAAGCAGGCCCTCCACTCCTCCACCAGCTGCAACTGGTATCTGAAATAGCCATTCTCTTTTTATAACTAATGTTCATACAGATTAGATCTCTCCATGGCCACCAACACCTTTTACACATTCTTAGTAAGTTCGTGGAGAAGAAGGCACAGCTGACAACTCAGTGATCCAGCAGCCCAGGATGCTTCATCTCTTCCCACCTACAAAATAAACAGAGCACCATTAAAACACTTAACATGGAATTATCACTTACTCATTTCTCAATAAAGCAAGAAAAAATTATAATGGACACTTGGTTGCAATCTTAATTATGGAAAACCCCTACTGGTTTGCAGTGAAGATTAAAAAGAAGACCAACTAAAAAATTTAAGAGAAGTAAAAGTACTAAGACTACAGCAGGAGAAGCAAAGTTATGCCCAAGATTTAACAGATTACATGGGCCCTTGGTATGTACAATACCCTGCCCATTAGTATTTGAACTACACTGGCAGAGTGTAGAGCTCAGCATACCAAGAGCAGAATACAGCTAAAAATGCTACAAGCATGTGGATTAGGTATCAGACTTCCCAGTGTTCAGAATCTGCATTCATATACTTCTCCAATGAAGGCTGAGGTTCAAGTCACCAACAAATTTGTGACCGACAAGCAGTGAACCAAATGTCCTGCAAGCATAAGCTGACATCTGCACCAATACCATCAATATCCAGCATGTTTGGCAGAGAGGAGGCTGCCTTTTGGGGCAGTTCAGAAGGAGCAGAGCTCTCCTATGATTCATTGATACCTGGAAGCTTCAGCCATTTGGGTATTTTCCCAGGGGCTTTTCTAAGCACTTGTGGAGCTCCCTGAGTGCTGGCTGCTTCTGGCTGCTCAATGGTCTCTTTGTCACTTCCCACTTCTGGCGCAGATAGGGATGGAACCACTGATGCTAAAGTTGATGAAGCAGAAGGAACTAATGATCTGGACAAACATCAGAGAAAGGAAATAAGCAAATAGAATTAAGCTTAATTTTTCATAATAGCCCCCTGTACCACCACCACCTTTAAAGTCAGATTGAAAAAGCTCTTCTTTTTCCATTGTAGAAGCACTAGTATTTACTTAAGTCACTGAAATCCTACTTTGCAAAGGACTCACAAAGCTATGAAGTCAAGCATGACACAACGACTGCTTCTGGACAGGAGGAAGTCCTAGCATCTTCAAAGCACTTTTCTTTGTAGTAAGATGGGCTCATTTCATCCTTCCCACTCCTGAAATACTAAGGTATTTGCAACTCTACTCAACCCCAACATACCTGGCTACCAATAAATCAGCTGCAGAAGGAGAAACTGCAGAGCACAGCAGGTCTGATTTCAGGTAACAAGCTGTTTAGAAATGAAATCAAATCAATCATTTGTTAACATAGATACATCAATCACCACAGTATCACATAGCTCTCAGCTGTATAAATACCTGCTGTAAAAAAATACCTGCTGTATACTAGAGTAAATCTACATCACCTTCCTCCGAATGACACAGAACATTACTAAACCATGCCTGTTTCTTTCACGACTCAGAGGTGTTCTATTTCATCATTCAAACCTCAAGACCTTGACATTTTCTTTCAGTGCTCATCTCAGGAACTTTTCTGCGAAGCCACGGCATCCTTTGGGCCCTACAGGGATTCTAAGCATAAACTAGAGATGCCAAAGATTCAGATCTGCTCTACCATCTCCAGCCAGTCCACTACCACAGGAGCTCTGCAGAAGCATTTCATAGACATTTGTCTGGTTAACATTTCGAATGGGATTTTTTTTCCTATGGAGTGATTCTTCCATCATTCTTGATCCCAGGGCAGATGATGCCCACTCCCCAGCCTATCAAATCCCATAGCAGAGGTACAATGTCTACATCTGTGCTCAAGGTAACTGATCAAACCAGCTCTGAAGAGCTTTTGCCAGTCAGAATGGGGACATTCATTCCCAAGGACTGCAGTTTCTTTTGACAGAAGAACTCTGACAGAAAGGATGCAATACTGACTCTACTGCAGGAACTACACAGTCAGCTGCATGAGAAAGGAAATTCACTCACCCCTGCGCTCCTTGCATCCAAAATGAATCACAGCAGTTGGGAAAAGGTTAGCCTGAAGCAAAAGGGGAAAAGAAGGTATCACTGTCTGTAGATGCTTTCACAGCTCACTGTGAACATCAGAGGCAGGTTAGACAGCTACAGACAAATTCATGGAGTTCAAGTTAAGGTCACTAACCATCTGTAATTCAGGAAAACTTAAAACTTGTGCAGAGCACAGACCACTCAGTGTAAGACATGAAGGAAAATGTTATGATCTGATGCACTAAACAGGTGATGAGACCTCTACAGCAAGTGCTCACCGCAGGAATGCCCTGCCATTCCTTCTCCTCTGTCCTCATATCTCAGGCCATTGTATTGCACCCAGATTCTCTACTGCTGAGCAGATAACATTAATATGATGAAGAATATTCTGAGTGGCTGATACCGAGAGAAGAAAAATTCAGCTATGCCTTTCCAAACTCTATTCTAAATAATGTTATTACATTTACACCCTGTCTATAGTTGAAACTTATCTAGTTTCACCACCTTTCCAGGATTAAGTATTTTCTTTTATAAATTCAACCTGAACTCCTAGTTCTTACTTATCAGAATAATTGCCATAACAAAACATTTTTTTCTATCCAGTGGGTTTGGTGGTTATTTTTTTTTTTCCTTTTATTTCAATGGAAGTCCCTGTAATTGGTGTCCATTTCCTCTTGTCCTTTTACAGGGCACTGCTAAGAACTCTGGACCATATTCCTAGCTGTTTCCATCTCTTTTACTACACACATTGACAAGACCCCCACAGAGCTTCTTTTTTTCCAGGCTGAACAACCTTGACTCTCTCTCTACCTCTCCCCAGATGCAGGTCACTTCAGCATCTTTTGGTCCTTTTCTGGGCACCAGAGAAACTGTGAAACTGGACTCACACACCCCCTGTTCAACTGAGGAATCACAAATGCACCTGTAGGTATCAAAGAGGGACCTACCTATGGAGGTTGCTCTGTCACCTACAGTGGCCCCAGTGTCACACCATCTCTTCAACAAAACTCAGTGATACATTACAAAGCACTACAACACCACACCCAGTGGTGAATCCAACTGTTACCAAGGGAAACACAGAGCAAGAGAGACAAACTGACTAAATTTCATTCTAAAAACTGACACTACTGCAAGCTCAGGCTTAGATTTTTAAAAGGGTATGATATGCAGAAGATTAATATGATATGGCATAACCAACTGTTCCAGAAAGAATTCTGAAAAAATAACCATCATATTTATTACATGCATTATATGCCACTATAATACTACATAAAGAATAACTAGCTGAAACAATTCTGTTAAGTTTTTAGGAAGCCTTGTACTAAGAGACAGGTAAAAAACCAAATCATCATGGTGTAAAAGAGGGAAGTACCACTGTAGCCAGAAACCATACAGCCATGTTAATTAACAGTCTACATCTTCCCTGGCAAAATGGTAACACTAAACTTGTGACACGGATCCAATAAATAAATAAATAACCAGATAAAAGCAAGGCAATGCCCCACTTGGTATCACTCATACGTACTTGGGAGCTGTGTAGGGCAGACTGACTGCTCTGGAGTTTTCTTGAGCCTCTGTTGCCACCATCAGCCCAAGCTGGATACTGGAATGATGGTCCTTGGACCCAATCCAGCACAGCAATTACCAGAGCTCAAAAGAACCCTGATCTTCACAGAGGAGGCTGTGGACTGCTGCCTAATATGGAGACTAATAAAACTGTATTAACTGAAGGCAAAATGAAATAGCTTCACCTCTCTTCCTGCCTCCAAGCTTCAGAGGAGCATATGGTGTTATGCATTTCTTTGACATTAATCCAGAGGCCACAGAAGGCTGTGTCATGCAGCACAGTCAACATCACGCAAGGCTGAAACAGGAGACATTTATCACTCTGCTCCAAGACTCAGCTCCTGCTAAAGCATCCAGGCAAATTCACATCCTTGAACTGACATTTTAGCAAAATAATTATTTATTAGGTCTTTTAACATTTCATTCCTCAGTCAACAGGGCCTAAGGTTGCCTGTTCCAGTCACAAAGACAGCTCTCCATAAACTTTTTTAATTACAAAGTACCAGACATGGTTTAGAAATCCCAGAAAAAACTCTCAAAAGAGCTTTGATGTTCCTGCAGCATTCGTCTATTTAGGAAATGGGTGCCTTAAAAAAAGGCCCCCCCCAACACACATACACTCAAGCCCTTTTACACACAACATCCTTTTCATGCCAGCTGCAAGTTGGAAAATGAGGTTTTTGTAGTGTGTTAGTGTTGGAATTTTTTAATAACCTCCCCTCTCTTTTTTTTGCCTCCCGACCAATTATCTTGGTAAATAATTAACATTCTGAAGGAGATAAGTAAGCACAGAAACTCAGAACTCAAAGCCCTTTAGTTCAAAGCCCTGCCCTTTTCTCTCCGTTTCCCTGCTGCTGCCACTGAAACTTCCTTGTCAATCAAGCTCTGGGCACACACATCAAAGCCTTATGTGGGAATGGCCCCAAGGGGTCAGAGAAAATTCATGGCAGGGCCTGTGTGAGGCACAAAGAGAGAAAGAGTGAGAAATACAGACCAAGAGCTAGACAGACTCACTCAACAAACAAACATATAGATAGACTGTGCCCCAATATAAACCTCTACCCTATTTACTCACAGGTCGTCAAATAACCATAGTTCACAGTTTCAGGATCCACGTTCACAACCATTTCCTACAGCTGGCAGAACACCAGTTTGAATGTTTCAGTTCAAAATCTTAATTGAAAGAAACTTAAGGGGGCTACACAGCAGCCCTGCAGTACACAGAATGCAACACCCTCCCCAGGGCTCCTTTCCCTACATCCCTATCCGTTCCTAGGGGTCAGCCAACATGGAGTCCCTTCTTTCCAAACCTCCACCCAATAAGGTTTTTTTCTCCAATTCAAACAGACTATTGGCTCATGCACAGAGCCTTTGGTCTAGCTTTCTTTGTGTGGAATTGTCAGGTACCACCCCAATCCCAGCACTCCCTGAGGCTGCAGCACAGAAGGCAGCCAGCTACACCTCACCTGGCAATTCTGCAGCCAGTCATGGCAGGACCTAACACTGTCCCAGAGTTTTTTGTAACCTGAAGTATTTAAATCTGCAGCATTTTCACATGAAAAAATAAAAGCAGGCCAGTAGAATGATTCACTGTCCAAGGACTGTCTCGGCATAAAGATGAGAAGGTTTTAGATTCTGTCCATGAAAACACATGAGCCAAAGTCAAAGCCTTCAGTATTCTCCAACACCTATGAATGTAATGATCAAAAGCACTGGGCAAGCCATCACCTGAAAACTGTATCCAGGTGTCAGCTGCTCTAATGTTTGAAGTTGTTCTAATGCATCTGACAACGTTTCTAGAACAACTCTGCAGTTCTTCACTGCATAGGGTTCCTGCAATAACATCTGTGAATCAGAACAGATTTTGAGAACTCTTAGGAGCCTGCCAGGTTGACCAAAAGAATGAAAGGATGTTCAAAACAACTAACTCAAAAAGCTCCACTCACGTATGTGCAGAGAATTACTACAATAGGATTGAGCCAACAGCCAGTTACTACACTCCAACACCCAGCATTTATCTTCCTTGCTGCTTTGATTTCCAGCCAAAAAACCTGCCATTCTGACTGGGGAAATAGATGCTATTAATCTATTGAACCATAATGTTCAAATCACACTGTCCAAGATGTATTTACAACATACAGTCATCTTTACTGCACCAATACCTAAAAATCCAACTGAAAATGGTGTCCCGTAGTGCAATTATATAGATGCAATGTAACTAAAAATACTTTGAGTTTGTGGGTTGTTTTTATTTTTGTGGGTTTCCTGTTTTTCTTTCTGGTTTTGGGGGCTTTTCTTTTTTATACAGATGAAAAACTGAGACCTAAAGAGATAACTTACTCAAGGTCTCACAGGATGGCAGCAGCAGCAATAAGAACTAAGCAAGCAAGTCTCAAGAGCCCCATCCAAGGTCATAATCACAGGACAGCTTTCTTCTGAGGGAATAGAAAGTCACTGAGGCAAGAAGGAAAGGAAGTCGATATCCTGCTTATTACCCTTCTCATTTAATAAGTATCATTCTAAATGATACTTACTTTTTCAAATCTCCTCAGATTTTAAAAAGATGTAACACAGATTGATCCATCTACTTGGTTACAGTTGCAGAAGTTTAAATGAACACTTTCTATTTCAGAGATCAGAAGACCTCATCAAGCCCCATTTAGTCTGAAAGTACAGCTGAGTAACTCCAGTTTCACCCAGAGACAGCGAACGGCTACTCGGACACTGCGGCGGTGAGCGTGGTTTGTGACAGCCTGGCTGTGGAGTGGCACTGGGGCTGCTGCATCTCACATTCCACGACTAAAATATCCACTTCAGAACAACAGTCCCTGGTGAATCCAGCTGTGATACAGCAGAGACACATTTCTGCTTTGTTTTACTGCATGCTTTAGTAACTTGTTCTCTAGAACAAAGAAAATATTTCAGGCAGAACCCTCCTCAAATAACACCTCAATACTTCCTGTTTCTCAGACATACATATGCAAAAAATCCTAGAACAGAGCATTGCAGATGATGCACATTATTCTCGGGAAGCTGTTCTCTTCCCTGGCAGCAATGCTGTCAGCCAGGCAGAGGCTGCTGCTGAAGGGAGCTTGCAGCTGCCAGAAGGAGCAGCATTCTTTCCGTTACACAATCCGAGAAGATCAGAGTGCCACAGGTCTGCTGCTAGACTGATGTTAGGAAGATGAATAAGAACATTAGCACTTCAAAGGAACACGCACATGGAAGGAGAAACCCAAGCTACCAACATGAAATACTGCATAGTATACACACCCCAAACACATAAACTAGCTCTTGGAAAAGTCAACTGGAAGGCCGGTGGATCAAAAGTTTCTCCAGCAAGAATGCACAGCATTGCTGAGACAGAAATAAACACCACAGTCATGGTGAAAGAGGCAGATCAAGAGGTTCAAGTTTATAACCTGAGAACAAAGCTGCCCAATGTGGGCTTCAACTGCCAGAAGAGATGGATATTCTGTGGCCAACATGGAGGAGATCTGATCCAGCTAGGGCAAGGGACCTTTAAAATTCATAAGGCAAAGATAAGATTTAAAACCATTGTTTTGAGAAGGGTACTTACGAAGACATCCAAGTACAAAGAACATTAATTGAGACCTTGATAGCTGAGATCAGAAAGATCTGGCCTTCAAAACTGGCAGTAGCAGTGAACATTCTGGGCAGGACTTCCACTCCAAATTCAGTTGTGCAAGAAGCCTCTCTTGGACCAAAGAACCCAGCTGTCCTGGAAGCCAGCATCATGAGGCAAGCATATGTAACAGACCTCACCACAAAGGGAAGGTGAGATTGCTACCGAATGCAGTCAGATGATAAAATCCTGGATGGAGAAGACTAAGACTTTTAGGTGAATACCATCCTCTGTGCTGGATGAATTTCAGTATTAATTGCAATTTTCTTTGCCACTGAGCGCAATAACCACAAGGCCTGCCACAGGAAATGCCTCTGATGAACTGACTCTGATGAAGTAATTTTTTCTGAAATTGCATTCAGACTCTTGCCAAGGGAGAAGGTTTCATCCTGCCTGAGTCGCAGTCAGGTTCACCAAACAAGCCCGCCAGACACACTGCCCAAACTGGCATTAATAAATGGGATATGGAAAGAGAACCAGAGACAAAGAAAAGAACAAACAGCTCATCTGGATTTCTGCCTCATGGTATGTGACAGAGGAAACACTCAGTGCACTCTAAGATCTGACTAGAAGACCTAAGTATTTATGTGGAAGCCTGTGGAGTCCTGTAGCTCCTCTGTAGACAGAGGATGGCCTCCTGCCCTCTCTGCTGCCTCGACTTTTCCAGTGACTGGTACTCCTACTTTCTGCTAAATCTTTCCTAGTATTAACACAGCAATCAATGATTTTTTTTTCCACTAATCCACTCCAAATGCACTACAAAACTGCCTGTTTCTGGGAGGAGAAAGAAGCTAAGAAGCAACTCTGAAAAGCTCAGACAGCCTAGAAAAAACACAAACAAGCCACTGGAGCTACAAGGAACTCAAAGCCAAGTGCTACAACAGGGAAGCCTGTGGTTGATCAGCTCTGGAGAGCAGAACATTATAAAACACTTCAAGGGACATGAGGAGAAGGCCGCCAGCAAAAACAGCAACAACAAAAAATCAAAGCAATGCCTTGAAGTCTTTATGGGTTCCAAAAACTCCACATTGCTGCCAATTTGTGTGCTCACTATACTGTAAATACACACAGATTTTGGGAGCATTCACTTCAGACAGCTCTTTCATTCCAAGTATCTTGGCAAACAAGTCAACAACAATGGTCTTCTTTTCCTGGTTCTGCTAGCAGTGTAAAGGTTCTCCCTTCATTGTAAGTGGTCGAATGTAATGAATGTGGTGCCAAACTTGTCAGCTTGAATGGAGGGAGAGGGTGGAAAGAGCAGAAGTATTGGCAATATGGTATTCCACCATCTGCAGTCACTTCTGCTATTTGGCTTCAGCACAAATTTCAGTAATTTATAAATATCTGAATACGCAAATGTGCCCACATTACTGCCTCAGACATCATCCATTTTTCCTTGCCAACTAAACCAACACCATCTTTAGAGTGGAGGATAACCTACTGCTAACTTAGGACCTGGGATAACATGAAAAATAAATGTTGGAAAAAAACCCAGAATGGCTGGATACACTATGGTAGTACCTGCTTTGGAAAAATCAAGAGTCAGGTTATGTGCAGGCTTCTCTGCAAGGGGAGCACATCAAGTGCCAAGCATCCCAAGAGGCCACAGCTACCATGAGTGACATGCAGCATTTGGGGCAAAAGTGGTGAATTTTGGCAGTTGTATGATACAACCTGAACCCTTAAAGAGATGTATTACCACTAAAGACAAATTTCTTCCCAAACCTTTCACATAGCCTCCAAACCCAACAAAGATACATCAAAAAACTCGATCAATTAGTTGTACTGTTACTTTACCCAAGCTCTCTTTTTCCTATGATGTCTGGAAGAACTGCACACTCCACAGCACTTCATTCACAGTCACATCCTATGCACCACAACTCTGTTATTTCAGAACAAGCTTTCTCACTACAG
Source organism: Ammospiza nelsoni (assembly GCF_027579445.1). Lineage (NCBI taxonomy): Eukaryota > Metazoa > Chordata > Aves > Passeriformes > Passerellidae > Ammospiza > Ammospiza nelsoni. The sequence goes on along the minus strand of NC_080651.1, from coordinate 12,271,227 downwards.
GGGTGCTGTGTACTGCCAGGTCACCTTAGAGCAAAAGCTCCTCTATCCCCAGCCCCAAAGGCACATTATTTTACAAAGTACCTTAACCATCTCCTATCTTTACAGAGCAGCTTTGTCCTTTCACCTGCCTTCTCCCAGATGAGGGAACAGAAGGGGAGCTCTGACTAAAGTTCAAGATGTTTCCCTTCCATGGACCACAGGACGAATGAAAAGGGAAAGGTCTCTACAAATTCCCCTGCACAGAGCCTAGCCCCATCCAGGGCACAGTCAGGCACTGCAGCCTGCCCTAGAACACTCAGTTTGCAGCCAGTGGGGACCCTTGGCCCACACAAACCTCCTCCCAGACTGAAGACTTCTCCGTTTGGAAGGCCACAGCCTCATATGAGAAGCAGTGTGCAGGTCCCACCCCCAGTGCTGCCCCTCCTACCCCAGCACCACAAAGATTACTTCTTTCATTCTTATTTCTGCTGAGAGCCCCGAGGCTCAGGCAGTGCAGCCTCCTTGGGAACAGACACCTCCAAACACGGCATCCAACAACGACACAGCAGGCATGGACACAACAGCTGGAGTGATTCCCACATCTGTCTCTGTCCAGAGCAGAAAGGCCCTTCAGCCCCTTTTCTCCCAGGCACCCATACCCCAGCAGAAGGGAAAACTTACCAAGCAGGAAAATTATGTCATGGGGCCTGCACTAACATGATGAACGTTAAAGAGGAATAAGAATTTACATTGGTTAACAGCAGCAAAACTTCTCCCACAATCAGCCAGGCCAAACAGGGATAAGGCACCATCCTCACAGGTCAGAGTTCTGTGGTCTTTGACAGCAGTTTGGGTAACCAGAAAAGCATGAAAAGTTCTCGTCAGGAATTGTTTCTTTCATGTTTGATGCTTCATCCAAGTAAAATGTTTATAAACACACAGAATCATTCCTGCCATAACACACTGTGACCTGAAAGGGCTGAAGGGCCCCCAGCAAGGGACACAGGCTACACAGGCATTAAACACAGCTCTCCCAAGGACAGAAGAACCATAGGCAGAGCAGAAGTCCATTCAATCCAGCCAGTACTCTAACAGTGAACAAAAAACCAGACCAACAAAAAAGAGTATCCTTGCTTACAAGTGATTAGCTAGCAATGGTTTTCAGTTCAGAAGCTTCCTGAAAAGGCTTCTATATATTAAGACACACTCACTAAATATCTTCCTTGAACTTGTCCAAATTTCCCTCAAATCAGTACATCCTTTCAGTATATGGCACCCTGTGACAAGGAAGTCTGCGCCTCAGTTTTCTGACACACAAACAACCACCTTCTTCCATCTATTCTAGCTCCTGCTTGCCTCACTTGATGCCATTCACTCACACTCAAGAACTCAATGCATTCCAGCTTCTCCTTGGCACGTAATTCCCTTTCCAGTCACAGCTTTTACAGACTGGCAAGTCCTGACCTATTCAGTCTTTCTTTGGATGGGAGACATTGCAGATCTCTGATGAACCTCACTCCCCTTCTCTGCACCTTCACCAGTTCCTTCTGAAGATGTGAGACCAGATCTGGATGTTATTCAGACGAACCCTGGTCCCAACACAGCGATGTTCTCTATTTTGTTCTGAATACTTCACTTTTGGAAGGAGGTTGTTTTTGATTTGATTGCTATTCAGTAATGAGCTGATGATTTCACCACCTTTGCTGCAAAGCCATAATGATCAATGCAAGAGCTCACTGAGCTGCCTCAAATTACTTTCCCTGCACATCGTCACATTTATCTATGTAGAGCTAGCTGGGTAAGCCAAAAATGCTTAACTAATGCGATAGTAATCTCTTTGTAATGTCATGTTACAATCCCTAAAAAATATTCTAAGGATGAGATTTTACTTGCTTTCCACATTTGGCAAGTAATTGTACAGATTCTGTAGAGTTAAGATTGTGCTTAAAAACTCCATTTTACTTTAATTACACCCAAATTCTCAACATAACCACCAGTCTAATTTGACTATGGTGTGATTACATGTGGCATGAATAAAAACATATCTTTAATTAGGTTTAGATTTGACCCTTTATCTTAGTTGGATGTTACTCCTCTTTCATGGTGACAGAGAAGATATGAGAAATGAGAAAAAGTATTTTCCTTAAAACAGTCCATTTGCAAAGAATTTTCCACTTTTGAGCACAGCATCTTGAGCAGTCCCAGTTCTGTATCTAAGCCAAGGCTTTTGCACCTTTGCCATGTGCCACAGCAAGCACTGCAATCCACGGAAAGCCACTGCAGACTGGAGATGCCTGACACTAAAATCGATCTGGTTCCTCATAAAGCTGTGATTTCTAATGAAGTCTCTAAGACTGGGCTGTAAGGCACCTCCAAGTCTTCAAAGAACACTAATTTAACATGTGTTCATGTCTCAGGGAGCTGCCACGAAGAATGAATTTTACAGTAAATGTCACAACTAGGAAATGGGGAAATTGCCACACGGATAACAAGCACCAGTAATGGTGCCAGGTACAGAACAAAGGCTTTAACACAGCAAATTAAACAAAATTCCTGCCAAAAGGTTTCTTATTTCAAAGACAACGAGATGCAATTATTCCTGTGGTGCTTTACTGAAAAAGTCATGTTTCAGGAGACATCCAGAAAAACATGAGATGTGCACTGAGAAAGAGAAAATAGAAGAACAGAACTGCAGGATGGGGGAGGCAGGCAAGGAGTAAACAGAGGTGTGTAAAGGATTTAGAAGATTTTAGAAAACAGACCAAGGTGAACAAGGGAAACCAGAACCAGCATCAGAAGATCAACAGGAGGCAGATACAGGTCTGAATATTCAATCATCTAAAAGCATCTGCATGCGTATTTCTTCTACATGGCCTGGTCACAAGTTGTGGAACTTGGAAAACTCCATGGCAAACAACTTCCAAGGCATGCTAATCACTACCTAACTCACCATGCTGCCTGAAAAGTCCCTTTCTCTATTCCTCTCCCCACTCCAGCCTTTCTGCTCCCTTAGGGGCATCAAACAAGAATTCTCACTGCTGCTGCATGAGCCCTTACTCTGAAGAATCTCTGGTGCACCAGTCTGGAATGGTCCATGCAGTTCTGAATGACAGAACATTTTAAATATTGTGAGTTTAGGGCAAAGTTACATCTAGTCCTAATGTAGATGTATGATCTACACAGCCAACAGTCTCTGGCTAGGGACATCAAGACCACCTTATTGGACACTTGCAAAAAATCTCCAGGAATCTGTATTTGAAAACCCGTATTTCAGTGTTTTCAGAGAAAAATTACAAAAGAGAATGTGTATCCTTCAGTGCACATTGACTCTCACACAGTGATTTCAAAGAAGTCAGATTTTTGTCTAATATGGCCACTAGCTCCCACTGCAGCAATTGAAAACAGTTCCCTGTCCACACTGAGTCTCATCTCTTACTATCCTAGTCCAGCTACAGATAAAGCACACTGAGCACAGCTCAGCTCTCACAATAACATTCCAGGTTAACTGCAGAGTGTACCAAACAATGGGAATCCCCAGCCCTGCCCAGCGTGCCTCTGCCTATTGCTGCACAAGGTGGACCTCTTCTGGTGAAGAGCTTGTGCTCCAAAACACCTGGTTCCGCTAGCCTTGGCTGAGCAGAAGCCTACAGCATTACCCAGCTTCTTCTAAAAGTAAATAAAGCCTGAGGCAGGGGTAAGGGGAGCACAAAGCAGAGAGAATCAGAGCCCATGTGTGAGTCCTTACCTCAAACAGCGTCAGACTTTCATCGTTCAAGATGATTCTGGGAGGTGCAACAACTGAAGTTAAAAAACAAGTTATAAAACACCTAGCAACCAGAACATTAAACATAGGTATGGGAGGCACCCCTGCTCTCTGAAGGAGTGACACATTCACATGTCCACAGAGGCTGCTTCTCAGGCAGAAGCATAACATGGCTAAGGGAGCGGGTTACACCTTCTTTGCACTGTGAAGCTGTGTTTTAGGGAAGGCATTCCCTTCCAGGTCATCCCTCAGGCATCAACATCCCACAGCTAGAAACAGGCTTTATAAAGTAAGGCCAAATATTACCAACAGCACTCACATAAGTAGAATGGCAACTCTGCATTGGCAAGGTGGCTTCTTACAAAGTCTCTCAAAATGCCAACTGTGGAAAAAGCAGAGAAAGGTTTGCTAAATTACATTTGGTTCTTCAAATGTTGGGCAAGAAGACGAACTTGTAACAGCAGAAATGTCTTCTAGAAGGTATGGAGATTGCCTTTTACTCCAAAGTACACAACTGCTCTCACAAATTTCTTGTAGAAAAAACAAACAAATCACTTTGATGTGCTGGTCCCTTGGAAAAATCTAAGGATGCCTACAAAATTCTCAAAAAACTTTGTGCAGGTAACCATGGCTGACAGCTGAGAATAAGAGGATCTCCAGTAATAACAGTAAGAGCTACTTGGTGCATGGTCTGATTGCCTTTTGAGAACTGACAGAACCATAAAGGTACATCCTCTCTTAGTGGAGTTGAAGTTCATTTTTTTAACTCCTTCCTGCTTTTTGGGGTAGATTTTGGCTTGGGGAAGGGGGTGAAAGACGTTTTACACACTAAGTCAGAGGAAGTCTCCAAATGCATCCCAGTAACACATCATTTAGACACAAACAAGGGGATAGCAAGTGGGACAGCTTCCTGTCTACACAAGGACAAGCATCTTGCCATCTCCACCAAGTAGCCCTTAGCTAACTTAACTAGCCCAAAGTCCCTTCTTAGTCCGTTCAGGGCCCTACAATGACAGTGTAACTACCTTCTGCTGCTGCTTCAGAGCAGCTTTACTTTGCCAGGCAACAGTGTGATCTGTTCAGACACACTCTCATTGTGTGATTGGTTGGTCTTACCAGTCTCAGTGGGATGGAAGCAGCCTTGCAGAACGTGGCGGTCTGGAAAATGAACTCTCACCACCACCTGAAGCAAAGACAATGCCCATCAGGACAGTGGTTCATCACTGCTCTGTAACACCTGTCCTTGGCTTAGAACCTGCAAATTGTTTATTTGTTGGTTTTATTTAATGGGGAGATCTGAGGTATTTACAGGGACAGAAGTGCAACCTGGCTAACAGTGCTGTGCAGCTCCTCAGGGAACAATGGCTCTCTGCCTTTCAGAGGGGGCACAAGAGCTCAATATGTGATGTAAAATGCAGCAGCACTTGCTCAGAGAGTAGGAGCTCCCTGTGCTAAATGATGCACCAACAACAAAGACAGACCCTCATGGACAGGTGCAGACAGCCCACTGGCATCCCAATGCCTCCACAGCAGTAGGAATCCTCCTGACGTACCCCTGACCTTTGCACCTCCAGCTTGGTCAGAAAGCACCTCACTAGGAAACTGCACAGGGATCAGAGTTAGAGAGTAAAATAAACCCAACCTGTAACATTGAATCATTTCAATGAGTTTCTAACAAAATGTCTACAGAGAGCAGGCAGGAAGGTTCAGTGATACAGACTGATGTGTGCAAAACAGAAAGGTTTTGAGACATCTGGAACAGAACAGAAGCAACTCTACTGCCTGTCACTCAACCAGTGACATATTACCATATTACAGTACAGCTGTTTTCACATGGCACTCCTGTTATGCAAGTCCCAGAAACAGTTAATAGGGATGGGAATTTGATAAGTCTCACAACTGAATCCCAAGGTACTCAATCCCCGAGTCTGGGATAGCTAGAGGAAGTGGAAAATTAACAAATACTACCTTGGGGTAATGCTCCAACTTCTCCTTCTGCTGGGACTCCCTCAAGGACTTTGTCATCAGTGGAGCTTCTTCCAGGCGTTTCCTACAGACACGGGAAGAAGGCAAGTTGTCTGTAATTTTACAATGTATTTTTACTTTATTAAGCTAGCACAAGACCCAAGCAGGGCTGATGAGAACTGATTAACTGTTCAATGCATCTCTCACACCATTTTCCCTACCTCCTGAAACTACTGAGCATCAGCAACAATACTATATAAAATTACTTTTATTGTAAAAGTTCATGACAGCAGATGCAAAAAAAGATTCTAAGAGGACAGGAAAGTCTGCTTAGACTACTCAAGAAGAGGTGGACTTATTAATCCAATAAACCAGACACTAGGGTTGGACATTATTACTCCACAGGGGCAGAAGAGCTACTGAACTTGAAAAACAATGCCAGCACAAAAAATTAATAAGTATTAATTAGCAACAAGGAAAAAAATGAAAAGTTTCAGATCATTCAAAAACTGGCATTGTAGACGTCTATTAAAATAAGTAGTGGGTACAAAATAAAAGTCTACTTGCATTTAAGAGGAAACAATAAATGTAAGAAAATAATTACATATTTTCCCATAAGCAAAGAAACTAGCTCAGACCCAAGAGATCCTATGCTCAGCTTCAGTACATTTTCTTTGTATCCAAGTAACTGATGTGTAACTTGCCCTTATTTTTATTCCTGGCTGTAAGGGGAAAGCATCAGCAAATTTGGAAATTGGGTCTTTTTGGGGGGCCTGTATTCCAGTAATCCTCAACCAAATGACTCTACATTTGTACCACTAAATACTCCAGACTCACAAACAGCAGAGCAATTTTCAGGCCATATTCTGTGTACTCAGTGGCCTGTGGGAAAAAAATCAACTCTAAGTAAAAAGTTCAATTTGGACTTGGCTATAGCATAAAAGAGACTGCTTCACAGTCCTGGAGAGTTATTGCAATGTTTAAAGGAATGCTTTGACCCACTTGAAACTAAATACATTCATGAAATTAATTTCTTCAAGAAACATGCAGACAGAAAAATGGTGCTGTGACAGGAAGGGCAGTTTATCTTCATCTGAGTTTTTACTGAACTGAAGTCTGATGAAGTAAAATCATGAATATTTGAAAGTAAGCTACCTGAACAGTGTGTGTGTGTGTGTGTGTGTGTGTGTGTGTGTGTGTGTATGCCTCTTCCAAACATTCTCAGGTCTTGCTTGTGGCTAAGTTGGTCTTTCTGATAAGGTCTAATAAAAGGCTAATTCAGTCACTTAGAAGATAAGGTGTTTCTTACAAGCTCTGCTGATCACTGTCACTCTGCTCAACAACAGGACACACTCACAGCAGAAAGGGAACTTGCCTCTCATTCTGCAGCTGTGCCAAACGTTTCCGTACATCATCCACTGTGACTTCAAAAAATTCATCAGGAAGCTCTTCTGGGCCATCAGAAATTTGTTCCAGTAGGTCTAGGTGACATATAAGGGGCTCACGTTCTACAAGCTACAGAAAAAAATGAGCTCCAATTACTTTTAAATGCATTGCTCTGCTTATCTTATAAGGTTCCTGAAAAAGAGTAACAGGACAGTATTTACAAACTGTCTTTTGACCTGTTCAGCTCTCTGAACTAAACCACTGCAGGGTTTCGTTGCACACCTTTTGAAATTTTATCCTGGTTTCTCATGTGCAGAAAGATCCCTTAAACAGTAAAACTCTTGTTTTGCACTTACAAAGTGAGAGATCAGCCTTTGCTGCAACCAGAGCACACAGATGCAGGAGAGCAGTTCTCCCTGGACATCAGCTGCAACAAAGGTACTTAAAGCATTTCCTGGCCACCTGCCCTACACAGCAGAGCTGCGAGCAGGCACTCCAAGCTGCACTCCTTCTCACCTGCCCAGCAGGGCACAGAAAGCCTGGCTGCCTGCCCCCCCAGCCTCCAGAGCCCAGAGCTGGGTGTCACGATGGCAAACCTTCCAGTGCAACTGGGCCTAGCCTACAGCTGTGGTTGCAGTTATGAAACAACCGAAACAAAACAAGCCAATACCCACAATCCCCTAAAAAACCCAAACTGGAGCCCCAACCACTGAGATCAAGAGCATTTGCCATCTCTGCAGGCAGCAGGACTTTAATGGATCCCTCCCCAGGAAAGGTTATGTGCTGGCTACTCTCTCTTCTGCCCAAAGCAGCAGCTGTGCCTGTGTGAATACAAACCACGACCAGAGTCAAGCAATCAAGAGGCAGTTATATCTCCTGGATCTCAAACAAGTCAAACTTTCTAAATTCCAAAACTGTTTAAAGGAACAAAGCTTGCAAACAGAGAACAGCATACTGAAGGCTACAGGAGATGCAGGGAGGACACAGCTCATGGCTGAAGAGGCTCACAGGAACAAAAATTTTGGTAGTTAATCCAGCATTTCTTCCTAGTCAGCTGCCAGCTTAACAATGCCACAGGCTCTGTGAATGAACCCACAGCCCATTTCTTCTCCCCTCATTCTCTCATACACTCTTTCCAATCCTAATTAACACCCAGATGTCCTCCATCCATCCACTCACCCCTCCCCCAGGCACTGGCCACTTGGGAACAGGAGTCTTCTCAATTGTCTAAAGCACAACACAAATTACAAGGCAATGTTCACTCTACTTGTGGGCACTAAAGGGTAATTTGAGAAATTAAAAGATGGAGGTTGTGTGGGTGGGACCTTTGGCTACTTTTAGAAAGTTGAGCAGGGTCAGCCCTAACGAGCGGGTACAGGAGCCTGGCTGCAGCTTTCCCCAGGCCCGGGTGGGGTGGGGGTGCCAGTGCTGCAGGAAGGACCCCGAGTGCCCAGGACCATCAGCTGGTTGCACCGTGATCCAACCACTGATGCTCCAGTGAGGGCACAGCTATGTCAGAGGCCAGAGGAGAATTAATCAGGCCTCCCCAAGAACCCAGTGTATTTTCATCTCCTCAAGCAGGCTTGAGTTTCATTTAATTCTAAACATGTAGTGAAAATAGATGTTTTCTGAACAAGCCCAAACCCAAAAGACTGAGGAGGTATATCCTATGGCGTGTTGTGAAGGGTGCAAGGATACAATGGAGAGAACTCCAAAGTATCCAAATTCTGCATTAGCAAATCCTAAAGTTACCATTTAGTATTGGCTCTAACAAGGACTTTAGTTAATCCCAACAGCAGTGGGATTCCAAAGGGAAAGAGCCAGCCCCCATCCAAATTACGGTGACAGTTAATGGCATCTGCCAAGGCATTGGGAACCCAAGATGGCACAAGGCAGACATATATTCCAGTCCTAAGTGTTCCCTCCTCTTCCTTGCTGTGGGCTCCAACAATCCCAAAGTGCGGACAGAATCCAAAAATTAACTTCTCACAATGATTATGAAAGAGACTCCAGGAATACTAACCCACTTGCCAGCCCACTGCACACACAGTGTTTTCCGCAATTGTGATAAAAAATAACTATCTCCTGTAACAATAAATGGCTGGATGCTCTACTTTCCATTATGTAAACTGGAGGAAAGCAAGCTGTGCATTTTGGTGTCCTACTTCTTCCAGGAGGCCAAAGATGCTGTGCTAAGGTTTGGCATCTTCCTTCTTCAAAGTCTATTCTTCCACCAAGGCTGAAATGTCAGGCACTTTTCCCCATGAGGCTGAAGCTGTATGTTCACAGCAGCATCTACATAAGTGCAGCCTATGTGACAAAGCCAGGTGTCAGGAAGAATGCACTCTGGGGTCACCATCCTGCTCCCAGGGAAGCAGGTAAGCTGAGGAAAACTCTTATGATTTAAGTGAAATAGGGGTCATTGTGCTTTCCACAGCAGCAAGCTCTCCCTAGAGACCCACTTCCTCCCCACCACCTCTGGGAGCTCTAATCTCATGCTGAATCTGGTTTAAAGTTACCTTCTAATAATTAACATTCTGACATCAAAGTCAGCTTGCAGCTGTCTGTAAACCATCTTTAGCCTAAGAAACGAAGGGATGCCGGCACAGATTTTATCCAGCCTCTCTTCAGCTTCAAAAACCACACACAGGCAAAGCATTAATGGGAAGATTCTTTTACAAAAATGGACCTTTGATGTTTAAAAATAATTTGTTTTGTTTTGGGTTTTTTTTCCTCAGGACTGAAAAAGGACAAAAAGCAGATGCCATGTGGCTAGCCCTACTTGGCTGTTGCTGCTGGGAGGAGAGTGGAATATGGCAGGAGTGGAGGAGGGAACGAAATGTAATCAATCAGCAGCAAAAGTACCAGAGATCAAAGGGCTTGAAAGCAGCCGTCAAAATCACATGCTGTTTAACACAAGGACACAACTCCCCCAACAGAATCTGCAGCTGCTTCCCAAGCTGCTCTCAGAGTGGAAGGCAGCTGGCTCCAGAAGTGGTTTGAACTGGACTGCGACTCTGAGAACGACATCGCTTGGTGTGAGTCCTTCAGCCACCAGCACTCAGCCATGCCCAAGAGCTCAGCTACACATCAGCCTGTGCACTCAGCGAAATGATGGAGCTCTGCCTCTCCCACCAGTGCACAGACAAGTGTGGGCAACAAACCCTTGCACTTCTGCTCTCTTCCCAGACACAGCACAAACTCCTCCTTTCCAAACCCCTCATAGACAAGAGTGCAACTGAAGCAAGCAACACATGAGACTGGACAAATCACCCAGCCTACTGTTTAATTCTCCATGTTAAGGGTCTGCTCCAAAAGGTTAAATAATACTGATTAGACAGACCCAAACACGCTTCTAATACACTCAAATATTCACCGCTGCAGGTTGGCATGGCCTCTTTCTGCTACGTGTGCAGTTCACAGCTGCTCCAGAGTCCTTCCACGGTCTGGCTTCTGCTCCTCAACAATTCAGAACTCATCAAAAATAGGCTGCAACCACAGAGAAGTCAACTAAGGTAGAGTCTCTACATCAACGTGAAAGCATCCACAGTCTTGCTAAATTCCTCCTGGACTAAGCTCCCTTTGAAGCTCCCCAGGCATCCTTTCTTTCTACTTATAGCTTTCTATTGTTCAATCCTGGCTGGATCAGACCAGAGGAGATTCAAACCTCCAACTCTAGGAGGTACCAAAGAGTCAGAAACAACAAAGGGGATCTGTGACATGAAAGCTGGCCAGTGATGAGCCAAAGGAGCAAGAAAAGAGCTGCTCACTGAGAATCCAGAATGGGAAACTCTCAGTGCATAATAATAAGGAGTAAATTATTAATTAAATGGCTCCTGTACTTCATGCTACGCTACTTGCCAGACATACCCAACCTTCCTGAAGGCATTCAATTCCATACAGCTGGCCTGCACAAAACACACTTCAATGTCATTCCCAGGTGACTCTGGGATGGCATCACAGCACTTTTCAGCCATCAGTTCTGGTATCTCAACATGGGCTCAAGCACTTTTCAGTTTTAACAAACACAGTTTTATTTCAGTGACCCAACAATGGTGAGATGTGCAATCTGTCCCTCTGGGAGATAGTTAGAGACAGGCAGACTACTTCAAAGGCAAGATATTTTAGATTAAGACAAAAACTACTTCTATAAGCAAGGAGAAGGACAAAAGGAAAAGGCTGGAAGGTTTCTGCTTCATCTGCAATACAAAGAAAATTAAGTCACAGGGTCAGGTAACAAAGTGGCCATTTGTTAATGAAATCTGTGGCACTGAGGTGCAGGATCTTCTGGACTGTGATTTAATGCAGCTGTGTTGTCTCTATTGCCTAACTCTGGACAGCAAATTCTTAAACTCAAATCCTTCCTACTTCCTTTCTGAACTCAGACAGAACTGTGTGTCATTAAGGCACCTAATTCTGTGACACAGGGAAAAAGTCCTAAATCTGGGAACATCTTTTTCCTCATGGGAGTGCAGCCTCAGGCAAGGCAGGATATAAAAAAAGCCCTCGTTGCCCAAACTGCAAATACATTTGCCCTTACCTGTTCTTGCTCCTTTTGCAGTTCTTGGCTGTTCTTAGACTTCTTTGGCTTAGAAGGACCTCCAGGGCTCAAAAAAGTTGTTGGCAGCTTTGAAGATGGTACAGCTACAGGAGAGTCCCCCAGATGCTCTCCCTCTCCAAAAAAAGGGCCAAACGGGGTAGGCTCAGGCTCTGGGAAATGCTGCAGCTCCTCCAAGCTAGCATGAGAATCTTTAATCGAGTCTTGCTTGTGTGTGCAGCTGTTTAAAGATATAGCCACATCCCTGTGCTCCAAGTCCTTTGGAAATGTGTTTTCTTGAGGTAGTGGCACATCCATTGCTTCTTCCATGGAGCCTTGCCTCACTGTTGGCTCATTACAAGGCACCGTGGCACCCTCCCCACCAGATGAACTGCATTTCTTCATGACAACTCTTGAAGAAGACACCAAAAGGAATAAAAATAAAATCATAATCCTAGGACTGCTGCCCTCTCTATTCTTAATGTTTCCATGACACAAAGACAACATCTGACTCAAATACACCCTGATTTATTAACTTTCTTCTTCCAGGTCCTTACAGAGAACAAGCTCCAATTACTGTGAAGTGTGGGGTAGAGGGCCAGGGGGTTGTGCAGAATAACAGAACAGGGATCCACTCCTCTGTAAGAAAACTGCCATCTAGAGAAAATCAGTAGGCAGTTGGAAAGCACAGCCTTCTAATCACTCCTGCCTTCTGTATATACCACAAAGAGCTGGTCAGGAGATCACAGAAAGGTTGCTCCTGTCCCAAACTCACCCCCCAACAGCCACCAGGGCCTGCAGCAGCTGGGAGTTAAGTGCCTGAGATCCAGAGCAGGGAAGAATGAAGTGGCAGCTGATTACCCTCTCTGAGAGAATTTAAACTTTGAATTGTCTGTTCCACTCAAAGGAGAAAGAAAAAAAAATAAATAAAAAAAGAAACAAACAAACAAGCTCTTTTAATCTGCACATGACCGGTCAGTGCCAGAATCTGCTGCTGTGCAAAGCACATCTGGGCAGCAGTTTGAGATAAACAGGCAAATGCAGTAATTTCTGAATGCCGCAATGTTTTAATTTGGCGTCTTTTCTTGTGACTTTTCTTTTTCTTTCTTTCTTTTGGTACTTGAAACAAAATAAATTCACCATCAGAGTGGAAAGGGAAAATAAAGAGGCCAAACTTTGCTTCTCCCAACCTGATAATGGCATTGCCTCCAATCAGACCAAGTGATTTCAGTGTTGTCCTCTCCAGGGCATCTTTTCCTGATATCTACAACGAAACCAAAGGAGAGTAGTTACGGCCTCTGATTCCCCAGGAAAGCATGTAAAGCTCTTTACAGAAAGAAACCTGTATCTGAAGAAATACCACACAACACAAGAAACAGGTGAAAACACACTCCTGCAGTTGAAAATCAGACCTGAAATCCATCTGTATCAACTTGTACTGTTTCACCAAATTCGCAGTTTATTAAATCATCTCAATGGAAGGTGACCTACATATATTTTCATGCCATACACACATCCAAGTGGGATCCAACTACAGCAAAGCTACTTTTATGTCAGGAGTTAAATGACAGGCAACATCTCAGGGCTGCAAGACAGACGATTTCCTTACATACACCTCTTATCTGTCTGTAATGACCTATTCCAGAATAAAGACGATCTGTCCACAGAGGTCAGTGGGAAGTAAAGGGGACAGCTAGGGAGAGTGAATTCCATAATATCCACATACAAAATATTTAACAAAACATTAATAGCAAAAGATCAAAACAGAGAAAAGCAAATATTTATTAAAATGAAAACACTGTTTTGACTCAAGCTTTAAAAGAAGCTGGAAAGAAAAACACAAATAGGTCATTGAGCTCATTTTATGGGCTCAGAGGTCTCAACGGCACAAGGTTACGTTCCAAGAGAGCTTTTTTCCATACAGACACGTCATGCATTGAAAAGACCAACATATTTTTACTTCCCCTCTCAAGAAAGTTGAAAAGAAACACTTTCCAGGTTGGAAAGCAGAACTAAGTTTTCTTATGTTTTAGGGACATGAGACAGTTGAGAGGCCTTTGCTGCCTTACCTCATCCCGCATGTAAATACAGACTGGAGACAATTCACCATCCTGCTCCATCAGCTCCCTGCAAGAAAGAGCAAAACACTGCAGCATCTGCAGAACAGCCTACCCCCTCCAAAACCAGCACAGACTAACAGTACAAAGTGAAATCAGCAGGAAACACTGTCCTCCGTTTTTCTCCAGCAATAACCACTACACAGTTCACAGGACCACTATTAGACATTAAGTAAACAATTTGCTTCAATGCATTCACGTAAAATATTGTGCCTTCAGCATCACATAATTTAAACACTTATATTTTGAGATGCAATATTACTAGAAACAAAGTTATGTCAAGGAGTTATGCAGGAAAAGAATCCCTTAAGTAACAGTCAAAATCCACACAGCCGCTGAAGAGTGTGGTTCTGAAGTGACTGTGCATTGCACAGTCTGTCTGCTGCTCTTAGAAAAGCTTGGAACTCCACAAACAGACATGCAATATATCCAGCCAGCAGGGAAAGACCACCTCAGGACACAGGTAGCATTTTCTGTTACGTTAACAGGGAAATCACCTTTTGCACTTTAACAACCTGCTTCCCCAGCAGAACTCTGGAGTCTGCATAACCAAACTCAGCCCAGCATGAAGTGACAAAATAAACTGAACTGAGAGGGAGTCAACCAGCCTATGAAGTGGAAAATTAAGGGAAACAGCCATCAAATTCCATGGAAATTCATCAAGGACATTTCAACTGAGACTTAAAACTCAGCTACAATGACATATAAATGAAACCAGAAGCCACTCAGGATCGAGAGAGCCGTTGGAAAATTATGATACTCAATCTTTGAGTAATTCTCAAGAGCCAGAGAACATCAATGGTTTCCAGTTGAAGGATATGAAGGACTAAATCTGTTAAGCAAAAACCACAACTGAGATGTCAGGCTTAATTGTAGCAGTCTATATGCCATCTTGATCAAATGGTTAAAAGCTTGCAACAGCACAGTGGTATGGGACAAGGCGAGTCACAATGAAACCCAGAGGTAGAGTAAATCCAAACAGAACAAACTATAAAACCAGTCCTGAGGGTCAGGTCTATTTTAGGAAAGACAGCAGCTGAGAACTGCTTCCAGACCAGTTGCAACATATTCCAGGGAGTTCATAGTACCAAGACTGCAAGACCACTATTTCAGAACACTTCTCCCAGCCACCACAACAAATCCCATTGTGCAGAAAGCAACAGACACACCACAGCATCCAAAATACTATATTCAAGTTTCAGATTATGAAACACAGTTAACTTCAAGGTGAACAACCAAACCAACACTACAATAGGTTTGCCTCCATTTGTGATCCTGCAATTAGTTATTCTCTTTCAGGAACAAAACACACTATACAATGCTCTGCAGGAATCAAGAGATTAAGTTGCTCATACAAAAGAACATTGTCTTGTGATATAAGACCCAGGCTCCAACCTCCCTCACTCCTCTGGCAGCAATACCCGAGGAAATTCCCAAGGCCAATGCCTGATGATGAAAGGCAGGAAAAAAAATCTTGTCTCAATTGGAGAATTGGAACAAAAGATCACCATTAGCACACCATAGCAGGTTACTGCACTCAGACTTCTCCAGACAATCCAGGAAAGATACTCGTTCCCACCTTATTTTCAATAGGATTTGCTTCCAATTAAGATTAGCTGTATCCCTGGAGGAATCCTCAATAACAGTGCACAAAAGATAAAGGACTGATGAGACACAGAGAAACAGTACAGAATCACAGAAAAGGCAGACAGAACGGGCCACGGAACACAAGCTTGAACCTCAAGCTGCTGTATGTCAGGAAAGCTGGATGACAACCATCTAAGAGAAAAAAGTCTTAGGTGGAGTGGAACATGTCCTCACCAAAGACTAATAGAGAGAAAGCCAGTTTGACTTATAGAAAGAACCTAGTTTCATTCACTTTTCCAAAAACCGCTTTCCACTTCAATCCAAGAAATTCTTTGAAGAGTTTTCTAAAAATGTGTGGAAAATATCTGAACCAAATGAATGACCGGTGTAGAAGAAGAAGCAGTGAAGAATTATAATGATTATCAAAGATGTCTCTGAGTCTCTGAATTGCAACTGCTCTATGGAGAACAGCCCATAAAGCTGCTGAAGTTGCAAGCAGGCAAGAGTGGGAGATAGAAATGCAGGATTCTTGCTCACAGGACAGACAACAGTGTGCTTTCAACCAGCCTCTGCAGCACAGACTCCACACAAAGATCCCCAGAGACTTATTTTTGTCTACCTCTTGGAAGCAGCAGGCTCCTCCTCCAGCTGCTGCTAATCCATTACATGCACCCACTGAGGCAAGCACACACATCAAACATACTGTCCTCTCTTTGATGTGCTGCTCTTCAGAAGGGGAACGGCAAGCAGATTAGATTCCTTCATGTAGTGATCTGACAGGGCCTGTAAACATCTTGTGCAAGGACTGCCGCACGCTGAGAGGAGGAGCAGCCCTACAATAGCTTCCAGACCTTCTTCAGACCCAATTAGCCAAGATGGATGCTGGAAACCCAGGGGAAATTCCAGTGGATTTAGAATACTTCCCCTCACGCACTTAGAGCGGCCAAGCATTCCAGGAAAACGTCTCCAGTTGGAGAGTCCAAGGAAGGATTTCAGCAAACATCAACAACTAGCTGACTAGTTAGTCAACAGAATCAAAACACATTGAACAGTAACTCAGCCCATTAAATCCATACAGATGCCTGTAGATTCAGCTTGTTCTGTGACTAAACCACACACAGCACCTTTGCTGCTTGTTGAACTTAATCAAGATTGTAAAGTCCATCCAAACATCTGAAGTCAGCTTCCAGAGGCCAGAAAAGAGCAGCTGTGGTCTGAAGTTATGAATGCTTAGCACACTGCCGCAGTTAGAAGCTTAGGAAGAGCAACATGTATATGAGCTAGTAGTATTACAATGACCTGTAACCAATAAAACCACTTCAAAAGAGCAAAATTATATGAAAAGCTCAAAATTTAAACCAAAGAAACAATCAACTAATATGTGACAAAGCCACACAAAGGTTATTTGTAATTGTCAGTAACTACCACCTTCCACCAGTCTAGCAGTCCCCAAACTGCAACAGGCACTCCTCTCCTCACAGAGAATGTAGTAAGGGACAAGAGGGGACTTAAAACCCTCAGGAAAATGATACCTGTGGTTTTTTCCTACCTCTTTCCTCAATTAAAAGAAAAATAGTTCTTTTATCTCTAGCATTTACATGAATACTGTTCCTTTACTTATGAATAAATGTCACATTGTAGACATGGTCCATGATTAAAAACAGAACGGCTGTCACAGCTTCAAGGCTTCCTCTTCCAAACCATGAAAAATAGAAAAGAAGTGCCTCTCTCCAAGAAGTTTATTAGCTTGCCATTTCAAAACAATACAGCCTTCTAAAATTAAAACTAAAGACAAGAGGTAGCACTCAATGTAGACTAGACTAAAACAAGATTTCTAACCCATGTAC
The DNA here is from genome assembly GCF_027579445.1 of Ammospiza nelsoni. Taxonomy (NCBI): domain Eukaryota; kingdom Metazoa; phylum Chordata; class Aves; order Passeriformes; family Passerellidae; genus Ammospiza; species Ammospiza nelsoni. The sequence goes on along the minus strand of NC_080651.1, from coordinate 12,254,046 downwards.
ATGTTCAATAAATACAGAACCAGAAATTCTTCCATTCAAACAGGATCTAATCAGTCTTTTGAAGATTCCACATTAACCTGCTGAGAGCTCCAGATTTCCTTGAAGAACTTGCACAACAGCAAGTCTCAAAAGCAACAGCAACCCATGTGAAAGAATCCCCTGCACTACAGGGAGCTGCAGCACAGAAATAGTGGGGATGGAGATCATCCAGGCTTGACACACACATCTCTAGCAGCAATCTGACTTCAAACAGATTTGTGTAAAAGGAAGGTGGTGCAACACATCCCAGTATCTTCACAGCTTCAGCAGTTTGTTACCAGTTTATGCCCTGAATCAGAAGTGGTACTCCTGGATTAAAAAACAATAATAAAACTATGGATTGTCAAATACGAAAGAGCAAGGAAAATACAAACATCTCTGTTATAGGAGAAATCACAATCAAATAAATGTAAATTCTACAAATTTGAAGGATTTAGCTGGGTCACTGTAACAAGTAATTAGTGGCATGCAGAGATCAAAACAAGTATTTTCTCACTGCATTGCTCACCTGATCTTTGCAAAATGGTTGAGAAGTTCCCACAAGGTCTGTTGACAGCGGAAGGTGTCTTGCAAGCGGGAGCCATCATCTAGTTGTAATGCTATCCGAACCTATAAGAACACCACAATTAATTCATCTGAAAATTGAATGAAAACTTATTTTTCTTCACAACTTTTTAAAATATTTTGGTGTTTCTTGTTCATCAATGCAGGCATTCTGGCCTGAATTCCTGTTCGTTGGATGAATGGCTCCTGAGTGTGGGGGAGGCCATCCTGGAATACTAACCAGCTTTCATGGGCCCCTCTCCCCTGCCCTATCTTGAACTGCAACATATTCAGAAAAATGCCAATGCAAACATCCCAAATAATGTGCCATCATGAGCAACAGAGGTGTTCTGCTTTATACCAGGTGAAACTTTACTGTAAGGGTCTTCACAGCTGCATAAAACAAATTCCAATAACCCAGACATGCCTGATGCAGCTGCACCATCTAAAACACCAACACAGAGCTGGTCTACTCCAGTGTCATTTTGCAGAACAACTTCCATGGGACAAAACTGTTCACTTGCATATCCACACACAGAAACAATTAACACATTCCCATCCATCCCTGCTTTACTGAAGACCTAAACAACCGTTAGCAATCTGAAGGAATGACGTTTGTAACTCACTAATGCTTCCTAACCACCACATTTTGACATACAATTTAAGAGTGAAGTAACAAAAAAATCTCAACAATAATTCTGGTCATTAAATTACCGAGTTCTTGAACACCTGCAGAAAAAGGCAAGAGCCAGCTAGCTGCAGATTTTAACAGATCTTTTCCAACCTGGAATGTGAACATCCACGTACATTATAAGGCACCACACAGTCTTTAGAGAATTGCTTCCCTACTGCTCCCCCACAAAAAAACCCAAACAAACAAACAAAAAACAAAAAAAGCAAAAACAAACAAAACAAAAAAAAAAAAAAAAAAAAAAAAAAAAAAAAAAAAAAACCAAGACATTTCTAAAGCGAACACATGCTGGGGTCAGTCCTGAAGAACTTCAAACTCCTGACCATCCCAAGGGAAAAGTTTAGCAGCCAACCAAGAGATAGACAGGTATCTATTCTCTAGATAATATTCTGCAGAGCACTTTAGGTGTTATCTTAACCTTTTAGAGAATATTCAGCCTTTTCCAGAGTGTCTAACTTTCAAGTTTTCCCAATTAGCTCACTTGTCTAAAGAAAAATCACACAAAGTCCTGCAGCCACTAGATACAACCTGGCTTCTCCAGTCAACTTGAGTTTGCAGAAGTCCACAAAAACTGGTCTTATTCCAAAGCCTGAGAAGGGCATTAGGCCAAGACAGCCAAAGCCACTTTCTTTCATTCTGTGTTTTCATGTGTCCTTACTAATACTCTCAGTGCAGCCTCTCACCAAGTGCAAGGTGTGTGAGCAAGCATGAAGGCAGGAGCTACAGAGAGGTGGGAAAGTTCCAGTAATTCACTGTGATTTCCATGGAGGAATACATTTGTCATCTGCCTTGGCTCCCACCAGTACTCACAGGACTACAAATGCTGATCTGCTGGAGACAGGAATTTTTCTGCATAAAGGAAACAGTGGCATCATCAATAATGAGCTGACAGTACAGTGTCATTTCATCCCACCACGAACACAATCTCCCGGTTTCTCCTACATGGGAGACAAGCTTTAGATTATTCTCAGCTACAGGAGAGCGATGACAGCTGACATCACCATTCTGTAAGAATCCAGGCCAGAAATTCAGACTACCAGTTGCATCAGTTTTTGGGCAACAGTTCAAAGACAAACATGTCACGAAAGTCCTGTTCACTCCATTAGAAAAGTCTCTTCGAAAACCCCAGGTGCTACTTAGTATTCCAACAACCAGTGCCAATTATCGTCTAAGTTTACAAACATTTAAAAAAGAGGCTGACAGCTTTAACACCAGAGCTGTACTGATGGTGCTCCTGCATCACCCACTATCACAAAGGGAATTTGTTCCATTTTTCACTAAAGAACTGTCTTACAGGAAACAGTATTTTCCACAAGCACAGGCAAATCCAAAAGCTTTCTATTTTTAAAACATCAGATTTGCTGACCAAACTCATGATTTATCAAAACCTGTATTCTGTCTCTAGGGTAACTGCTGTCACTAAAGGAAAGCACACTGACTTCCACGCACATAATCTTAATAGAACATACAGTAATAAAAGACACAGAATGAAATTCATCTCAATATTACTGCAGCCAGCTGGCATGACTGAGTCTGCATCTGAACTGCCACTACATCCCAGTCACACTCATCTGGCTGTTACGGAATTCCCTATTTTTTAACACATACTCCCTGTGGGAGGGAATTCTTTTTAGTCAGTTGTTCTGTACAAAGTCTTTTCTTACACTGTGATATTCTCCCAGGTAAAATCTGCTCAAGTCTGTGGGGCAAGGATTCTTTAGGCTCCACTCTTTACATGCACATTTGCTGCATCTTCTCACCTTCATGACAGAGCAACCAGCACTCCCAGGGCAGCCTCACTTCTGTATATTGTGCTGTTGAACTGCAACTAAATAGTAACAGCTTATACTTCTTTTAGCTCTTCTCTTTTGTGATCTAATGTAACACTTCCACACTATAACCCCTCTCCTAACAGTGAACAATCCTTCTTGCCTTTTCTCGCAATATAACTTCAGGGGAAAAAAAATAAAATCATTTTTTTCCTTCAGTACCTCCCAAACTGGATGCAAATGTCAGACAGTCATCACTGCACCATTTCAAAAGAAAGACTTTTCTCTGGAAGAAACCTCCATTCCACCACAACATTTCACTGAAAATTTTAAGCAGATGCCACTGGTTTGTGGTATTTTTTAAAGTAAAGACACTATTTCAAGCACAAATGTCCTTCTACCCCCAAATCAGAAAAAAGGCATGAGTGCCAAAGCTAAGAACATGGAGGTTTTACAGAGAAAAGTATGAACATCAGGGACCCCCAAAACTACATTACAAAGTGAACTAAAGCAGAGACTCCAAAGCCTTCTCACACCACAAAGTTCACTGATCAGTTTCTCTCAGCTAGATTAACTGCCTATAACAAACACCACTAACACTGCTTGGCTGACAGACATTAAGAGATCAGCAGCAAAAGACCTGAAACAAAAGACCTGAAACATTAAAATGGAGAAACTTCCTCTGAGGAAATTAACAAATAACAGGATGACTTAGTGACAGACAAATTTCCATTGCCAGGCTACTTAAGTAAGACCACACATCATTTTTACACCACGAAAAGTTCACACTCAGTAACACCTATGCATCGCTTGAAAAGTCAGGCCTATGGCCACAGGGGTATGTATAGAAGATTTTTACACTCCTAAAAGTGGCCATAATTTCTAGAGAAAACACTGTCCAAAAGTCCTTTGCAAATAATACTAAATAGGGACATTTGGCCACTGATGAACACAGAACATGTCACTGAAGAATCTAAAGCTGTGTAAACACACCATGAACACCAGTGCTGGGAAAGCAGCAAAACAAGATTCTGTAAGAATCTGAGATTTACTCAAAATCCAGAGCTGGACAACAGCAACTGAAACTGAAATTAGGAAAGGGAACTGAATTAGTCGTCACTGATGTTTAACATCTTAGCTATCCATGACCACTAGTTTTTCTTCTCTAGCACAGCTGGTACCCCATGCTCATGCAGACTCTAAGCAAAGACTTTCAGCTACCTAATTACTATTTTCGAAAGCACTGCAACCAGTCTTCAGCTGGCCTCTTGGTCATTAGATCTGATGAGATCCTATCAGCACAACTGGTAACTGAACAAAACAGGCCACATTGTGTAAATGAACATACCGTGGTTCCAGCTCCTGCTCTGCTGGAGACTGGCACCATCTCCAGTTTGGCATTGTTGGGCAGCCTAGCAAATCTCCACTGCAAAGACAGGTCCAACACATTCCTCTGAAACCTGAAGGAGAACACAGCCTATGAGCAATACAAAGTCCAGGTACTGGGCAACAGAATTCCCAGAAGGAATTCAACAAAATCAACAAAAGCTATTCTGCACACCAAAGGAGCTGCAGTTCACAGAAGTCACAGAGAAGGGACTCAAATCTATGTTCCTCCTTTAAAGGTTTTAAAGAGATAAACAGCAACCAACTACATAGCCAAGTCTGATTAAATACCAATGTACTTCCAATGTACTTTTTTTTTCTTTTTTTTTTTTTTTTTCTTTTTTTTTTTGTGCTATTCAGACAAACGAGTTGCAATGAAGACACCATAAAAGCGGAGGGTCAAACCCCCAGGTAAGAGGGGAGACGGGCGCTGCTGATCTGTGCTCTAGATGAGGTGCACGCGTGGGTGTCCCGTGGCAGCGGCATGGGGCCTCGCCGTGTGTCCCGGCATCGAAAGGAGCGTGGCACAGGGAAACCGGGGCGAGCCGCCCTGGGCAGAGCTCAGCGTGCGTCCCGGCCCCTCGCACTCCCACCGCCCGCCGCGGGTTCCGCCGGGCCCCGGCCGAGCCGCGGACTCCGGCAGCGCCGGGCCCGGCGCGGAGAGCGGCCGCGGGCGGGGCCTCTCGCACGGCCGGGGCAGCCGGAGCCGGCCCGGCCCCGCGGCGACACTCACTTCAGGCCGTACTCGCCGGGGCTGCCACCCTGCTTCCTGCAGACCTCCTCGAGGACCTGCGGAGAGAACAGAGGCGTCACGGCCTGCCTGCTGCCCTGCCACCGCCTTCCCCGAAGCCCCGTCGCCCCGCGGACCCACCTGGAGCAGGACCGTGCCGGGCCCCACCCGCACGGTGACCCGCCGCCCGCTGGGCGCCAGCACCGACACCGCGGCGCCGCCCCCGCCCGCCGCCGCCATCTTCCCCTGCCGTGCCAGCCCCGCGCGGCCGAGGCGGAGCCGGCCCCGGGGCCGTCCCGCTGCCGGCCCGCCCCGCCGCGCCGCGCCGCGCCCCGACCGCACCGGAGGGGAGGAGGACGGGGGCGCTGGCCCGGCCCGGCCCGGCCCGGCCCGGCCCGGCCCGGCCCGGCGGCTGCGGGAGCGAGCGGTGGCGGACGGTCCCGGCCTGGCGGAGCCGGCCCGCGGCGGGACGGGCCGGCGGCTCTGCGGGCGGAGCGGGGCGGTTCGCCCGGTGCGCGAGGGGGGCTGGCGGCGGCCCCTGCACACGGCGCACGGTGGGCGGCCCGGGCGGCTCCCCCGGCGCTGGGCGGGGGCTGCCCCCGGCCCTGCCCGCCGGGCCGCGCTGGGGGCGGCTCCGGAGCCCCGCGGGGAGCGGGACGGGAGCCAGGCGCACCTCCCGCTGTGGCTGTCGGCGCCTGTGTTGTCCCTTGGGTTTCCAGTGTCGGGATCCTCCCTCAGGGAAATAAAACATTTTCTCGTTTTACCGGGACCCTGGCCGGCAGCGCAGGCGGCGACCCCTCAGCAAGGGCCGGCCGGCCCGGGCATCCCCAGGCAGCGCCGGGGCCAGAAATGCCTTGGGCAGAACGGCTCGGATCTGCCTCCCAGGCAGTGGCACCGAAAATCCCCGCGCGTACAGGGAAGGCTCTCCTGGGCCAAATAACAGCCCTGGCGAACGCCGCATGTCGCAGGGGAATGGGGACCGTCCTGCCGCCTTCCCAGCGCCACGGCAGCGTCCCGGCACTGCCACAGCCGGGGCGCCGTTGGTCAGACAAAGCACAGCATCCTGCTGCTCCTGAGAGACATTTCTTCTGGCAAAAAAAGGAGAAAAAAGTTCATTTGGAACCTCGTGGTCAGTGCTGCAAACTCAGATGGTCAGGAGACATGGCTGCAGCCAAGGAACCGAAATTATCATACATTGCACAACACACAATTTCCCAGAGACTTTATTTCATTTATGGGTTTTCCCTTCAGTCTCAACATGGCCACTGCATCAAAGGCACTCTCACATTCGATGACAGTCTGTTTAGTTTGCTATCATAGAAAGAAAACAAAACAACTCACCAAAAAAAAAAAAAAAAAAAAAAAAAAAAAAAAAAACAGCAAACAAACCCCAAAACTTTTAGTTAAATAACCACTGGAATTTATTTAGCCTACGTTGTAACCACATGCCAAATACTTTCTCCTTTCTCTACTTCTTCTATATTTATCCTATATGTTAAGTCTCCACCTCTATCCCAGCACCCACAAAAATGTCTGCTTTGCTTGGCTTATAAAAGAAAAAGATCCTTTCAAGGAAAGACACTTTCATAAAAGATACCACTTCCTTGTGTTAACCATATCAGCAGTGTCAGAGAAGGGAGAAACATGGGAATTTTAGTGATGGAGAGACATCCGCTAGCTTATGGATGCGGACTCCGAAGTCCACCCATTGGGCAGTATCATTGCCATTACATTTATAGAGCCACAGTGTTCAGGATATTTAGTTTTCTACCTTTTCAATTGTGTTATGCTGTAAATATACGTGAAGAGGTGTGAGCATTTAAGGGAAAGATTTTCTCAAAGTTGACAAACTTGTCTAAAAAAGGGTGCAACAAATATCTGATATTCAAGTCAGATAGTCTGACTTCTTAGTCTTTAAAAGACAGAGAGATCCAAAGCTCTACAATTATCTCACGCATAATGAAGATATCCCATTCTTCCACTAATTAATGCTTTTGCTGCAGGCGAATAAGCAATTAAGATGATTTTGTTAACTGCAGTGATTATCCCTTGCTCAGGCAGAGCAGCCATTCCAATCTGAAAGATACACGTTGGGTTTCGTGGCCCAAAACACTGGTCTCATTTCTGGATGGGTGTAGCTCCTATTTGATGTCTGAAGCAGGCAGCTGTTTCATCTTTTGCACCTTTTTTGCATCTGGAAGTGACACATCCCTTACAGAAATGTTGCTCCTGTTAAAAAGACACCAATGTAATTTGAGCTGAACATTTCCAAATTGTAGGATTAGAGGTAATTGTGATTATTAATAGTACATCATAATCATAGAGTTGCATGGAGGAGAAGGGTCACATTTCATACCCAGAGACACTTCTAATCTCAAATATTTATCTGAAATTAGAAGCATCAGGAAAGAAATGGGAGAGGTGATTACAACCTGGAGTCCATTAAAAGGCCACAAAGAAAGAGGATCTCATTTGGGAATGGCTGAAAACACCCTTATATCTGATTTCTGCCACTGTCAGGCTGGAGGATGCCTGCAAATCTACCAGGTGAGCCCCAGCCAAACATCCTCTAAAAAATTGTCTTAAATTGCATTTTTTTTTGGTGATTAGAGTGAACACACTGCAGAATGACTTTCCCTAATCCCACTTTTCAGCCAGCTGGTGCCTTGCATTCAATACATAGCCCTGGCACTGTCTGCATCTGCATTGTCACAGGCATACAGGGAATAACACATATATGCTTCTTCAAAAAGTAGCAAAACCTCACCTGCTTTTATTTTTTATTTCTTCTTTCAAAATGAACAGGAAATTAGCTGTGAACATCTAGAAATGTAGTAACAAGCTCCAAAACATGATGCAGGACAAGCTGCTTATCACTGTAACAATAATTCTGGAGTGTTTCAAGAGATGGTTCCTACCAAAGCATCACCCAGCACATCACATCACATCACATCTGTTCCCAGGTTTTAAGAGGGCTCCACTGCTCTCCTGGAGTTCTTGGCAACCCCTGGCCTCGGGGTCAGGAGGCAGCAGTAGCATGACTGTGTGAAAGCAGGATTCTGTCGTGAGTGGTGCTGCAGGGGTGATTTACACATAACACCAGAGCCAGGCAATGAGCCAGGGAGCTTGGTCAGAGCCAGGGCTGCAGCGTGGCTCAAATCAGGAATGAGAGGTGGCTGTGAAGGGGAACCACACCTGTGGCACAAGCCCTTACACAGGACCCAGGTGTCACCCTCTTGGTACTGGGTTTCCTTGGTAAACATCTAGAGGGCCAGTGCTGGGGCTGCCTTAGTCCTGGCAGGGTGTGAGAGAATTCAGAACTGCCTCATAAGCTTTGGTACGGCATACTCCAACACACTGAACATATGGGGACATATCTCAGGACCTAGTGGAACACATTATGCAGGACATTTCACTTTCAAGGGTATTAAATGAAAACAATACTTCCCATAACATTATTCTCAATCATTAAAAGTCTCCTGCTCATCTCCTGTGTGCTTCACTCCTACCAATAAAAATGCCAAATCTCCAGTGCCTGGAGCAGGACTCCAATTCTTTCACCTTTCTCTGGGCTTCTTTTTGCACTGAGGCCAATCTATTCAGTGGAGGAAGGCTTCTTAACATAAGATTAAAACTCAGTGAACCTTTCATGCTGAACTATTATAAAATTCCCTAAAATATGCGTCACTTTGATGTTCATTCAAGTTCAGTATGTCAAGGAGTTGAACAGTACCAGATTTAAATGTTTAGAGATCAGAAAGGCTGTTACACCAGACCTACAGAGTTACATTCTTCCTCATAGCCCCTTGCTCAGCCACGAAAAGTAATACAACATTTCCTGAGCTTTGGAAGGACAGCAAGAGTGCTCTGAACGAACCCTCCCCTGAGTGACCTGAACCAGAGGTCAGAAAGCTGAAGAGGGCTCAGTAAAGCCAAGCCACACAAAATTTGAATTTCTTTTCTTCACTTCTCAGGACAAAGATCTGCAACTTTAACATGCATTCCTTTCTGCCATAAGATGCCTCCCTGGTGCATCATAATCAGTCCCCCCTCGATGCGCCAGCTGGTTACCAAGCAAGGCATTACAGAGCGCAGGAACTCAGCCCTCCGCGGAGAGAGAGCAGGGACACCAGGAGGAATGCAAGCCTGGCAACGGGAGGCACAGCAGCTTTGCTGTGAAGGATGCAGCTCAGCAGTCTCACCCCTTCTGGCTTCGTGCTGTACCTCGTGGGCTGTGAGGTGCCCAAGTTGTTTATGCCATCTTTTCCAGGGATCCTGGAGCTCTCCGAGGACTCAATGCTTCAGACTGTGCCCTAACTGACCAGGTTCCAGATAAAGCTCTGCTCGGGCTGACTGACGAGCTCTTTAACTTGCCATAACTAGCCTCAGTGATCCATTGCCGGGACCTGGCAGGGACCGTGAGCAAGGGAGGTTTAGGCCATCGCAGAGAAAGATACAAAGATGCAGAAATGTGCTGGGACCAAAAACCTGTCAGGAGTGAACATGGTGCACCTGAGGAGGTGCACAGTCTATTGAGTAGCTTGTCTTGGCTTTAAAGACACTGTTGTCAGTATTAGCAGTTAAATAAAACATTTGAGGGTAAAAGTCTTAGTGAGAACAGAGCAAGAACTGAGAGTGCGTAAGAGTAACTGAAAGATAAAAAAACCAACATAGCAAGCAAACCAAAACCACATGCTACGTGTGTAGGAAACATAGAGCTGAGCCTACATTCAGAAAGTCCAAATACAGTAAGGTAAAAAATGTAGTTGCAGCAGTTGGACAGCCCTAATTCCAGCTTGATAAACAAAAAAAACCCCCTTCCACGTACTATTTTATTATACTATTTTCACCTTTTCTGATCCCAGACAGATTATATTTCCCAGTAAAGACAATCCTCCTGCTCCTTTCTGGAGAGCTGGTGAGGAGCGTATTACTCAAAGCGTAGTATTTTCTCTGGTTTTCCTCAGTGTTTAACTTCGAGGTCTGCAATAAGGCCATTTCCAGGGAATTCCCCCTCTCCCAGATGACCAGCACTCTGGTGACAACACGGCTTTTTCTCCAGGATTTTTCATGCAATTCCTGGAAACGTCCGGGCCCCGGGGGAGCGCGGCCGGCGGTAAACCTCGGGAGCTGCGGGGAGCACCAGGGCGCAGCCTCTACGGCGCGGAGACTCCGACCCCCGGGCTGCAGGGGGCCGTTACCGCCGCCCCCGGCCTGCCGCGGCTCCGGCGCGCCCGGGGCCTCCGCGTCCCCGCCCGTTCCCGGCTGCAGCATCCTCCGGCCGGGGGCGACCCGCCGCCCCGGGCACCCGCGCAAGCCGAGCAGACAGGACGCCGATGTCGGGGACCAAAGGGCCGCTTCCCGCTGCCCCGCGGGAGCCGGAGCCGGGCCGGAGCGCGGCATCGCGGGCCGGCGCGCGGCGTCCCGCACGGGAGCGACCGCGGGCACGGGGCTGAGCTCCGCCGGCGGAGCGGCGGCGGCGGCGGCGGCACGTCCCGGGGCGGGGCGGGCAGTGCCGCCGACGCGGAGCCGGGGAGGAGCTGCCGTCGGGGCTCTGGGGGGAGAGGGGCGGGCCGGGGGGCGCGGCGCGGGCCTGGGGCGCCGCCACGGGGGCTGCCACGTGCGGGGTCTCGCGCTCGGGCGGCCCGGCCGCCCCCCCGGCCCCGGGGAGAGGCCTCCCCGGGCCCCCGCCGCCCTGCGGGCGAGGCTGTCGGGCGCCGCCGCCACCGCCGCGGCCCCGGCGCCGGCAGGGGCGGCGATGGCGTCGCCGTCGAGCGCGGGGCGCGCCCCGACGGAGCGGCCCACCGTGCCGGTGCGGTGCGGCGCAGACCCCCCGCTCCCTCCGCCTCGCTCCGAGGGGGCGGAGGGCAGGGCAGGGCGGGGGCTGGCCGGCTGCTGCCCCACGCGGCGCCCGGGCTGGCGGCGCCCCCGGCGCGCTCCCCGCGCACTCCGTGCCCCTCTGTCATGCTCGCCGCCTGGGAGCGGGCGGCGGGCTCCTGTGCCGGCAGCCGCGCCGCCGAGCCCGCGCCGCCGGCGCTGCCCTCTTCGCCCACCGCCGCCGACCCCCGTCCCCGCGGGTGGCGCGGCGGGGCGCGGCGGAGCGCGGGCGGCGCTGCCGGCCGCCGGGGACTGGCTGCTGCCGCGGCGAAGGGCGGGTGGCGGCGGGCGGCGATGGGCACGGCGGCGGTGCACCTCCTGCTGCTGCTGGGGCTGCTGCACGCCGGGCCCGGCGGCGAGGGCAGGAAGGGCTGGCGGCGGCGAGGCCCGGCGGTCCGCGAGCGCGGCGAGGCGGCGGCGGCGGCAGCCGAGAGTTTCCCGCTGGACTTCACCGCCGTGGAGGGCAACATGGACAGCTTCATGGCGCAGGTCAAGAGCCTGGCGCAGTCGCTGTACCCCTGCTCGGCCCAGGCGCTGCCGCACGACCTGCGCCTGCACCTCCTGCACAACGCCTCGGTCACCTGCAACGACGGCAGCCCGGCCGGGTGAGTCCCCGCGCCGCGCCGGCCCCTCCGGGCGCCCCGGGGCTGCCCCGCGCGGCCGCCGCCGCTCCCCCGGCCCGGCCCCGAGGGCTGCGGCGCCACCGCGCGGCGGCGCGCGGCACCGGCGGCGACAGGTGCAGCGAGCGCCTCCCGGGAGGCGGCCCCGGCCCGACCGGCGGCGGAGCGGAGCGGCGCGGCCGGGCCCGGCTCCCGCTGAGGCGCTGCCCCTTGCCTGTGCCCGCAGCTACTACCTGAAGGAGTCCAAAGGCAGTCGGCGCTGGCTGCTGTTCCTGGAAGGTGAGCGCCGGCGCCCCCGACTTCCGCAACGGCGGCCACGAGCGGGGCGGCGACCCGAGGCTGCCCTCGGTGCCCCCGCGGGCCGCCGTCCCTCGGCCGCGAGCCCCCGGCCCTGCGGGGCGGCTGACCCCCTGTCCCCTCGCCAGGAGGGTGGTACTGCTTCAACAGGGAGAACTGCGACACCCGCTACGACACCATGCGGCGGCTGATGAGCTCCCGCGAGTGGCCCGCGACCCGCGTGGGTGAGTCGCCCCCTCCGCCCCGTGGGGCAGCCCCGAGGGACCGCGGCCGGGACCGGGCTGAGGCAGCGCCCGCCGCACCACCCCGCACGGTGCCCCGTTGCTGCCCCGCGCTGATCCCGTGCCGCGGGCACGGGCGGGCTTTGGGTGCGCAGGTACCGCCGGTAATGAGTGCTGCTCCCTTCGCTCTCCTCTCGCCCTGCAGCCTCCTGGGCACCCAAACCTCCGTCGCTCACACACGTCGTCTATCTGAGTGTATTGGAATTTACCTGCTAGGATTTGTCTTTTGGGGAGGTGCTTAAACAGGCATCATGGGTCTATTCTGTGCTACAAGAAGCTTCTAGACGGGTTTCATCTGTAGCATGAATCAAATTCTGAATGTCCAATCTGCCTAAGGGCAAATTTAGAAATGTTCCTTCCACTTCCCTTGCCAATGTTTTTCATCATGGATGTTTGTTTTCTGTGTGGTCAGAGGTCTTGCATGAGGCTCCTACGATTCCTCTGAAATCACAGACTGTCATCTGTATGTTTTTTGTTTCTTTGTGCCCATCTGCAGGAACTGGGATCCTGTCCTCTCAGCCAGAAGAAAATCCCCACTGGTGGAATGCAAACATGGTGTAAGAAGGGACAACGGAGGGAAATAGCTTTATACTTAAACAGCATCTCATGCCTTTTAGGCTAGCAAGAGTGCTGCAGAGACAGGTTAAGACTTATACTTGGAAAAGGAAATTGTGTGATTCCTCATTTACTTCAGTTCAGCTCTCTAACACTTAGGGCTAACAAAGTCGAGAAACTCAGGTTCAATCTCCTTGGAGTTGTGGGGTAATCTAATGAAGAAAAATTGGGGATAGCTTAGAGAGCCTTGTCAAACAGCTGCAGTGGTGAATCCATCATGAGTGCTGGGCTGATAGTGTGTTACACATCTGACAATTTGAGAAGAATGTGGAGCAGCTCTCCTAGTTCAAAGAAGAGAAATGAAAGACACCAGTTTATATATCCATCTATTCAGAAGGGATGTTAATTTGTCTTCTGCAAAACAGAGACATGTGAAGTTAATTCCTGCAAAAACCTCCAGTGGTTGCAGTCAGCATTTACACTGCACTGACTAGAGTCTTCTAATTTTTCATGTGAAAAACTGAAACATAGAGAGTTGCCCTGTGACAGGCCATCCACTGTGTTGGCAGAATAGCTGAGAGCAAAGTCATCGTTCTGTCCACTGAGCTTAATGATTCAATTAGATTGATAAAAGACATGTTATTTATTGATTTAACTCAGTAAAACTATTAGTGTTGAGGAGAAAATTCAAGAAAATTACGGTTGTCACTTGGTGTGCAGGAAGGTAAGTTGTCAAACTGGACAGAAACTTTTCCCTTTTCCCCTTCCCTTTTCCCCGGGATTTATTTTTCTTCCAGTTAAGTGACCGCATCCTCACCCTGTTGTGCGTGTCAGAGGCACAGCAGGACTCACACAGCTCTCTCTTACAGATTCATCCCATATTGCTCAAGTGATGTTTGGAGCGGTGCCTCTTCCAAGTCTGAGAAAAGTGAGTGTTGCTGATGGGCCCTTGCTGCCCCAGACATCACACATTAAAGGATGTGGCCAGACTTCTGTGAAACCACGCGGACGAGAAACAGGCTTTTTCTTGCTGAAGGGCAGGAAAGAATATCAAGCTACTTCCAGATAAAACATCCTGATCTCTTTAGCTCAGGCTGTTTTGACATAGTTCAGAGCCACTGCTTGAAAAGATGTTACACTGATGCAGTATGCGAGGATTAGAAGACCAGAATTCCTTTTAGATGAATCTCCAGGTTCCAGCACGTAGCAAATTAATTGGACCATGGACTGTTGCATGTAACTTTAGCACAGCTGACCTGAGAGGCAGGACTGGGAATTTAGTGTCAGACTTTAATCAGGAGGATACTTGGCCTAGGCAGGAGCCATTGTGTGTCAAGCTAAGGCTGTCCGCAGGTTTCTTTGGGAAACAGCATCGTTCATGTTGATGCAGGCTGCCATCCACTGTCATTCCAGTGGTGTCACAGTAAGGGAGGGACCTTTCCACGCCATCCCAGCTCCTTGGCCCTGTTCCTGTGGAGCGTTACACATGAACAGCCACGGATGGAAGCGGTGTCTTTGTACATGTAACATCTTGTGAAGCACTGCTTCTCTGAATTGGCTTGATGAACTGGGAAAAAGGGGAAGCAGTAAGTTGGAACTGAGATTCCAGGTGGTAGGAAGGTCTGTGTTTGTTTCTGCAGCATCTTCCTTCTTGTTTTCCTTTTCCAAGGCTGCTCATTTCTAAGCAGAGTCATAGGAAGGTACTAGTGTAATTGAGTTCACTTGGTTCTCTTTCAGGGCAGCACATCTTGTACAAGGTGGGAGCAGATCTCTTGTTAGGTGTGCTTCATATAGGTGGATAAAATGAGCCTGAGTTTAGGTTCCTAATCCTTTTGGAAAGTTCTTAAGCATTTTCAGAGAGGAAATAGAAGCCTGAGCCTGGACAGGAAGCAATTTTGTTGACACTGAGCTGTCTTCCAGATGAATATGCCTTCATGGGAGCCCTGATCATACAGGAGGTTATAAAGGAGCTGGTGGGAAAAGGCCTGAGCACTGCAAAAGTATTGCTGCTAGCAGGGAGCAGGTAGGTATTCACAGGATTCTGTTTCCTGAAGTCAGGAGCTTTCCACAGTAGAAAGCTCTTAAGGGAGGAGGTCCAGCAGCTCCTGAAACATTTCTCCTAGGAGTACAGTAACACTAGCAGCAAACCCTGTATCTCTGGTCAGTTTTCTCATGTCTGCACCAAGAATTCTGATTCCTGTTGGCCCGTATCACACACGCCTTCTGTGAATGGATGCAGGACACTGAAATAAAAACCAAACTTGCCTCGCACAGGTGCTCTGGATCATCCTGTGTTGCATAAAAGCTCTGGTACACTCAGTGTATTACACAGAGCTGTAATAGAGAAGTTGCTAAGAGTGAATTTGTCTCACTTCAGATTCTTTTCAGTTTTGGGCAGCCAACCCCCTTGGAAATGATAGAGAGCACATGTATTTCCCAGGAAAGAGAGTAACGACTGGACTTTGTTTCTGGGCTACCAGATTATTACTCAGCACTGGCTTTATTTCTGAGTGTTGCAAAGCAAGGAAATAATGTGGTGTCTCCCAAGGTGGTGGTGAATGGTTGGGTGTCTCTGCTGTGGCAGATGCAGGTGTTTGCAGCTCGCCACTGCTGAGGGAGGTGTGTGTGCCAGCAGGGTCTGTGACAGCTTGTGCCCCTCATGAGCGCAGTGCTGATGTTGCTGTTGCAGTGCTGGAGGGACAGGAGTGCTCCTGAACGTGGACCGAGTGGCAGAGCAGCTGGAGGAGATGGGTTACCAAGGGATTCAGGTGCGAGGCTTGGCAGACTCTGGATGGTTCCTGGATAACAAACAGTACCGCAGGACCGACTGCATCGACACCATAACGTGTGCTCCCACAGAGGCCATCAGGAGAGGAATAAGGTACAGTCAGGTGCTCTAAAGTGCACCGCTCTGAGTGGTTAGAGTGTGGAAAAGATGTTCTCCTTCGCTGTGTTCCTTCGTTTTGATACTTAAGGAGTAGTTATTGTCTACATCAGTGTTTTTACAATGATTTTATTGGAAAAGACAATAAAGTCTAAATGTTCAAAAGAACGTGTACAGTTACAGATGCTCTAAAATGTGTTGATGGGACAGTGCTGCCAAGAAAGCTGTTCTATCAGTTGCAATTCTAGTCAGAACAGGAACTAGGATTTGGAGAGGATGCATTGTTAGGATTGCCCTGTGCCTCCCATTCTTTTAATGCTTTCTCCTCTAGATACTGGAATGGCATTGTTCCCGAACGCTGTAAGCTGCAGTTTAAAGAGGGAGAGGAATGGAATTGCTTTTTTGGATATAAGATTTACCCCACTCTTCGATGTAAGTAGCAAAGGAGAGAGATCAAATGGTTTAGGGTTCCCTCTGTATTTGTAACTAACTCGGAGCAATCCCTTTTCCAAACTTTTTGTCCTTCCAGGCCCAGTCTTTGTTGTCCAGTGGCTGTTCGATGAGGCCCAGCTTACTGTAGACAATGTGCACCTCACTGGCCAGCCTGTTCAGGAAGGGCAGTGGCTCTACATCCAGAATTTAGGTAGAGAGCTGAGAAACACCTTGAAGGATGTGACGTAAGTGTTTCATTGAGAAAAACCTGGTATATTTGTTTCTAAAGGATGTTCTTATCTAGTTCCTTGTGTTCTCAGATCTCTGCTGAAAAAGGAGAGCTGTAAATGTGGTAACTATTAGTTCATCTACATCAAGAATCTTGCCTTTTTCTCTTTTGTGTAAAATTCCACTCTTTCCCTAGTCTGGAAGGTTCAATTCAGCAGGTCCTACTTTGTCCTTCAAGACATAATCCATGTTTCTGTTTTCCTTTAGTGCGAGCTTTGCTCCTGCCTGTTTGTCCCACGAGATCATCACACGCAAGTAAGTGCTTGTGCAGGTCCTGCAGAGGTGAACAGGGATGGGGAGGACCCTGTCCTGGCAGCTTGACCCCTCTGATGTCATCTGCACTGTTTGTCTTTTCAGTCACTGGACTGACATCCAGGTGAAGGGGACATCATTGCCCCGTGCCCTGCACTGCTGGGATCGGAGCCTCCACGAGAGCAACAAGAATGGGAAGGCTCCTCTGAAAGGCTGCCCAATTCACCTGATTGACAGCTGTCCATGGCCTCATTGCAACCCCTCGTGCCCCACAATCAGGGACCAGTTCACAGGGCAGGAGATGAATGTGATCCAGTTCCTCATGCACATGGGTTTTGATGTTCAGAAGATGGCACAGCAGCAGGGCCTGGAGCCGAGTAAACTCCTGGGGATGCTCAGCAGTGGTAACTAGAAAGGTCTGAGGGGCAGAGATTAGATCAGGAGGAGAGAGACTCTCAGCCCTTCTCCCAAATTTTCTAATCTTCTTCCTAATGTTCCTGCAGGCAGATGCATGCTCATACCCATGGCACACTCACACCTGTGCACTCACATGCTCCCACACTCTTGCACGCTTATGGTGTGTCAAGAAAAAAAAAGAAAAAAGGAAAAAAAAAAAGGCAAGCAGCAATTTCTTGCTTACATTGTTTGGCTGGAACTTGTTCCCTCCCTCCAAACTCCAGGGTTAAGTTTCAGCTGGTCACATCCTCTTCCTGTGCTACACAAGGCAGTCAGATACAGGGAGTAGCAAAGCCATAAATAGCAGCGATGAGAACTTTTTCCAGATCTGGGACATCTTCCCTTGCCATCAGTTTTACATCATAGACTTGTTACAAGTGGTGAAAAAAGCAAGCACTGGATTTCTTCTGTCCAACTAGGAGCGAAGGAATGGTTACATTACTTCCTGGAGGTTAGCATCTCATGCTGAATCACAGTATACAGACCCAGGACACGTGCTAGGGATGGACACTCTTGTACTCAATTTATTCATATTATTTTATAAAATGACTTTTTAATTACTTTTTTAAACTAAGCAAGAAATATAAAGGATATTGTAACATATTTTTTTTTAAATAATGAAGAAACCTCTTGCTACTTTGGCAACGTGGACATATTTATTTTAATATGTAAAACGCTATTTATAAGGGCTGACCAGAGAACCATACGTATGTCTTTGTAAAGTTGTATATGCTGCTCATTTGGATGGGTTATCCTGATGGTCACTTGTGCCTGGGAGAGGGCTAAGGGTGGTGGTGATGTTTTGTATTAATTAGATTTCTGTGTTCCCCTTGCAGTGCGCCTTGTCATTGTTTCTCTGATGAAGAGGTTGTAATGTAAGGTTTAAGTACAGAGACTTTCACCCAGCACCTGATGTTTGCAGACTTTCACTGTGATTCCCCGGGTAGTCCAGGGCATTGCACTGTAAGGTGGAGGGAGATCTGGCTTTGCTGCAAAGGCCTCTCTCCCAGTGAGGGAAACATTTGATCCGAGCATCAGAAGCATTTGGAGCAGAAAGGGCAGAGAACACAAGACAAGCACCAACATATTTCTCTTGTAATAATTTGGGAGCACACCCACCACAGCAGGGAGAATCCCCTTTGATGGCAGTGGGAGGAGAACAAGGAGGGATGCAGAATGCAGGGCTGAGGCTGGAGAGGAGCGGGGGCTGGAGCAGAGAGCAGAGCCTCAGCCTGCAGGGCAGGGCAGGGCGAGGGAGCACGGCTGCTGCATGGCTGCTGCCTCACCTGTGTGCACCTGCACTGCTGCACAGCTCCACCTGTGTGTGCCTGCACTGCTGTGCACGGCTCCTGCCTCACCTGTGTGTGATCTCTTGTTTTGGGTAAGTAAACCCAAAAAATGAACCAAACTGTTGCCCTTTGGTTCCTCTTCTTGGACCTCAGGAAAAGTCTGGCAGGACCACACGCCCATCACCACAATCAGCTGTCCTGCTGTGCGTGATGGGATTAACACAGACTGAAGATAGAGAAAAACTAAAGAGAAAAGGGTTGGTAGTCCCAGTGAAACTGAAAAGCAGGAAAACATCAGTGGAGTTTGCCTGTGATCAGTTTGGAGATTATTGATATCCTTTATGTTTTAATGACTTGGGTATAAAAGTAGAATTGTCCTGATTACGCTTTTCATCTGTTTTGTGCTGTGCAGAAGCCAGTGACAAAAGGGCAAGACTGGAAGTCTCAGTGCCATGTGTTTGTACTCTGTGATCTTTTGACTGGACTGGTTCTTTATTTCTGAGGGGACAGTGGCTGTGCTCTGTGAGGTGTGCTGCCCACAGCGCGAGCTCTGATTTCGGGCACCTTTGCCCTCTGCCAGCACCAGCTGGTGCTGAGGGCTCTCCGGAGGGGCTCCATTTGCCATGGGAAGCAGAAGCTGAGCAGCAGGAGCAGCTCTGCCTTGAGCCCCGGTGTCCCTGAGTGTCCCTGTCCCCGGGCAGAGCGAGGGGATGCCCCTCACGGTGCCACAGCACAGAAAGTGACCCCTGCCAAAGAGACCCTGAAAACTGCTAGAGGTGAAGCATTAATACACAGTCAGGTAGGGCAAGATTTCAGTATGAGAACCTCTTCACCTGAAGTGCCTCAGCCCTCCTGCTGCATTTCCTGGTTATTGTGATGTTAATTGTGCAGCTTCCACCCCAAATGAATGCAGGCTTTTGTACTTTTAGCACCAGAGGCCTCTCAAAGGAAAATGGAAGGGACTTGAGATGAATGAAAGAGATACTGAGTTTACAAGATGGTGACAAAGCTGAAGGTAGGCACATTTTACCATTACAGCCAAAAAAAGTACTGTTCTCATGTGAGCCATTCCAGCCGGGAAGTTTTGCTGCTTCCATACTGGGATGGATACTGCAGTGAGGAGTCAGCAATAATGCTCTGGGGTAAGGGAGGAATTTCTCTGCTATGTTGTGGTGAAAACATTCACGCATTCCCATTCTGAAATTACATCAGAAATTTTGTTTGGGGCTTTTAGAGATATAATTAAGAGACTTCTGGGCAGAGATGAAGTCTGGGAGGCACTGTATACCAGGAATGGCTCACTGTGAAAGCTTTGATCTCACAGGAGGGAGAGTTTTACACTATTTATTAAAATCTGTGTTCCAAAACAGTGCTAAGAATATCAAAGCAATTTTTTTAACAGTTGTATTCAGTTACTGCATTCAGAGATACAAGAAAAACTGATTCCCACATAAGTAAAAGAGAGGGAAGGGTTTAAGGAAATGTTGAGGACGGGCGCTTGTCAACCTTCACAGACACAAGCTGTCGCAAAAAGCACCGCAGGTAAATGTATCGCTGCTCCAGATCAACTGCAGCAACGTGAGTCAGCTTTTATTCAGCCTCTGGCCTAAATCCCTTCTTTCACAGGGCTTGTGCTGCCTTTGGGCTTGTGCCCCCGCTCAGGGGCTCTTGGGTCTGCAGGACTGAGCTCTCGTGGATCGCAGGCAGAGCTCCCCTCAGCGAGCAGCAGCATTCCAGCGACCCCGGAGCTCCTGCAAGAGCAGCACAAGGATAATCAGGAGCCTTTGATGGAGCTCGCAGCCCCAGTGTTAAATAACACCCGCTCCCAACAGCTGAGTGGGGGCAGGACTCATTCCAGAACTATTAATAAAGCCCCTATTTATACTCCAGGTTCCTGTGAACGGTGCAGCAGAAAGCTACAGCTGCGGAGCTAAAATGGAATAGATGTCAGCGTGCGGGGAAAAGCCCCATCCCGAGGGGAAGGCGGCGGCCGGAGCGCAGCCCTGGGGCCGGTCCCGGACCTGAGGGAGCGGAGGGCGAGCGGCGGCGCCCGGAGCGCGCCGGCGGTGGGCAGAGCCCGGCGGCAGCCGCCGGTCGGCGCGGAGCTGCCGGCGATGCCGCGTCACGGGCGGCTCCCGGAGGCGCCGGCGGGGCCCGGGCCGAGCCGGCACCAGGTGTGACTGCGGCACGGCGGCGGAACGGAGCTCGGGGCGGCTCGGAGCGCCCTGCGCTGCACCGCAGCGTGATGGAGAGCACGGGAGGGCCGTACCTCAACACGGCCGCCGTGACCTCCCCGGTGGGAATAGCCCGGCTGCTGCAGATGACCTTCGGCTGCGCCACCTTCAGCCTGGTCGCCCACCGAGGGGGGTTCAGTGCCGCCTACGGCACCTTCTGCATGTTCGTCTGGACCTTCTGTTTCGCCGTCACCGTGTTCATCATCGCCTGCGAGTTCACACGCCTGCACAGCTGCCTGAGCCTCTCCTGGGGGAACTTCACGGCGGCTTTTGCCATGCTGGCCACGCTCATGTCGGTCACGGCGGCGGTGATCTACCCGCTCTACTTCGTGCAGGCGGGCTGCTACCCCATCGGCTGCCAGGTCAGGGATTTCCGCATCGCCGCCAGCGTCTTCGCGGGCCTGCTGTTCCTCGCCTACGCCGCCGAGGTGTTCCTGACCAGGGCCAAGCCGGGACAGGTCACCAGCTACATGGCCACCGTCTCTGGCCTCCTGAAAATCGTCCAGGCCTTCGTGGCCTGCATCATCTTTGGCGCGCTGGTGAACGACAGCCAGTACGGTAAATACGTGGCGACGCAGTGGTGTGTGGCTGTCTACAGCTTTTGCTTTGTGGTGACGGTGGTGGTGGTGGCCTTCAGTGTCACAGGTAAGACTGCCTTGCTGTGGTTCCCCTTTGAGCGTTCTGTGGTCATCTACACCTTTGGGGCGGTGCTGCTCTACGCGAGTGCTGCGGTCATCTGGCCAGTGTTCTGCTTTGACAGCAAGTACGGCTCCCCGCGACGGCCCGGCCTCTGTGCCAAGGGCAAGTGCCCCTGGGACAGCCAGCTGGTGATTGCCATCTTCACCTATGTCAACCTGCTGCTCTATGTGCTGGACCTGGCCTACTCCCAGCGCATCCGCTTCGTCTCACACATCTGAGCCGTGGCTCGGCCTCCGTGGAGGCATCTCAGAGTGCCAAGCCCTGCAGGCGCAGAGGGACGGGGCAGAGCGGTGCTGGCAGGCAGGCACACACCACCATCAGCCAAACTTCAGTGAGGACTGACTACGCTAAGGAATTAATGACCTGGAGCAGGTGGGCTGCAGCGGGCACCGCACAGCCCAACTCCCCGTGGTTCTGCCTCACCTGCCCAGGCCAGCACGGAGGAATGGCACAGCTCCACGGGCATCTGCAGACAGCAGGAGTGCTTGTGGCCACAGCAGTGGGGCTGGAGGCTATCAGGTTACTGAGCCAAACATTAGGAAACACATCCAGGATTTTGAAACTGTTAACCAGCGCCAGTAACCAAGTGACTGCTTGGGAAGTGGAAAAGTTGAAAGCTGCATGAGGGAACACCAGTTCAGTAGATGAAAATCAATCCCTCGGAGTTTGGATTAGTTTGGACTGTGTTGGGAGATGTGGAATGCCTGCAAGTGTGGGCAGTTCCAGTCTGGGTGTTTCTGAGAAGAGCATCATAGCCGTAACAGTATTTTGAAGGTTGCCAGTCATTTCCTTTCCTCTCCTTTGCTGTCTAGCACAGAAAAGGAATATCCTCAAGTGCACACCTTGGAGGAGGCCTATTTAATGTAATACTCCTATTTAGCAATCACTGAGTCACTACAGAAATGAAAATTTTCTAAAGCCGGGGCTGTACTCTGAGGATCAGGGTGCAGAGCAGAGCCATCCTGCAGAGTGACCGAGTGTGACCTGCCATCCTCATCCTCGTTTGAGCAGCGCAAAAAATACCTTGGCACGTGCTCTTGTCTTGATCCATGGGCCACCATTTCTTTACACTGGGGTCAAGGGGTTTTTCTGGGGCATGGCAAAGGGGAGGCAGAGAGTGATTGATCTCACAGTGCTGCACAAGGGACCCAGCGGGCGGGGAGGGGGCACGGGCAGGACGGGACAGGGCAGAACTTGTGCCCGATGCAGCTTGGGATTCCTGAGCACCCTGCATCACTGGGGAGCCCAATTTCCCAGACCCACCCCTGAAAACACCCTCTTTAAAGCCCCACACGTCTCAGCTCAGATTCCAGGCCCCGCAGGAATCCTCATTTGTCGCAGGGGGAAGCCAGCGTGTCCAAGTGCTTGTGCAGCACGTGCAGGCTTGAGTGCTTTGATTAAAATCTCCAGTAGCTGCCTGTCAGAAGCAAGATTTATTTTTTAACCAAAACAAAATAAAGCTGAATGGTAGATGTATGCTTACATCTCCTGAGATCTGTGTGCTGTCATCCTGCTCTCCACACTCATTGCAGCAGACACTTTCTGCATGAAGGCAAAGCTCACTTTATTCTGGTGTACAAAGCCTGAACACAGAACCAAAAAACAACAGACACAACACAGCAAGACCTCTGAGGGGGTTCTCTGCAGCAGAATGACTTAGGAATAAGGAAGCAAACTTACTTTTCATCAGTGCTTTGTGTGGGGTTTGAAAAGCAAAGGGAAAACTTGTTGGGACAGACGATGTTGAATAATTCTGAGCAAGGACCAGCCCTTAGCAGTGGGGAGCGTCAGCCAGGACATGGGGCAAGAATTGGGATCCAGCAGAGAGGAACAGCCTGCCAAGGGGGTTTTCTCTTCTGTGAGTCCCAGGGAAGGGCAGGAAATCTAGAAGATGTGGTCCAAGAGGACGCTGTCAGGGCAAGACCCACGGCTATCTGCTATAGATATAAACCAGGAGCTTTATTTCTTGCCACCCAAACAAATCATGGGTTGTACAAGAACAAAATGCTGACTTGGGAAAGGAAATCCATTTGTGTTGGAGGAGTCAATTTACAGGAGCCACTGCATACAAAGGGAACCTTGAGCAATTATGATATATTCCTGTTAAACCCATTAATATGGACAAATTAAGCCATGTAATGCTTGAAAATTACTCTCTTTTTTTTGGTTGTTGTTATTTCAGATTACTAAAAACCAAACAGGTGCCTGTGAAGGACCATGGCTTTTGTTGTAAAACCCAACGCAGAGGGCCCAGGAGCGTTGCTTGCCCTGTGCTGGGGTGGCTCTGGGGGCTCCAGGCAGGGGTGCCCGTCCCCAGGGATGGCACTGCCGGGGCCATGGCAGCAGCAGCAGCAGCAGCAGCTCCTCGGCTCCGCCGGGCACTCCCGGGCTCCTGCCGGGGAGATTTCACACCGAGTAGGAGCAAGAGCAGAAACATGGTAAGACTGACAATGCCATGGGTTGGTGCGACTTACACCCAGCCTGGGTCCAGGGGCCAGAGAGGAACTGGTGCTTGGGAAACAATGAGGGCAAAATGGAGTGTCTTCAAATAAGGAGAAAGAGGATTTAACATGGAAACCATGATCCCACTGACTGGAGGAGTGGAAACACAAGTCATTGCCAAGAACAGTGTGTTCAGATTTAGCTTTCTCATCTGCCAGCCAAAGACTGAGCAAAAAATGTGAACATGGTCAAAATGGCAAAAAAAAGATTGTGTGGACAACAATCCTCTCTTTTAGGAGAAAAAAAAATGATAAAAAAAAAAATCAAAACCTCATGCTTCAGTGGTTAAAACATTCCCCAACCATTGGAAACTATGAGATTGCCCAATCCAGAAGAGAGAACATCTGATATCTAGTCATCAGGATTTACCAACCAGCTCTGTCATGATTCAGTTCTCCAGACCTCCTTCATTTCCAGAGAGCATCTCCCCCCCTTAATTAACAGATGATGATCAAGTAGCTCCCCATGAACCTGGTTGCCCCAGTCACCAACCATTCCCAACCTCTTTTGGTAAACTAATGTTAGCATTTATGTGTGTTCGTTAATTATGGACTTGTGGCTGCAGCCAATCCTGTCAGCACCCAGAGGATTCCAGCACGGGTGGGTTAAAGTCAGAATTGTTAATGGGTTTGGATTGGGGTTTTCCCTTCTTTTTAGGAAGCTCGGGGTTCAGTACTCATGAAAGATCAGCGTTTAGGAACATTTATCAGCAGAAAAAACACTGAGCTTTATTTCTGTCAATGAAGAAGTTAAAAAAACCCCAAAAACTAGCGAGGTAAGACGATACTTAGGAAAAAAATCATTGCCGGCTATGGGTTTTACAGGAACGCTCCGGTCCGGGCTCTGCACAGCCCGGGGCCGCCAGGCTCCGACGGGGCCACCCCGGTGCTCGGGGGCAGCACACACAGCACAGCACGGCACGGCACGGCCCGCGGGGCTCGGGGCAGCACAGCACGGCACGGCACGGCACGGCACGGCCCGCGGGGCTCGGGGCAGCACAGCACGGCACGGCACGGCACGGCACGGCCCGCGGGGCTCGGGGCAGCACAGCACGGCGCGGCACGGCACGGCCCGCGGGGCTCGGGGCAGCACAGCACAGCACGGCACGGCACGGCACGGCCCGCGGGGCTCGGGGCAGCACAGCACGGCGCGGCGCGGCACGGCACGGTCTGTGGGGCTCTTGCGGGAGCAGGGCGCCGCCTGGCGGCGGGGCTGGCGCGGGGCGGCGCCGCGGGCGGTGAATGATGCAACACCGGGCGCCGGTTGCCCCAATCGCTGGCGAGCGCCGCGCCGCTGGCCCCGCCCCCGCCCGCTGAGTGGCGGAACGCTGGCGCTGCCCCGCCCCCCCGCCCGCCGATTGGCTGCGCGCCCCCGTCCCGCCGCGCGGCCTCGCCTCCGTGCGCGCGCGGCCACGTGTACGGCGGCGGCGGGGCCGGGCCGGGGCGCCGCGATGAGCGTGGGGTTCATCGGCGCGGGGCAGCTCGCCTTCGCCCTGGCCCGCGGCTTCACCGCGGCAGGTGCGCGCGGGGCAGCTCGGCCTGGCTCCGGGGGGGCGGGGGGCGGGCGCGGGGCGGGTGCTGCCGGGGGTGCCGGTCCCTCGGGCTGACAGGCGGGGTCGTTCGCAGGGGTCCTGGCTGCGCACAAGATCACGGCGAGCTCCCCGGACACTGACCTGCCCACCGTGAGCGGGCTGCGGGTGAGTGCGGCCGGGTAGCGGGCACCGGGTGGCGGCGCTCCCCTCCCGGCCATCCCGGGCCTGAGCGGTCCCGTTTCTCCCCGAACCGGTGCAGAAAATGGGAGTGAACTTCACGGTGAGCAACAAGGACACGGTGAAGAGCAGCGATGTCCTCTTCCTGGCCGTAAAGCCACCCATCATCCCGTTCATCCTGGAGGAGGTGGGCCCCGACATCGAGCCCCGGCACATCGTGGTGTCCTGCGCGGCCGGAGTCACCATCAGCTCCATCGAGAAGGTGAGCGGGGACCCGGCACGGCCCTGAGCTGGCTCCGCTCCTCTGACCCCGCGGAGCCCTGCCACGGACTCGTGCTGCTCAGGACTAAAGTCACACAGCAGCAGCCAACCTGTGTTCATCGGCAAATGCTGTTAGAGGCTTCATCCAGCTCTTCTCTCACATGAGGTGCTGTTCAGTCATGTTTATTTTAACAGCAGTGGGTCATCTCCCCTGAATTTCTGCAGATTATATGCTAAGTGTCTGCAGGAGCTGTTTGGGAGATCTGTGGGTTGACGTGGGATTGAGGCCTTTGGGGTGCTGTTTCCAACTCAGTTTTGCCCAGCTCCTGCTTTGCTGGTACTGAGCAAGGCTTCACATTCACGGATGGGCTTCTGTGGCTCAAAGCAGGACATTTGAGATACAGGGGTCTCTCTTTTCCTTCTGCTTGTATTGTTCTTGCCCCCGGGGGGGTCCTTTCCTGAACAACCCATTGATGAAACATATGCACTAAAGCTCATTTTTCTCCCTTCTTTCTTTTTTTCTTGCTTTCTATCTTCAATGATTTTCTGCCCTAAGAAACTCTCTACCTTCTGCCCCACACCAAAAGTGATCAGGTGCATGACCAACACCCCTGTGATAGTCCGGGAAGGTGCTACGGTCTATGCCACTGGCACTCATGCGGATGTGGAAGATGGGAAGCTTTTGGAGCAGCTGATGGCCAGCGTGGGCTTCTGCACCGAGGTGGAAGAGGACCTCATCGATGCTGTAACGGGGCTCAGTGGCAGTGGCCCTGCGTATGTATGTGCTGCTGTTTCCTCAGCTAGTGCCATCCTAGGGAGAGCAGTTGCCTTTGCCTGCCATAAACTCTGTGCAACTTCAACTTGTCTTTTCTTTTTTATTTTTCCCATCACCCATATTTGCAATGGGACATGTATTCCAGGTGTCCAGTTGGGACAGCAGGACAATTTTTTAAGAGTCAGATGAGTCTGAAGTCCATAGCCAGTGTGCAGTGCCCGCAATGTCCATGTTGCAAACTTGGGCCTGTAGTTTGCATGATCAGAAGCTGAATTTCTGCCATTCCCCTCACCCCTGAGCTGGAAGTGGTGGGAGGGAAGCCTGGCATGGCATCCATGAAGGAAAGGGGGAGGCTTTTGTCAAGTCTGTGAGTGGCA
Source organism: Ammospiza nelsoni (assembly GCF_027579445.1). NCBI lineage: Eukaryota > Metazoa > Chordata > Aves > Passeriformes > Passerellidae > Ammospiza > Ammospiza nelsoni. Next base: position 12,227,101 of record NC_080651.1, on the reverse strand, counting down.
GGAGTCACAGAACAGTCCTGAAGCCCTGGATTCTCTCTTCCCTAAGCCTTACCAGTCTTTCAGTGCCCTTCTTTCCTTCTGTTCGCAGGCATTCACTGCCCTGGATGCTCTTGCAGACGGAGGAGTGAAGATGGGCCTTCCCCGCAGGCTGGCGGTTCGGCTGGGAGCGCAGGCTCTGCTGGTCAGTGTTACCTGCTGCACAGCACATCGAGCCTGTGCTGCTCCTTGCAGAGCAATCTGCACCACCTCACGCAGTTTGAGGTGGTCGTGGTGCTCTGGCAGAATCTGCTTTAAGGAATGTGTTTGGTTGGAATGCACACAGTTCCTGGCGAGGGGCTGTAGGAAGAGTCTGCAGCAATCTGCTGGTGCTGCTGGTGGGGTGGGAGCTTGGCCCTGGGAAACTCTGCTGCTTTGTGGCCTCATCAGCTCTGAATAGTGTTTTGGTGGCCTGCAGGAGCCCAGGTGTGCCTGTTGTGAGTGTTGGTGCTGCTCTTGCAGCGGAGAACAGGAGGGTAAGACAGTGGCTTACCCTCCTCAGTCAGGCTCTGGCAGGTGTTTTCCTTGCTACAGGGTGCTGCCAAGATGCTGTTGGAATCTGAGCAGCATCCGGGTCAGCTGAAGGACAACGTCTGCTCGCCCGGGGGAGCCACCATCCACGCCCTGCACTTCCTGGAGAGTGGTGGCTTTCGCTCTCTCCTCATCAACGCTGTGGAGGCTTCCTGCATCCGCACAAGGTGGGCACCTAGGAACTAAAGAGCTTGCAAGACTTGTCTCCCCACCCTCCCCATCTTATTTTTCCTATGTCTTCCTCTCCCACTACCCCACTGTAGGGAGCTGCAGCATTTGGCAGACCAAGAGCAGATTTCCCCGGCAGCCATAAAGAAAACATTGCTGGACAAGGTGAAGCTGGACTCTCCTTCTCTGTCTGTGGCATCTGCTAGCAAAGTCAGTCTGTTCACCAGCAAGAGCAAGAAGAACTGACCAGACTGCTGCATTCTGGCAGTGCGGAATGTCAGTGTCCTGGCTGCAGCCACGACTGGGTTAATCTTTGCATTAGCCAGGAATGGCATGGCCAGGGCCCTGGTTATTCTGTACACGTGGGCAAAGGGGAGGGGAGGGTTTGCAGCAGGGGAGAGGGGCTGAAGAGGGGTGGCGAGACGGGGTCCCTGTGCCTGGGTGCATCAGGTGAGCAGTGGGAGCAGCATCATGTTACATGTGGTGAGCAATCGTGGGAATCCTTCACCTCTCTTCTACACTCTTCTTAATATTGTCGCTGTTATTATTTGTTTTCTTATCTCATTACAGCTTACAGTAAATTGTTCTTGTAGCAAACCATGTTCTCTACCTTTTGTGCTTCCAGTTCTCCTCTCCAGCCCACCACAGAGGGAGAGGGACAAGAGGGCAGTGAGTGAGCAGCATGTGGTTTTGAGTATTTCAGTGGGAACGCTAATACAGGGAATGCCATTCCTAAGCCACAACTGTTAGTGTTCACTGTGTTATTTCTGTTTTGTCCATGGGAAAACGCTCAGTCAGCATGCTGGCGTCCCCTGTAGCAGGCTTGTGGCTTGCAGCAGCTGTAGCAGAGGGTGATGCAAAATGCAAGGGAGTGTTGTGGAAAGAGTTCCCACTTGGCTGAAAAGTGGGATGCGGAATGAATGGATGCCTGAGCTTGAACCCCTCTGCAGGGAGATGTTTGGGATGCCCCTGGGTCCTCCCAGAGAGACAGAGCTACAGATGAACTTCCTAGATGGTTATAGACCCGTAGGTGTAACCGCAGCAGATGGAGCCCAGCCCATCAGGGGCTGCCACAGCCCCGCAGGGCTGGCGCTCACATCCCCCGTGCGCGGAGCAGAGAGCGGCGGTCCGGGGCAGAGGAGCGGCCCCGGCCCGAGGGACTGCGCGCTCTGAAACGCGCGGTGTGCACCGGGGACACCGGCGGGCGGCCGTGGCTGCTGCCAGAGACGCGGCCGACCCCGTACTTCGGTGGAGCGGCAGCGCTCGCCGGGGGCCGGGCCGGGCCGAGCCGAGCCGGGCCGAGCCGAGCCGGTGCCCCGGAGCGGAGCGCGGCCCCCTTAAGGCCCGGGGCGGTTGCGCCGGGCGCTTCATGAATGGAGCCACGTGACCCAAATATCACGTGACGACTCCGTGAGCGGCGGCGGCGGCGGCTCGTGAGTCCCGGTCCCTCCCAGCGCGGCCTCCCCGCCCCGCCCGGCCCGGCCCGGCCCGGCCCGGCGGCCCCGGCAGGAGGTGAGCGCCACCGGCAGCGAGCGCGGGCGCGGCCGTGGCACCGGCCGGGGCGGGGCGGGCCGGTCCCCGGGGGCGGGCCGGGGCGGGGCGGGCACGGCGGGCCCCGGGAGGGTGGCCGGGGCCGCCGCGGGGTCGGCGGCTGCCCGACGGGCCCGCCATCGCTGACTCACGGCGGGGCGTTGGGGTCGCGCCCGCCCGGCCCCCGCCCCGCCCCGCCCGGCCCGGCCCGGCCCCGCTCGGCGGGCGAGCAACAGGTGCGCGGGGCCCGGGGCCTGCCCCGCCCCGCCCGCCGCTCCCGGCTCCACCCCGGGCAGCGCGGGTACCCGGCCCCTCCCTCCGCGGCTGCCGAGCGCCCCGATCGTGTTGCAGCCCGGCTGCCCTCGGGCCGAGCCTGCCCCGCTCAGCCCCGCCGCACCTCGGGGCGCTCCGGCTCCGCCGGTACGGCCGCGACCCGGCCCCGGCGGGGCCTCCTGGTCCCCGTCCCTCCGGGCGGCCCCCGCCGCGGTCTGTCATTCTTCTCCCGAGGACGGGAGGGCCGGCAGACTGAGGGGCCATCGGGGCGCTCGCCGGTGCCCAGAGCAGAGGCAGGCACGGCCCCGCTGCCCGCGGTCGGTGCCGTGCCCTCGGGCTGCTCGGTGGCCGCTGCCGTGCGGGCGGAGGTGCCGCTCCGCGGGGGCTGCCCGGTGCTGGGCGCTGCGGGGTCCCCGAGCGGAGCGGGCTCCCCCGGCACTGCGGTGTCCGACCCGCGCCGAGGGGCCGCGTCCGTCTGTGCCGGGCACGGCTCCGGTTGTCCGGGATGTGTGAGCTCTGTGGTCGGGGGAGGGAGTCTCGGAGCTGGCCCGTTGCTTTAGCAGTGTGAGCAGAGCTAGGACCAGCTGGGTGGGCAGATTCCTTAAGGAAAAAATTGCTGTGAAGTGCTCAGGGTCGGATGACATCGCCAGCGGAGCCCAGGGTGGGGAACACAGCAGGCACTGTTTTAGGCTACACAGGTAATTTGGGGAGTCATTGGATAAGACTGTGTGAGGCAATTTGCCGGCAAGCAAATAAAGAGTATGAAATCCACGCTGGGAGAGTGTTTCTGTGCCGTGTGCCCCGTCACTGCTGACAGACAGACACGCTCCTGTGCCTGCCGGAGCCCTGGGGAGCACAGCCCTGCTCTGCCCGCTGCAGCAGGGACATCGCCGTGTTTACACGGGCTCAGGGCAGGGTTCTGCACCAGGAGCTGGAGAAGGGCCCGTGCTGGATCATACGTGCTGCTCTCAGCTCCCGTGTGCTGCTGCTGAGCTGAGGGGAGAATTGGCTGTGCTTGTGCTGAGTTCAGGCCTTTTGAGCTCTGGGGAAATGTGTCGAGGCTGCAGTTTCTTCATTGCAGCCACAGTGTTTGGCACTTTTCAGTGTGATCTTTCTTCAGGAAGCTATCAAAAGCTGATCCATCAGCAGTCTGGAGACTAAGGCAAAGTTTGGTCTCTGCTATGTAACCCATTCTCTGGGTGTCCTGTTTGTGAGCTGCCAAACAGCCCGGTTAAAACAGGACCCAGGAAACTCTTTGGGTTGTTCTTTCCGTTCTACTGGCTGCTGCTCCTTGGAGAGGTGGGATCACCAGGTTTTTGGGGCCACTCCTGTGGCAGCTCTGATGGCTGTTGAGAGAGGCTCCTGCCTGGGAGGTGTTGTGTTAGAGTGCGCAGAGGCAGGAATGAGTAGCTGCCTGCCTCTGCTGTGTGCAGCTCGGCCAGCAGTTCCCCAGCCTGCTGAGGAGCATCTTCCCAGTGCCCTGCCTGCTGCAGCATGCGTGTGCCCCGTTTATTCCAGTTTGGGTCTGCTGTAATGAAGGCAGCCTGTGTTTACAGGTAGCTGTAAATTCTTTAGTGCTGCAGGGCAGGCAAATTCCTGTGTCCCACTGCCCATACCTGCCCTTGACTCCTTCCACTTGCAGGAGGATGGGGCACAGAAGTGCTGCAGGGGCAGGCACGTTGGTCTCTCCAGCTATTCCCTTTCCTCTCCCCTTTTCCCAGCAGACATGTTGTTTACCAGGTAGGAACAGAAGGAATAAGCAGCAGTCTGGGAAGGAGGGAAGAATTGATTTTGTGCAGCAGTTGCTTGCATGCTGCCTGTTCTGCCTCACTGCAGCTGCCTTCCTTGGGCAGCAGATGACCGTGGCTATGCCGGTGTGGTTGGGGGCAGCAGACATCTTGTTGGAAGGAGCATTGTCCTCTAGGTATGTATAAATAGCCTGGCTCCTGGCAGGCTGCAGGCTTCAGGAATATCTCTGCTGGTGTTCTGGGGACTGCTGGTCCTGTTCATCTCCCATAGGTCGTAGATGCACTGGAGGGAGCCTGTGCCACAGCTGCTGAAAGAGCACTAAGCCCTATTTGCTGATGTGTGCATTTGGTTCTGGTCTGTAACTGGACATGAGTCCTGCTAGGAGCAAGGCAGAGGCAGACAAAATTGTTGTTTAACACCTGCAAGATGAAAGGGGCAGAGGCACCTGGAGGCTGTGCAGGAATGCTGGCCAGGGCTGCGTGGGTGCAGTGTGGGCTGTTTGAGGCACAGCCGTGTCTGTCAGGGAGTATCTGTGTGCATCAATTCCTTGGGCAGCGTAGTAGCAATCTGAAAACCCTGAGGGGAGGAGATACGTGGGGAAGGAAGCAGGAGCCTGGGAATAAGTCTCTGTAAAGCAGGCCTGGGAATTGCTCTTACCAGTTCTGAAGTCTTGCTTTCCATGGAAGGGGTCTGCTCTGCTCTGGTTTTCAGCACCTTAAATCTTTGTTTTCTTGTGAGCACACCTTGGCTCTTAAGATAAGGAGGAAGAAGGTGTTTCTGGGCTCTGGCATGCCAGGGATGGACAGGTGCCTTCTCACAGAAAAGACCTTCAATTGGGGTCACTTTTGTATGACTGGGAGAGGTGAAGGCTGCTGAGGCATCAGCCCAAATTTGTGATGGAATTCCAGTGTACCCTTGCTCAGGGTTATGTCTTATTGAGCCATCCTTGGCAGCATCTGGAGTCTGGTAGGAGTGGGGAGCTCCTGGGCTGTGCTTGGGCACCTGTTGGAAGGGCGTGTGAGGTGAGCTGCCCTGCTTGGCAGTGATAAGGACGAGGCTGGGAGCGAGTGGTGCAGAGTGCCAGCCTGCTGAGTCAGCATGACTGGCCTGGAGCAGCCATGCTCTGGACCCTGCCTGCTGCTTGCAAGGCTATTTTTAAAAATGTGGCTTCCAAGTCTTCTGACTCCTCCTAGTTCTTTAATTTCCCCTGCCATAAACAAAAGCAGCATTGCCACAGAGTCTCCGTGGGAGCAGAGGTGTGTAAGGGCAGCAGGTTCTGCTTAGGGACACTCTGCTCATTGTGAGTCCAGCCCAGCTGGCTGCTTGCTGATTGTCTTCCATGGCAGAGTCCAGGATGTGGAGCACCCCGTGGCAGAGTCCAGGATGTGGAGCACCTGGGGGCAGGGGCTGGGATGTGGAGCACCCCGTGGCAGGGGCCGGGATGTGGAGCACCCCGTGGCAGGAGCCGGGATGTGGAGCACCTCGGGGCGTTGCTGCTGGACCCTGCCAGAGGAATGCCGTGGGCTCTGCAGTGTCCCAGGTGCTAATTTGACCTTCCTTCCCTTGCAGAACCCAGCTGCCAAGGCTGTCGTGTTATGACGACCCCCAACAAAGGAAACAAGGCCTTGAAGGTAACGTGGCGAGGGAGGAACGGGGCGCAGGATGGGCGTGGGGATCACCTCAGGCTTCACAGGTGTGTGCTGCCTCTCCCCCAGGTGAAGAGGGAGCCGGGTGAGAATGGGACCAGCCTGACAGACGAGGAGCTGGTGACCATGTCTGTGCGCGAGCTGAACCAGCACCTGCGGGGCCTGTCCAAGGAGGAGATCATCCAGCTGAAGCAGCGCCGGCGCACGCTCAAGAACCGCGGCTACGCGGCCAGCTGCAGAGTGAAGCGCGTCACCCAGAAGGAGGAACTGGAGAAGCAGAAGGCAGAGCTGCAGCAAGAAGTGGAGAAGCTGGCCTCAGAGAACGCCAGCATGAAAATGGAACTTGATGCTCTCCGCTCCAAATACGAGGCCCTGCAGAACTTCGCCAGAACCATGGCCCGCAGCCCCGTGACCCCTGCACGGGGGCCTCTCGCCTCCAGTATGGGGCCCCTCGTCCCTGGCAAGGTGGCTACCACCAGTGTCATCACAATAGTGAAATCCAAAACGGACGCCCGGTCTTAGTGAAGCGAGCGTTGCCTGAGCTTGTCTGTGCAGGGCAGTTAGGCACAAAACCAGCCTGGAATCCCCAAAGCACAAGCCCTCCCCACATGGGTCCGGGTTCCTTTGACTTGGCCCAGGACTGGCCTGCTGATCGCTCCAGTTTATTTTGTTGTGTCCAGATTGGTATGAGCAGTGGTGATGCATCCCTTGTCCTGTGCAGACAGAGCTTCCCACCCAGCAGTCTGTAGCCCTCGGGTGCCCTGGGGACAGGTTGTGAGATTTTGGTTTTCTACCCAAAGAAAATCTGTGCAGCGTGGCTGAGAGAAGGGTGGAGGAGTGGCCCAAGGAAAGCTTTCTTCCTGGGGGCTGGGAACCCTTATTTTTGGTTACTTCCAAAGGCTTTATTCCATGACTCTTCCAGGTGGTGCATCTCAGTGCCTGAACCTGCTGCTTTTGTCTCCTTTGGTACCTGTAGTTACAGTTGGAGTGTTCTGTGTCCTAGGTTTTATTCCTTTCTAGGTGTGCCTCTGTGCCCTAGCTGTGGGTGTCCCTCGGGCCGTGCCGTTGGCTGTGTGAGCTGGCAGTGCTGGGGGACGGCGCTGCCGCGTGCGGAGCCCCCGCAAGGAAGGAAGGAAGGAAGGAAGGAGGCAGCAGCGGGACTGTGTGGGCTGCAGGCCGGTTTTGTGCCTAATGTGTTGCACTGAACAAGACCAAAATCACTAGTTGTTCCCGTGTTTCGAGGGTATCAAGTGTCTCTAGTGTGATGGTTTACACAACCAGTTTATGTGGTTAAATAGCCCTTTATTTAAAGAGAGAAACATCATTTTAAGAATTATTAAATTATCTAAGTTTAAAATTGGACAGAAGAGAGAGCGTATTTATAGTCAGCTTTTTTACCTGAGAAGGCGAGAATATTTGACCATATGAGTGGGGAAATATTCTCAGAGACTTTGCTAGTTAAAAGTTAATAAATAAATAATTTTAAAGTTTCTCATGAACCTTCTGCAAACTGTTTGTGGCTCTGAGGTTAGTTTTTATAAAGAGTTATCGGACTTTATTTATAAAACTTAGAAAAAGACAAAAAAAGAGGCAAGTCCTGTTTGATATCTTTTTGCAATTGTACCAAAAGTGACTTATTCTTGACCTGGCTAGTTTCTGTGGTGTCCCCTGGTGTTGGGTGCTCTCTCCCGAGCTCTTGTGTGGCGCTGTGGTGTGCTGGTGCCTTTGCCATGTGCTGTCATTTCATACTGTTGTCGTTTTCCCTAAACTCGACTGAGAGGGTGAGTTGAAATCTCTCTGGATTCTCCAGAAGGGTACTGGTGCACAGGCGAAGGTGCTGCTGCTGTTTTTGGAGCCAGGAACGGCTGGCTGGTGCAGCGAGGCCTGCCCCGAGGAGCTCCTGCTCAGCAGCCAGTGCCAGGCCAGCTCGGTTGTCTGGGGAGGAAATTGCTGCACCCTTGTTGTGCAGCAAACCTGTCAGAGAAGTACCGTAAGGGAGACTCGTCCAGGCTTAGGGGAACACTGATGGGATTGAGCTCTGGAATTAGATACTGTGGTCAGAACTTGTGTTGTGCTCACCTCAACAAGAGGGGCGGCGTGGGACAGGCTAGTCCTGGTGTCTGCACATTGCTGGCCAGCGAGCTGCGGCAGGATCACTGTCCTTCCTGGGGTGGCTTCTGCCCAGGGCTTTAGGAGAGGGCTCAGACTCACAGCTGGGATGCAGCTGGGAATCTGTATGTGGCCAGGCTCCGTTTCCACAAACACTTTGACTTCCCTCTCCCCTTCCCAAAGATCTGAGCTGATTTACTGAGTTTTAGAGAAGCAGGGCATGAGGGGGAAGCCCATGTGATCTCCTGGCTGCTGAAGATTGAGTGGAGGGGGCAGACTGGGGAAACACGAGTGAAGCCACAGTCTGGTGGTGAGGTACAGCTGTCCTGGATAGGTTTTGGGGGTGTTTCTGAGTGCTGAACTGATACTGCTGTCCCCTGAGCAGAGGGGCAGGCAGCCTGAGAACAGCTGCAGTGTGGCAGGAGAGGAGCAGGTAGCTGATGGGGATTTCCTGCTGGAGATCAGCTTTGCTCTGATTGATAGGGAGTTTAGGGAGTTGTTTGGGATGCTTTTCCAAGTAAACTTCCCAAAGGAGGAGCAGGTTAGAACATTGCCTCCACACGTCCCCCTTCTGGTCCTGGACTTCCTCTTCTCTTCTCTGAAGTGTCTGGTGTGCCACTTCCAGCCATTCACCACAGCCCACACACTGCGCAACACTCAGCAGGCTCTGGTCTTACAGCTGGTTGTGTGGTGGCTGGGACAAGTGAAATTTTACAGAACACAGAGGCGTCCAGTTGTCCTGGGGTGTGATTCCCAACGTGTCCCTCTTAGAGCCAGGCTGAGACTGAGCCAGGCAGAGCCCTTGGGACGCAGCTGAGTCCTGATGTGGGCCAGCGCAGCGGGCAGGGTGCGGATGGGGCTGGCCAGGGCCTGGGTTCCACAGCTCTCCTCTCTGGTGTGAGGAGAGCCCGGAAAGGCGGCAGGCAAGGACGGGCAGCCCTGCAGCCGCGGAGAGCTTGGGTTCGGTGGTGCCGGGTGTCGGGGAGCTGCAGCCGCTGCTGTGCCGGGGCTGGCAGAACTGCCCGAGGACAGCCGCCCTTCCTGCAGCTTCCCCCGGGCCGAGGTGTGCTCAGGGAGCAGGGCAAGGGCAGGAGCAGCCGTGCCTCAAGGGAGGCTGAAGGGCGGCTGTCTGAAGGGTGCCCCTGTGCTAAACGAGCTCCGTTTGCCGCGCTGGATGTCAGCGAGGCCCCGGCGCCCTGAGCGTGGCTTGCCCGTGCTTTGGTTTAGTTCGCAGTGCAGTGTAGGAGCAGTGATGGATGGCATGTGTCTCCGCAGTGTCCGAGCGCTCCGGTCCGGCTCCGGGCTGCCGTGCCCGTGCCCGTGCCCTGCCCGTGCCGGAGCCGTCGCGCCGCCTTCTCTCTCGTATATAGTGTTCTGGAGTGTGACAGTTCTTGTTCCTGACGTGCTCGTCCGTTTGGTTTTCTGCTGTGAAGGGTGTCGTGTTCCCGTTCTCCTTTTCCTGGTGCCGTTCCGGGCCGTCGGGGAGGGGTCGGTCCTGCCCAGCCCCGCGGGAGCGCCCCCGGCCCGCCCGGGATTTGTGTATTGTGAATTGTGTGCGATCGCTCCCGGCCCGAGCCGGGGCTGGCGGGCAGGGGGTCCCGCCGGGGGCTCCGGGCTCGGTGCAGGCGGTATTTATTGCTAAGTTATTGCCGTTATTTATTCTGTACAGTGTCGGCCGCCTTTGTACTGACAATAAAGCGCTTCAAAAGCCGCCGCCTGCGCGTCCTTGGGGGCCGCCAGGGGGCGCTGCCGCGGGAGGGCGCTGCCGGAAGCGGCGCGCGCGCGCTCCGGCCGGAAGGCGGAAGCGGCGGAGCCGGGCCCGGTGCGGCGGCGGCGCGGCGGGTCCGGGCCATGGCGGCGGGCGGCAGCCTCAGCCGCTCCGAGCGGAAAGCGGCGGCGCGCGCCGAGATCCTGCAGCAGGAGGAGCAGCGCGACCGCCGGAGACAGGTACGGTACGGCGCGGCCCGGCCCGCTCCACCCCGCCGCTACGGGCCGCCGTGACCACGCGTGTGCACCGGGCAGGTGTCCCGCATCTGGAGGAAGCCGCCGGCGGAGCGGAGCCCCGAGGAGTGCCAGGTGCTGAACGAGAGCGAGGACATCGTCAGGGAGCTGGAGCGGCGCCGCAAGCGGCGCGAACGGCTGCGGCGGCGGCAGGAGGAGGTGGGCGGCGGGGGCACGGGGAGGCCGCGCCGGGGATGGCGGGGAGCGGCCCCGGGCGCGGAGAGGCGCGGCGGAGGCTGCCGGGCTGGCTGCCGCCGAGCTCTAGAGCCGCAGCAGGTGAACAACCGCCGTGCCCCGGTACCGGCAGCCCGCCGGCCCTCGGGGCACTGCCGGTGTTTGTCTCCGGTCAGCCGCGCTCCAGGCGCCTCTGGCTGTGCGGACCGGTCTCCCGAGGGGCTGTGTCTTCAGCTACCGGTCTCCAGGAGGTTTTTTGCCGTGATCCTCCCACGAACAATGCCACGTCCTTTTCATCTGGAAATGACTGCTCATGCTGTGTCTGTGCTGCTTTTCCTGCGTGGCCCGAGCCGTGTGACCTGCTGGGTGTGTTTTGCAGGTGTGCGATGAGCCCGAGGAGCTGAGCAGGAAGGTGGCAGAGCTGGCGGCGGCCGTGCGCGGCGCCAGGCACCTCGTCATCTACACGGGCGCTGGGATCAGCACGGTGCGTGCCAGCCCCGGCCCTGCAGGCTGCTCTGGGGCCAGCACAGCGCCTGAGCCACGAGTCCTGCAGCCCAGGGCATTCCTGCTGCCCCGGAGATCCTGTGGCTGCAGGATTGCTCAGGCACAGCCTGAGCCAGAGGACACTGCTCTGGCTTCACTCGAGTCTCTTCCACGACTTGGTGTAAAACCTCAGACCAGTTAGCTCAGCAATGCTATATGTGTTATCTGACATGCAGAGACAGCTGGGGATTATTGGGATTTATAAACAGCACTTTGAGAATTGCTCTGTGGCAGTAGCCTGGGACAAAGCAGCAGTCTGGTTCTACCTCTTCTAATGTGTCACCTCCCCCTTTGTGTGAACTCTGTCCCTCCCTTCTCTGCTGAAATGGAGCCTGACTCAGGGCAGGGGGCTGGGTGCTCGTGTCACCTGCATGCTCACAGAGATGCTGAGTGGGACAGGCCAGAATAGAATCTAGGCAAAATAACAGAAGGCTCAAGAATGGAGTGCTGTGTAGCAAAGCGGGAAGTACCAAGGATGAAAAAGAGTTCTGGAGGGATTCCATAATCATAAAATTGGAGAAAGCTTACACTAGAAGTAATAATGAGAGCTGAAACGTAGAAGAGAGAGAGAAAACAGATCAAGAGGTTTCCCTGTGTTCAGGAACAGCTATGCTGGAAAACTGGGAGTGAATGAAAAAGCAGTGATGGCTGGACTTTGTGTTGGCTGCCTGTGTCTAGTTGTCCTGGGCTGGCTGTGGCTGTGCACAGGAGCTGTGCCTGCCCCCCCGTCAGCCCTGCTGTTCTCTCTGTGACAGGCAGCTTCGATCCCAGACTACAGAGGCCCCAATGGCATTTGGACCCTGCTGCAGAAGGGCAGGACCATCAGGTGAGGAGCCAAATTCCCTGAAAGCTGACACTGGAAGAGGTTAATGGCAATTCCAACTTTTTTTCCCCCCCTTGCTTCTTATCAGGGCTGCAGACCTGAGTGAGGCAGAGCCCACACTCACTCATATGAGCATTGCCTCTCTGCACAAGCACAACCTGGTAAGATATTTTTACCTCACCTCACTTGTGTTCCTCTGCCTAAAAATTATAAACCCAGCAGGGAATAGTCAGAGAATATTGCCTCGCTGCATTTTTGGCTCAAGTGGCTGCGTATCCATGTAGGAAAACATGTCCAAGCCTTCCTCAGTCAGCTGGAGGCTCTGGCTCTGGCAGTTTTCCCCAGTGCCTTTTCTTTAACATGTCGTATTTGTCCCTGGTGAGGCTGGTCTGGGGAGCTGGTCACAAATCAGCCAGCCCTAAAAATGTTCATTTTAGCAGGAGGAGGTTTCTATTTAGCTTTCACAAAGGTCTGTTCACCAGGCTCTTCCCCTGTGGGTCCTGCCCTGATGTACAGGCTGTTGGTGTGGTTTGGGACACGTGCATCACTGCTTGGAGGGATCCCTGTGTGGTTTGCAGGAGCTCAGTGTTGTGTTCCCTCCAAGGTGCAGCACGTGGTGTCTCAGAACTGTGACGGGCTGCACCTGCGGAGCGGGCTGCCCCGAGCTGCAATATCTGAGCTGCACGGGAACATGTACATAGAGGTGAGTGGCCAGAGCAGGAAGAGTCAACGTTAAGTGGCCTCACAAAAAGAGAATGTAAACTCTTGATCTGCCACTAGCTCAGAAGGAATCAGTACAAGGGCTTGGCCTGTGTGCAGTTCCTGCCTTCAGACCCTTGGGTTTGGGGTGAACTGCCTAGGAAGTGCCAAACACGGCTCTGTAGCTCTTCCTCTGTACATACTGGAACCTTTTGATTCTGACACCTCTTCCTCAGCCCTTCTCTGAAATCCCTCCCAGCATGTAGCCAAAGGCTGCCTGTGGCTGGTTTTCAAAAAAACCTTGAGGTTTCCCAAGTTAGCATCTGATCCCTGATGCTTCTGTCTACAACTTCTGCGTTGTCCCCAAAAAATGCTTTTCTTCCAAGAGAAGAGGCTTGCTCCTGGCTTGGAGTGGGTGTGATGCTGATGGTGTGACGGGGTTTCTGCTTTCGTCCTGCGCCAGGTCTGCACGTCCTGCACGCCCAACAGAGAGTACGTGCGAGTGTTTGATGTGACGGAGCGCACGGCCCTGCACAGGCACCACACGGGCAGGATGTGCCACAAGTGTGGGGCACAGTTGAGAGATACAATCGTCCACTTTGGGGAGAAGGGGACATTGAGACAGCCCCTGAACTGGGAAGCAGCAACAGAAGCTGCGAGCAAAGCAGATGTGATTCTTTGTCTGGGTTCCAGCTTAAAGGTAACTTTAGAGACTCGGTGAAGATTGTTAGCAGCATTCCCTCTTGGTGATACACCTTGGTGCTGAGCAGTCTCCTCCCAAACAGACAACTGTAAACTCTGGTGTCAGGATTCGCCCAACATCTGTGATAGTCTCTCTTCCTCCCTCTTTCCCCTCCTGGTAATACATTCCTTTTCCTCTCGCTGATACAGTTCACGGCTGCGTGTGCCTGTGGCTGTGCTGATCCGCTGTGCTTTGTGGCAGGTTTTGAAAAAATACCCGCGGCTGTGGTGCATGAGCAAGCCCCCCACACGGCGGCCCAAGCTGTATATTGTGAACCTGCAGGTGAGACAGAGCCCTCGCCGCTGGGTTGGCGAGCCGAGGGGCCGCGGGCGTGCGGGGCCCGGAGCCCCCGGTCCTGCCGCGGGGAGCCGCCTGCAGCCGGCTCTGCTCTCGCTCGCAGTGGACCCCGAAGGACGACCTGGCCGCGCTGAAGCTGCACGGCCGCTGCGACGACGTGATGCGGCTGCTGATGGCGGAGCTGGGGCTGGAAATCCCGCGCTACGACCGGTGAGCGGCGCGGGCCGTGCGCGGCGGGAGCCCGGCCCGGGGCCGCCGCAGCGCCCACCGCCGCCCTCTGCGCTTCCTCCCGCAGGGCGCGGGACCCGATCTTCGCGCTGGCCGAGCCGCTGCGCCCCGGCGAGGAGGGCACGCACTCGCGGAAAGCCGTGGCGCCGCCCCGGGAGCGGGAGGAGCCCCGCGAGCAGGAGCAGCCCCGGGAGCGGGCGGAGGCGGCGGTCGGGCGGCCCGGGGGGTGGCTCGGCCGCGGCTGCGCCAAGGGCGGCCGGCGCAGGAAGAGCCGCTGAGCGCGGGGCGGGGCGGGCGCCGGTGACAGCGCGGCCATGCTGCGCAACGGGGCGGCGGGCGGCGGCGGGGCCGCGGCGGGCGGCGGCGGCCACCGGCCCGTGCGCGTCTGGTGCGATGGATGGTGAGTGCTGGCGGGGCGGGCCGGGCCGGGCCGGGCCGTGTCGCGGCGCCGCGGAAATAAACCGTGTTGGCTACGCCGGTGCCTCCGCCTCCTCTGTCAGCGCGGCGGGACGGGCCGGGTCGCGGCTCCGCGGCGCTCTCCGTGCCGGGCGAGCGGCGGCGAACGGGCCTGGGCACGAACCGGCCGGGCCGGCAGCGCCCCTTCGTTCGGCCGCTTAACGGCCCCGGGGCCGGCCAGCCCTGCCGGGCAGGTGCACGGAGGGAGCGGCCCTGGAGCACCGGGGGCTCCCGCGGGGACCGGGGCAGCCCCGAGGCTGGGGCGGATCGCCCGCAGCTGCCCGGCTGAGCCGGCCCTTCTCTTTGCAGCTACGACATGGTGCACTACGGCCACTCGAACCAGCTGCGCCAGGCACGGGCCATGGGCGATTACCTGATCGTTGGGGTCCACACCGATGGTAAGAGGTTCTACCAGCACTCCTCCCGCGCAGCCCCTCAGATTGCCCAGCAGCATTAGCCCCAAGAGCTCCTGATAGGGTCAGGCTTCATCCTGCATCTGCTCCAGCATCAGTAGCCTCCAAGAGAAAGATGTCCCTTCTCTGGGAGTGGAGTTACCCTGTCATACTTTTGGACTGAGGATTAGGTGGGTCAGGTCTTGCAGGCTCCGAGGGTTAATCTGCCTTCTGTGCTATAAAAACAGTTGAAACAGCCAAAAATCAGTCTGCTTTTGCTGGTAGGAGGTGCAGAATTTACGTTTCAAAACAAATTACCTTTTGAAGAAAACTCTTTTCAAGGCAATCTGGAAGTTAAGTGTCAGAAACAAGTTCTGGCATGTCGAGATATATTTTAAATGGGTTTGTGGATGCAGAATTTCCAGTATGAACCAGGGGTAGTATGAAGTTACTGTTTAAGAGGGAAATTTCTCCTGGGGGGATGCTGGGAGCCCCATCTCATCCCTTCAGGAAGAAGTATCTGGGTACAGGGAGGCACTGAGACATTTTGCCCTCTGAGTGAATTCCAGGGCCCTTGTTAAATGTTTAGGAAATGCAACCGAATCAAAATATTTTCTGATCTATCTGGGGCTTCCTTTGCTACCACAGACTGATCCAAATCTGAGCATAAGCCTGCAGTGAAGTTCACCTGCCCATGAAACGAGAGGGGCAGTGGCTGAGAGTCACTGGAGCTGCAGGACGTGCTTCTAACTGGAATTTTGTTTCTCCCCCAGAGGAGATTGCCAAGCACAAGGGTCCTCCCGTCTTTACACAGGAGGAGAGGTACAAAATGGTGCAGGCCATCAAGTGGGTGGATGAGATTGCTCCTGGAGCTCCTTATGTCACCACACTGGAAACCCTGGACAAGTACAGCTGTGACTTTTGCGTGCATGGGGGTGAGTGGGGATGGGGCAGTGGCTGTGCTGACCTGGGCTCCAGGTGTGCTCCAGGTGTGCTCCAGGTGCCCTGCTGCAAACCTGCAGGGGCAGGGCTACCTGCACAGCTCTGCCTTCTCAACGCCTGCACTGGGCAGCACAGCTGCTTCTGGTCTTGTGGTCTGGAGAAACATCGGTGTGCTCAGAACCTCAAGAGTGGCCTGGGCCCTCGGTTTTAACTTACAAAGGTGAAATGTGTCATTTAAAATTATCCCGAGGTTGCCCTTAGCACCAGCAGAAATTTGTGTAAAGGGGAAAGCCATTTACAAAACTTAAGTGTGAAAAACACTATTGAAAAGGAAAGCATGCAGAAATACAACCATGTTTATTTCTACTTATCCTGGGACAAGGTTAGATCTGAAAAGCTTCTCTCTTTATCCAGCTGATAAGCTGTTCAGTGGCTCAGCTGACTGCGTGGCCAGAGACCTAGTTCTTAGTGTGAACACTTTTGGGTGTACTGTTGCTAAAGAGCACCAGTGTTCTGAGGAAACGTTCTTGCTCTGGGACTCTGTCCCTTCCTGGGCTGCTGCCAATGTTCATTAAGCCTCAGCCCTTCTTCCCTGCCCCTCTGAAGCAATTTTGTTACTTTGACCAGGAGTAGTCTTTGCACTCATTTCGTGTATCTCTCATCTGATCCCAGCCACCTGCTGTTGATAAGCCAAGTATTTCACAAAGTGTAAATAAATCCCTCATCTTTAGAAGATAAATATTCTTTTTTCACGTGGATGGAGTGGTTATCAAATTCCTCATTACCTTCATTGCCTGCCCTGAGGGTGTCTGGTGTACGTGATCCCTGCAGGGGTGCTGAGGGGTTGTGGCAGCACAGGAGTGCCCGTGGCCCTGCTCCAGCTGCTTGCATTCGTCCCCTGTGCCACTCACTGACCTGTCGCAATCACCCCGTGCTCTCCGAGCAGCACCCTGCCCCGGCAGCTTGGCCAGGCTGTGTTTGTGCAAAGGCTGAGTGTGGAAATAGCTGCGCTTACCTGAGGTGGTGACAGCAGCCCTGCTGTGTGTGCCCTCCTGGCTCTGTGTGCCCGGCTGTGTGTGCCCTGCCCAGCTCTGTGTGCCCTTCTGGCTCTGTGTGCCCTTCTGGCAGTGTGTGCCTGGCTGTGTGTGCCCTGCCCAGCTGTGTGTGCCCTGCCGGCTGTGTGTGCCCTCCTGGCAGTGTGTGCCCTCCTGGCTGTGTGTGCCCTCCTGGCAGTGTGTGCCCTGCCCAGCTGTGTGTGCCCTCCTGGCAGTGTGTGCCCAGCTGTGTGTGCCCTCCTGGCAGTGTGTGCCCGGCTGTGTGTGCCCTGCCCAGCTGTGTGTGCCCTCCTGGCAGTGTGTGCCCGGCTGTGTGTGCCCTCCTGGCAGTGTGTGCCCTCCTGGCAGTGTGTGCCCTCCTGGCAGTGTGTGCCCTGCCCGGCTGTGTGTGCCCTCCTGGCAGTGTGTGCCCTCCTGGCAGTGTGTGCCCGGCTGTGTGTGCCCTCCTGGCACGCCAGGCTGTGCTCTGAGGGGAGGCTGTGGGGTTTTGGGGAGCGGAGCAGGACTGAGGCACCCTCTGTGTGGGCACACTCAGGGCTGCCCACTGGCTCCTTTGGCAAAGGGAAACCAGCTTAGCTTTTGCTTGTGAAGGCTTTGCACCATCACCAAAAGTGTGAGAGGTGTTTCTGCAGGGGGAGTTGGGAGCCGTGAGCCAGAGATGAGCCAGAATGGCCTCTGTGGAAGGGTCCTGGATGTCACTGTGGGAGTGCAGCCACTGAGAGGAAGAACTTTCCACTGGATTAACTGTTTCATTGACTGAAAACTTGTAACATGAGCCAAGGGTTAAAACCAGTCCCAGAATAGCTAAAATGTTCATTTTTAACATTGATACAGATAGTGCTTGTTTATTGTCATTCAGACAATAGTCGGCTGTGCCTGCTGCTGCAGGGCACCCAGCAGTGCCCCAGATGGGTGATGGTGTTAATGTCCAGGAATGTCCCTGTCTCCACAGACACAGTCGTCACAGTTGTCACTTCCCTGACATCTTTGTGGGGCACAGGACGTGTCCTCTGTGGAGGCACAGGGATTTGGATTGCAGAGTTGTAGGTGTGTGGGACTGGCACAGCTGCTGCTTTTGTGCAGGAGAGCTTGTGTCCAGTTCTGAGGCTTTTCTCTCTCTGCAGATGACATCACCTTAACTATCGATGGCAAGGACACCTATGAGGAAGTAAAGACAGCAGGGCGATACAGGTAACCTCTTGCTTACCTGTTTATCTTGTTTTGGGCAGAGTTTCTGGGTAGGGTTAGACTTTGTGCCTTGAAGGAAAGTCAGATGAAACATACCATTCTTCAGGTCACACCTGAATTTGGCTGTGTGTCAGAGCTTCCATTGCTGCGAGCATTTTGGCTTCAGGGAAGGGGGGCAGCCGTTCCTGCCCAGTGGGGCTGTCTGGTTCCTGGCAGGGCTGGCTCTGGCTTTAAAGCCTCCCTGAGAGCTGGCTGGAGGGCAGCCTGGGTGAGGGAGGCGTTCACGCGAGCAGTGGCTGCGGCCGGAGGGCGATGCCGAGGCTCAGCAGATAAATGCCGTTCTTGAGAAGGAAGGCTGAGGAGGCCAGCCCCTGGTTTGGGTTTATCAGGTGTCACAGGTGCCCTGTGGCAGTGGTGGGAGGACAGAGCCTTTGCTCCTGCCTCATCCTTTGCTTGTCTCTGCAGGGAATGCAAGCGCACCCAGGGCGTGTCCACCACTGACCTTGTTGGCCGCATGTTGCTCATGACCAAGGCTCACCACAGCAACATAGTGAGTCAGGGGGCTTGGGGGGAGGTGGGGCACAGGGCACGAGCAGTTCTTCCCTCTGCTGCCCCACACGGAGCAGAGTGGAGGGTAGAGCTCCTGGGCCTGGCTCCTGCCTGGAGAACGGGCAGGGGCAGCAAAACAACCTGCTCATGTTTGCTTCAGCGCGCCTGAGATGGCACTGTGATGGGACACACTCTGGTGCCTCATGATCAGGGTGGGCCTCGGAACGTTAGGGGAGCTGCAGCAAGCCCATGACTCCTGCCAGGGTGAAACAACACAGTGCAGGCACGTGGATCTGTCAGCCAGGTGCTGCCAGAGTTAGAAACTCCTCTCCCTTTCCACTGAGCTTCATGCTTCTGCCTTCTGTTGTCTCTAGTCTAATCAGACCTTTCTTGAGTCTCCTCAGCTCTCTCTGGCTGGGAGCTAACCTAGCCAGGAAAAAGTAAAGTCAATGGTTTTATGTCAGGTAATGAGTTGAATTTACTGAGTAATGAAGGAATCGGGGAACAGAATCGCCTGGGTAACTGCAGCAACAAGTGACCCACAGGCGAATTGAGGGACAGAGGGACATGTTTTGTTGTGCTGAGCTGTTAAATTGGCTTAGCTGTAGCACAGGAGTTGACAGCGAGATCTGCCCGGTGCTGCTGGCTGCTGCAGGTGCCTGAGCCTGCCTCTCGTGAGGGTCTTTGGCAGGAAAAGGGATGCTGTCCTGTCAGGGGCTTGCTGGGCCGAGGGAGCATGCAGCTGTGCAGCACTCTTGGGGCTGCAGGTTGGGCAAGAGCCACCTTTGCTGGCAGTGCCAAGCTGGGATCAGATAAGGACACATTTCCTGTGACTCATGCTGGGACAGGACTCTGGTTAGGTATTAACTAGTTTGGCAGCATTCAGTGACAGGATCCCTGGTGTGCATTTGAGCCTGGCCTTCCCAGCACTTCCCACACACAAGCATATCTTGGTTGGATGAGCTGTGCAAGTGCTTAAACATTTTGACTCTTTATCTCCCTTCAGGATGAGGACCTAGACTATCGGAAGCACACTGACAACTTTGGGAAGGTAATGTGAGTTCTGGTCGTGGACGTCTGGTTGTTGTCCTGCCTGAGAAGGATTCCCAGTGTGCT
The DNA here is from genome assembly GCF_027579445.1 of Ammospiza nelsoni. NCBI lineage: Eukaryota > Metazoa > Chordata > Aves > Passeriformes > Passerellidae > Ammospiza > Ammospiza nelsoni. Next base: position 12,207,854 of record NC_080651.1, on the reverse strand, counting down.
TTCTGGCCTGTTGCAGGCTTGTTTGTCCTCCCACGTGTAGCAGCAATGTCTCAGTGAGCGTCCGTGTCCCCACGGACAGTGGGTGTGATGGGCAGCTGTGGCACAGGGCAGCATGAGCTGTCCTTGAGGGGGACCGCAGGGCTGCTGTGCCCCCTGAGCCTCTGCTGGGCTCCTTCCTTGCTTGTCAGTTCCTTCCTGCCACTTCCCAAGTGCCCGTGGCTCCAGCCTGGGACAGCCTCTGGCTGCTCCTCTCAGTGCTCACGTTGTCGTGCAGGTGCTGTGTTGGGTGTGGGCACAGCAGGTGTGGCCACGCTGCTGCAGAGCTCCAGGGCAGCACAGGCCTCTCGGTGCTCCAGCTGCCAGGGCCAGCCTGGGGCTCACACTGCTCCTAAGGAGCCAGCCCTGTTCATTTCCAGCCACATTGTCCCTGCTGAATGAGCTGCACCAGCAGCTCGAGCAACTCTTTTTTACTCACAGGGGATTTGCTGACTTGTCTGCATCTTCCTTAGTTGCTCACTGTTTTGGGGGTTTTGAGTAGGTGTTTTGAGGCATATTGCTCTAGCATGGCTGTTTGCTGGGGCTTGGATCTGGGTAGGATGGCTCAGGGCACTGGGTACCCTGGGTGACCCTGACAGCTGAGCTGTCTGCGTGCTGCCCTTTGCAGGGCCTGCTCTGGCCTCAGCTGCAGCGTGGGTGTCCTGCCAAGTGCCATGGAGCAGCTTTGGGTGGCAGAGCAGGTGACAGTGGCCGCTTGCAGAGCTGCCACGCGGTGGGGACCGAGCTCTGTCCCAGAGCTGAGGGCCAGGCAGGCGCCCTGGGGCTGCCAGAGCGTAGCTCGGTCGGTGTTGTCTTGCTTCTCCTGGAAATTCAAACCTGCCCTGTTGTCTTCCTCCTTCCTGAGCTTTCCTCTTGGCATCTCCTGAGCTGTCTGCTGAGGTGATGATTTAGACAGGGCATAAAGGGCTTTTGTGAAACTGTCTGAACACTCGATGCCAGGAATGTAGAGAGTCCGAGGCAGCAAATTCAGATGAGCAGATTGCCCAGCACTGTGTGTTGTCCCAGGCGCCTCCCAGAGCCTGAAAAGAAGCTGTGTCTGGTGTATGTTTCCACAGGGGCCCAAGGGTCATAGTCCCTGGACTGGTGTCTCGCAGTTCCTGCAGACATCCCAGAAGATCATCCAGTTTGCATCAGGGAAGGAGCCCCAGCCAGGAGACACCATCATCTACGTGGCTGGAGCCTTCGACCTGTTCCGTATCCTTCACTCTCCAGGGCTGCACCAGGGCTCTTTGGCTGATGTTCCCATGTTGGGAGGCACCACACTGCGTATTTGCCTCGTTCTTCTTCCTTTTCTGTAGCTGTGTGTGAGGGAGGAGTCAGGAGTGAGTTCTTCCTGGCAGTGTCTTAGTCACAGCATGCTGAGAAAGAGGCTGTAGCTCCTGTGTGGAGCAATCTGTGGCTGTTGGATTTCAGGAAGGCAGATAGATGGATATTCTCAGCACTCCAGTGATTGTGGTGCAGACTGGCTGCCACAGCACCTGGAGCTGACACGCTGTTCCTGGGGCAGGCTTTGAGCCTTTGTGCCAGAACATCCGAACAAGCAGAAATTCTGGATAGAGGCAAAGCTGAGTCCATGTAAGTTGGAGCTGAAAAAGTCTCTGGCTTTTGCCTAGAACCAGTGGAACCTGAGGAGGGAGGCAGCAGCTGTTCTTGGAAATAGGCAATAAGAGTGCAAGAATAAAATCCTAGGGATTCCTGACTCCCGCTGTCGTTTTTGGGTGATTCTATTTCTGTCTTCCTTCCTCTGTTTTCCACGTGAGCTTCAATTCCTTAAACTGATCTGCAGATGTTGGCCACGTGGATTTCCTGGAGAAGGTTCACCAGTTGGCAGAGAAGCCCTACATCATTGCTGGGCTGCATTTCGATCAGGTCCGTGTGGAACTGTCCCAGGGCAGAGCAGCTGGGCCTGTTCTCTGAGCCAGGCAGCCTGTGCTCCCACAGACAGGACAGGGATGTTGTTTTGGGACAGGGAGGAGGGAAGGGAGTTGCTCTGTCTCCCTCTGACTTGCCTGGTGCTCTGCCCTAGGAGGTGAATCGCTACAAAGGGAAGAACTATCCCATCATGAACATCCACGAGCGAACCCTCAGCGTCCTGGCCTGCAGGGTGAGTGGTGTCTCTGCACTCTGAGGGCTGCCCAGGGCCTGCTGGTGGGCACCTGTGCTCAGTGACCTTGCACGAGCTCCTTGGTGTGCCCTGAGAACACAGACAAGATGAATCACTTGAGGCTGCCAGAGGTGCTGGTCCTCTTGGGAGGCTCTGCTGGGCTCCTGTGCCATCCTGGCTGATCCAAGCTGTGCCCCATCCAGCTGCTCTGCTGGCAGTGGCAGGGCTGGACTCCACAGAGGGAGCTGTGTGGTCAGACAGAAAACGCTGCTCCCTGCAGCAGGGGAGAAAATGCCTGAGGCAAAATCGTGGGGAACCCCAGAAATGTTGCCTGGAGCAATTAACTTTTGGATTTGCTCTATAGGCACAGAAAGGACATTCTGTAGAGGAACAAAAAGCTGTGGTGTGACAAGCAGTTACTGCTGAACCCACTTCTCTGTTCCCTTATTTGAACTTCTGTAGCCAGGTGACTGCTCGGGTCTCTTTAAGAAGCAGCTGGCTTCTGGCTTGGGATTGGGTTTTGGGTTTTTCTTTGATGGTTTTTGTTAAATTTAAAAACTCTACCTGGTTCCTTTTTCAGTATGTCTCAGAGGTGGTGATTGGAGCTCCCTACGCTGTCACTGCTGATCTGCTGGATCACTTCAGGGTGAGTCCTTGCACAGGGATGGACATGGAGATGTATGGGGAGCTGAAGTGGTGCAGGACAGCACAGGGGGGCAAGAGGGAGGGTCCTGCTCACACTGGGACTCAGGCTGTGCATGCACGAGGGTCTCCAGGCTGTGCTCAGTGGGAGTAGTGGCAGGAAATGTCCCTGGCATCCTCTGGATCTTGTGAGTGACTTTTGTGTCCTCCTCCAGGTGACGCTTGTTTGCCATGGGATGACTGAGGTGGTGCCGGACAAGGACGGTTCTGATCCATATGAGGTAAAGTGCCACTTGCTTTGTCAGCATTTGATGGCCAGGGCCTGGCTCTGGACTGGTTGTGCTCCTGGACTGAGAAGGTACTGCAGAGGAGGCTTTGGCAGCTTTTCATCCACGCCCGAGGGCAGCATCATGGAGCAGTCAGTAAAACACTCCCAGCAGCTGCACTCTCCAAGCACTGCTTTGCTCTGCCTGTTCCTGATGCCTTCGTGGCAGAGGGAGAAATCCTGTGCTGGGCAGCTCCTGTGTATGTGGAGCTTTGCTTTCAGCGAGTGTTTGCTGTGCCGGCGAGGAGGTCACTGTGCATCCTGCCTGTGCCACGGCTCAGCTCAGCTGGGCTGCACTCCCAGGGTTTTCACAGCCCTGTCTGTGTCTCTCTGCAGGAACCAAAGCGACGTGGCATTTTCCAGCTGGTGGACAGTGGCAGCAATCTCACCACAGATCTAATTGTGCAAAGAATCATCAAGAACAGGTTGGATTTCTTTGTCTCCTGGTTCTGTCACATACTGTTCCCTCCAGAGTGTCTGGGGACTGATGGATGGGACCAAACAGGGAGAGAAGGTGTTGTCTGAAGGCACAGAGCAGCAAACTTGGCTTCCTTCCTCTGTCATGGCTTGGGCAGGCTGTAAATGTGATTGCATCAATCTGTACAGGGAAGGGAACAGCTGAACTCTGCTGTGTCAGAATGTGCTGCACTGCACATTTATTGGTTTTCTCCTTTAATGATAAATTTCCCTTGCTGTATCCCAGGGGAAAGGGCATGTTGCTTTTGGTCTTTTTAGGCCCGAGTCCTTCTTTCAGCACCTTGGCTCACATCTGTGATAAATTTGATTTTGGTGTTACATCACCCAGAACAGCCCAAGAATGGAATAGCAGCTTCCACAGAGGGAGAAGGAAGTCAGTGTGACCAGTGTGGGAGTGCAGGACTGCAGAGGGCTGGCAGCAGCCATGGGAGGCTCTGGGGGTCCTGGGGGGTTTCTGAAGGGCTCTCAGAACCAAGCAGCACAGAAGGCAACGCTGCCCTGCTCCAGGGGCTTTTGTCTACAGGCAGCGTGGGTGAATGAGAACCTCAGGGCACTGTGTGGTACTTGCAGGCTGGAGTTTGAAGCTCGCAACCAGAAGAAAGAAGCCAAAGAGCTGGCTGTGCTGGAGGCCATGAGGAGGCTGGAGCAGGAGAAGCACTAGGCTGCAGAGGGGCGTGTGTGAACCACCGAGAGCTGCAGCTTCACCCTCTGCGAGAGCAGCTGCTCTGTAGGAAAGGAGCCCTGAAAGGGGGCAGCCCTGCTGGCACGCAGGATGTGCTGCCCTAGCTCCTCCTGCACTAATTACGCAGACATAACGAGTTGGGATTCCGTTGCCTAGTTTTATCTCCGTTAATCAGTCCCTGTCCCTTTTCCCAGGAGGAGATTTGACAAAACAAAAAGGTTTTAATTATAACTAATGTTTTAACACGTTGATGTGCTTTTATCCTGTGCCATTTCTGGCTCTTAGTCGGAGGGAGGTGGAGGAGCTGCCGCGCCCCTGCCCCGCCAGCCCGGGCTCAGCAGTGCGGAGCAGCCCTGGGCAGGAGCAGCCCTGGGCAGGAGCAGCCCTGGGCAGGAGCAGCCCTGGGCAGGGCAGGTGGCTGCTCAGGCCCTGGGAGCAGCCTGGGAGCAGGACGGGGCTCCTGGGCTTCCCCTGCAGCTCTGCTCAGGAGCCAGCGGCGGTGCCGGCCCCGCTGTGCTGCCTCTGCTCAGCCCCTGCCCCTGCCCACGCCCAGAGCTGCCCTGGGCAGTTCCTTTGCTGCAGCTGCTCAGGGGCAGGTGGAGCCGGGTCAGGCATTTCTGCCCACGAGGCACAGGGATCCTGTCCCCAAAGGCTGTCCCTTGCAAGGCAGCAGGACCCAGTGCCTCGTGTGGGCTGTGCTGATGGAGTAGCTGAGGGCAGGGCCTGGCCAGGGGCAGCTTTGGGGGTGTCTCCCGATGGCTGACATGCAGCGTGCTGCCTCCGAGGGCAGGTGCAGCCTGCGAGATGGGTCCTGAGCTGTGAGCCCCCTCTGCCTCTCACATTCCAGGATCCTGGGCTGGGGATCCTGAGCAGCTCATTGCACTGTGCCAGATGGTCCTGCCAGGCTGTGTCTGGTGTCCTCTCTCTTGTAAACTTTGGTTGCTGACCATTAATAAAATGTTGACGAGTTGTGCATTGGTGTTTTTGGGGCTGAAGCGAAAGGGGCACGGGGCACACGTGCCCTGCTCCTGAGAGGGAGCCCCATACTCCCCGCGGCTCCATGGCACGGGGGCTGCTCAGCCCCAGGGCAGCCACCACTCACCCTGCTGGCCCTTCCTGGGCTCTGCCTGGCACAGCAGGGCAGCTCCACGTGTGTCAGAGCTGCAGCCAGGGGCACTGGGGACACTGGGGACACTCCTTGGCTTCTCTGCTAATGAGCACGGTACCCATGTGGGCCAGGCAGGGCTGGCACCGTGTCCGGGATGGGCACTGCAGCCAGGCAGGGCTGGCATCTGGAGCTCCCAGGTCTGGGCGGGCTCCCCCTCCCCGGCAAGGACAGACAGACAGACGGAGCCATCCCGAGCACGTTTATTGTCACCCCAGGGCCCCCAGCCCCGCTCAGGCCCCGCTCACTCCCCGGGGTACCGGGGCAGTCAGGCCCCGGGCGGCCCCGTTCCTCACCGCGGTGCGGAGCCCCGGGGCAGCGGGCCGAGCTGGGCAGAGCCGCCGGTGTCGGAGCTGAGAGCGGCACGGGCCGAGAGCGCCCCGAGCTCCTGCCCACCGGGCCGCCCGCAGGAACGGGGCTGGGCGGGGCGGCGCAGCGCGAGCAGCGGCACCCGGGCGGGGGTCCCGCCTCGCCCGCCCCGCCGCAGCGGCGCCGCTCCGCTTCCCGGGGCGGCGGAGCCCGCGGGGCGCCCGGCGGAGTCACTGCCCGGCCCCGCTCCGAGCACCGAGCCCGGGACACCGCACACAGACACGGACACGGACTGGCGTCGCACGTTTATTGGGCGGGCCGGGCCGGGCGGGTCACGGCCGTGCCCGGTGCCCGGTGCCGCCGTCACTCGCGGAACTTCCACTCCTGGCGGCACATGGGGCAGTGCTGCTGCACCTGCTGCGAGTTCAGCCACTTGAGGATGCAGTGCATGTGGAAGCAGTGCGAGCACTGCCCCCACACCAACGGGCAGTCGTCTCCGGGAACCTTACCTGCGGCACGGACACACTGTCAGCCCCGGCCGGCGCGCAGCGCCCGGTTCCGGTGCCGGTGCCGCACTCACAGTCGGGGCAGCAGCCGTTGAAGGCCATCCGGCAGATGCCGCAGTTCTCGTCGTTGGCCACCCACAGCCAGGACGCGACTCCGTGCCAGCTCCGCACGCGCACCCGCATGTCCCGCTCCCGCTCCCGCTCCTGCTCCCGGTCCCGCCGGAAGTGACGCCCGCCCCGCAGAGCCTCGCGCGCCCGCCGCGCCGCGCCGCAGCCCCGCCCCTTCCGCTTCCGGCGCGGGCGCAGCGCGGCCGGAAGTGCGGGCGGGAGCCGTGCCGCCATCATGGCCGACAAGATGGACATGTCCCTGGACGACATCATTAAGCTCAACCGGAGCCAGCGCGGGGCCAGCCGGGGCGGCCGGGGCGGCCGGGGCCGGGGCGGCACCGCACGCGGGGGCGGGCCCGGCCGGGGCGGCGTTGGCGGCGGGCGCGCGGGCGGCGGCCCCGTACGGAACCGGCCGGTGATGGCCCGGGGCGGCGGCAGGAACCGGCCCGCGCCCTACAGCCGGGTACGGACCGGGCGGGCGGGGCTTGGGCCGCGGCGGCGCGGCGGGCTGAGGCGGCGGGCCCGCGCGGGGCGGGGACGCGGGCGGCCCCTTTGTCCGGTCCCGGCGCGGCCGCGGGCGGCGGGGCCCCGGCGCCGGTCAGCGAGCTCCGGTCTCGTTGCAGCCGAAGCAGCTCCCGGAGAAGTGGCAGCACGACCTATTCGACAGCGGCTTCGGGGCGGGAGCCGGCGTGGAGACCGGCGGAAAGCTGCTCGTCTCCAACCTCGACTTCGGCGTCTCGGATGCGGACATCCAGGTGCGGCTCGGGGAGAGGGAGCGCGGCCCCGTTCATCGGCCGGGCCGGTGCCCGCGGGAGCCCCGCCGGCCCTGCTCCGGCTGGCACCGGGGCCGAGCATTCCCGCGTGAATGAATCCCTCGTGATGGGGCTGGCACTACGTGTGCCTGCTTTGGTGATCTCCTTGGGGCTGGAAAATTCGGTTTATAAGTGCTCTGTATGGGGCTGCCCGGTGCACAGAGTGGTGCCGTGGCTCTGCTGGGTCACGCTGTGATGGGAGGGTGCAGTGTGACTCTGTGAGCTCCTGCTCTGTGCAGCTGTAGCTGTTCCTGACGGTGCTGTGGGCTCTGGTGGGTGTCAGGGGTTCCCAAGGACGCACCCCTCGGTGCAGCCAGGTCGTTATTTGTCACAGCTGCACTGGCGCCGTGGTGTCCTGTGCTCCGCCTGTGATGGCCGTGCCCCCACAGGGGCTGCAGTCAAGTGCATTGGGGTGTCCCAGGCTCAGGCGTGGGCTGTGAGCTCTGCAGGGACTCAGTGCCACAGAGGGCTGCCATCACCCTGGCCTCTGGCTCTCGTGGCCTCTCCAGGGAGAACCAAACCGCTGCTGCCAGACCTTCTTCATCATTCGTTCAGCCTCTCCACACACCGACCTGGCTGCGTGTGGGGAACTGGGAAGGAGCTCTGTCACTCACTGGGTAGTGTGCTGCCCTCCTGTAGGTTCAGACTGGGTTTAACAAGTTCCTGTTTGTTGCAGTGAGGCAGCAGTGTGTAAAACTCAGCCCCTGTGCCTCGACTGCAGCCAGGACTCTCCTTCCTGCGGCTGCACGAGCTCCCACTGGGGTTTGTTTAGCAGCAGCAGGGCTGACAGTGGCTTTGGCCCCCAGCCCCATAATTTAGCATTGCCTCAGATGTGGTTTTGTTGCTGTGCCAGTGCCTCTTTCTGTGGTGTGAGAGGCCCAAGGTGCTCGGGTTGCTCTTGGTGTCCCCTGAGGCAGGAGCAGCCGACCCCGGGCTCTGGGCAGAGCTGACACAGCCTTGCCTGCCACATTCTGCCCAGAAAGCATCAGCCAGCTGCCCTGTGCAGCTGTGCTCGTGCAGCCCTGCCGAGAGCCCTGCTGTGCCTCGGGAGCAGGCTGACATAGGCTGTGCAGTAACCTTGCTGCCTTCCCAAATGTGGTGCCTGACAAACAAAACTGGGAGCTCTGTGGCTGCCTCTTTATTTCCAGCCTTTGTGGCAGCACAGGCCAGAGCTCAGCACAGGCCTTGGTTGGTCTCCATTTCTGGGGTGTGCTCCTCAGGGCCAGGAGTCCTGCACGGCAGAAGTGCTGTGCTCTCGTGGATCCCTGCACTCACATGGCCATTCTCCTCTGAGAAAGGTGTCTGGGCTCTGGAGTGTTTTCAGTTGTTGCTGCTTTGACTCGTCTTCAACAAAGGCCCGCAGTTCCCCTGGGGAAACAGGTCAGCATCCCTTGAATCTGCTTTCCTGGCTGCGGATGTGCCTCCTGCAGGACACGAGCGTGGAGTCCTGCTTGCTTTTGCCACCTGTGACCACGCCTGGACTCTGGCTGAGGGGCTTGCTGTGCCTCTGGGAGTTTCTGCAGGCTGTCTGAGGTGGTTGGACGAGCCCTGACCCCGAGTGTGGGGCACTGCAGCGTTTGCAGCACTGATGGACGGGCGTGCTCCTTTCCCTCTCGTTGCAGGAGCTCTTTGCAGAGTTTGGGACCTTGAAGAAGGCAGCTGTGCACTATGACAGGTCTGGCCGCAGCCTAGGGACGGCAGACGTGCATTTCGAGAGGAAGGCTGATGCACTGAAGGCCATGAAGCAGTACAACGGGGTGCCCTTGGACGGTGAGGCTGCCTGGCCTGGCCCCGCAGCTCCTGGGGCTGGGGCAGGGCCCTGCCCGTCCCTGTGCCCCCTGTGTGTGTGTGTGTGTGTGTGTGTGTGTGTGTGTCCCTCTCGGGCTCACAGCTGCTCTCCTGTCCCTGCTGCTCTCCCTGCAGGCCGCCCCATGAACATCCAGCTGGTCACGTCACAGATCGACACGCAGCGGAGACCAGCACAGAGGTGGGGTTGCCCTGCCCGAGCAGGGGGAGGGAAGGGCAGGAGCCCTCCCTGCTGGGAAGCCTGGCTCCTGCTCAGCTTCACTGGAGGCACTAAAACTGTTGCTTTTCAAACTTGCAGTGTAAACAGAGGTGGCATGACCAGGAACCGCGGGGTCTTGGGGGGATTTGGAGGTGGAGGCAACAGGCGAGGGACTCGTGGCGGGAACAGAGGGAGAGGCAGAGGAGCTGGAAGAACTTCCAAACAGCAGCTCTCTGCAGAAGAACTAGATGCACAGCTGGATGCTTACAATGCCAGGGTAAGTGCTGCTTGGGCACGGTAATGGGCTCCCCACAGCATCTCATCCTGGAAAGCACTGGCAGTCTGGAGCTAGCAGGAAAGAGAGAGCATTCTCCAGGGCCTTGCACGGAGGCAGTCTCACTCTGAAGCTGCCTCTGTGCCTTGGCTTGGGCCTGAGCTTCGCTCTCCAGAGCAGTTTGTCACTGTTCCTGATGGCTGAGGAACAGGCTCTGCTCGTGCCAGGCTCCAGAGCTGGAACAGCCACTATGAGCAGCAGCTGCTGAACAAAACTCACAGAGCTGATGGGATGCAGGAGTGGGAAAACCAAGGAAAATCTCATGTGGAGGAACTGTGTGGTGTGCTGCTGGGGAAGGGTGTTGTGCTGGTGGCAGAAATGAGCCCCAGCCTGGGGAGCCACGAGCAGGTGGCAGCTGTGGCTGGAACTTGCTCAGCCTGTGCCAGGACCCCAGCAGAGCTGAGGCCACAAGGACACCACGGCAGCAGAGTGGGTGTTGAGGATGGGATAGGTCAGGCGAGAGCATGGAAGGAGTGGGATGAGCAGGATTCCAGGAGCAGCCTTGGAGCAGTGTGGGGTGCAGTGGTGCTCAGCACGGTGTGCTGGGGCGTGGACCCAGCTGTCCCTGTCCCCACCACATGGGGGGCTCAGCAGAGCCAGGCTGCCTGCAGAGGGGCTGGGCTGGGGTGAGGGGGTGCAGCAGGGTGCCAGGGCTGTGCCAGGGCCGTGCCAGGGCCGTGGTGACGTTGCTCCCTCTCTTGCAGATGGACACCAGCTAAAGCGGCAGCAGTGGGCCAGGGAAGGACTCCAATCTTGCTCCACACTCCCGGCAGGGGCTGCGGCTGTGGCTACTACTACCGAGGATGGGATTTGTTTTACTTTTACGTTCTGGGATAGGTTTTAACTCCTGTAAAGGTTTTTTTTAATTCTCAGCAGACCTGTTTTGTACCGAGTTATTTTTGGGATAAATTTTTCTGGTTGCCTGTTGGGCCAAGGTGGCTTTTTCACCTTTGCCGTAATAAAATAGAACCATGTCTAGAGCTGTGGCTGCTGCCTTGCCGCGCCGGGCCCGCGCATGTCCCGCGCCCTCACATACCGTGATGCTTCGTGTCCCGGTGCCGGTGCCGGTCCCGTTCTTGCTCCCGGGCCGCTCTCCGGGTCCGGATCCCCGCGTGCCCCGCCCCGCCGGCCCCGCCCCGCCCCGCCGGCCCCGCCCCGCCCGCGCGCGCGTCCTCCGGGCCAATCAGCGCGCGGCCCGCGGCCGGAAGCGCGGCGGCGGCGCGGGGCCGAGTAACGGGAAGTGCCGGGCGTGTCCCGGAAGTGCGGGGGCGCGCGGGGCCTGGGCGGATCCGCGGCGTTGGCAGCGCGGAGCGAGCGAGCCCGGTACGGCGGGAGCGGCGGCAGCAGCGGGCGGGGGTGCGGAGCGGCGGGCAGGGCCGGGCCGCGGGAAGGGCCGGGCGCGGCCGGGGGGCGGGAGCGGGGCCCCGCGTGCCCTTGCGCGACCTTCCGAAGGCCGGGGGAGCCGCCGCCCCCGGTGGGGCCGTCCCGGAGCGGAGCGCGTGCGGCGAGGGCGGGGCGCGGCGGCCCTGGCGGCCCGGGCTCCCCGGAGGGGCCGTGCCCGGTGCCCGGCGGGCCGTGCCCGGTAGCCGGCGAGCCGTGCCCGGTGCCCGGCGGGCCGTGCCCGGCGCCCGGGGCTCGCTCCGAGGGGCGGTGCAGGGGATCGCCCGGCCCGACGCGTGCCGGGGTCGGCCGTGCCTGCGGCGCGCACGGGCTGTCCATAAATGGCCGCTGGGCACGGAATGAGGAACTGGGAGCCGGTACCGGGTTCGGGCTGCTCCGTTCAAGGCAGGCCCTTCCACCGCGGGCCGGGTGCGCCTCCAGCCCCGGCGGGGTTCGCACGGCAGCCGCGGTTCCTGCGCTGCCCCACTAGCATGACCCCACCGGGAGCAGCGGCGTTTTCCCGGGAGCTGACTGAGAGCCGTGACCGCCGTTTGTTTGTGCTGAGAAATCCCCGGCCGCCCTTGTTCACTCGCGGGTTTCGGGTCCGCTCTGTTGCTCCGGCTGTCCAAGCGTTTTTGCAGTGTGCAGGATCTCATTCCGTGACTGCAGAGTGGGGACAGTTTCACCGCTGTGGGTTCAGCTGCTGACACGCAGGGATGGGTCCCAGCCCCGGCTCCAGGCACACACAGCGCTGGTTCCATCCCTGGTGCAGCGCTGCCAGCAGTCTTCGTGCTTCTGGAGCTTCGTGAGCCCTCAGCCTGGCTCTGCACCGTTCAGCCCCGCAGGTGAACGGCAGGTCAGGGATGCGTCAGAGCAAAAAGAACAAAACATAAAACCCTCCTCCATGCTCAGGCTGCCGAGGCCCCGCTGGGCAGCACAGTGTCCTCCTGTTCCCGAGTCCCTCCTGCCGAGGGCTGTGGAACACCCGAGGGGATCGGGCGGGATGGGAATTCCCTGGGTGCTCTTACAAAGCTCCGGGGCCGCAGCGGTACCTGGGTGTGCCCTGACAGCCTCGTGCGGTGCCGGCTGGGCTCTGTGCCCTCCGTGCTGCCCTGGGAACGTCTGGGCTGTCCGGGCTGTCCCGGCTCCCCGTCCTGGCCCAGCAGCGGCGCAGGGCCCTGGAGCAGCCCTCGCTCACATTCCTGCGAGCTCTCCAGGGCCGCGCGGGAAGGAGGAAGGGTGGGGACGGCTGGAACGGGCCGAGCTCAGTGCGAGGCCTGGCGGGTGTCGGGGGAAGCTGATGAGCTCATCTGACTCTGACTAATGCCGGCTCCGCGCTGCCCTGCGACGGGATTCCAGAGCCGGTGTTCCCAGCGTGCCGGGACGCAGCGGGGATGCAGGGACGCTGCTGGTGCTGCTGCAGCTGCTCTGTCCTGCACAAAACGTGCTGGGAATCCGGAACGGTCTGCCGGGCTGAGGGAGCAGGGACGGCAAATTCCCGGGTGGGGATGAGCCTCCTGCTGCCTTCTACAGGCTGCTGGGAGCTGGGGTCTGTTTCTGGAGGTGCAGGAGCCCTCCTGTGCCCGTGCTGCAGCCCTGGCAGTGCCTGGGGAGCAGGGCAGCCCCAGGACCTGTGCGTGAGCTGATGGGAAGGGTGAGGGCTGTTCCCCAGAGTCAAGCCCAGCCTGGCCTGCAGTGCTGACTGGAATCACGCTGGTTCTGTCCCAGTGGTGTTTTCAGTCCTGGTGGGCTCCTGTCACTTTGGGAATCCTGAAAAGGTTGGGGTGGGTTGTGATTCATCTGTGTGCTGGGTATGCATGATTCTTTAGCTCTGGGTCACAGAAGTAAGGCTGGAACACAGGAATGTGACCAAAGAGCTGGGGATTTAGGGTTTGGTTGGTTTGGGCTTCCTTCTGTGCCCTAATACCAGTTTGTGGCAGGGGCTCCTGGTGGCTCTGGTGGAGATGGGGCTCGTGATGTGTGTGAGAAATCTGTCACCACTGTGTTACCCCAGGGCTCAGCTGTGGAGGAGTGGCAGCTCTGTGCTGACACCAAACCAGGGCATTTCCAAACTGCCCAGGAGAGGATTCTGGCTCTCGGAGGTGCCCAGCTGCTGGCAGTCAGGGCTGTGAACGCCAAGTTCCCAATCAGTGCAGCTGTCTCCCAGCCATGGGAGCTGTGCTGGGACTGGTGCTGTTGTTCACAGAGCACTGGCTCCAAGAGCTCCAGGTGCTGGAGCAGAGGCTGCCCATGGCTCCTGCTGTCCCTGATCTGGCTGTCTGTGAGAGATTGTGTCTCTGCTTGGTCTGGAAGTTGGAAGGTGGAGGGTGCCCGTGGCTGTGTGTGCCTACCACTGCTGGAGACAGCTGTGTGAATGCTAGTGGATGCTCTGCCATTAGTTTGCTCTCACAGAAGGCTCAGCCACAGAATTTGAGAGCCACCACAAGTTTGGGACCTTGATTCTGTAAAGCTGAAATTCTCTCACTTTCCTGGAAGCTGCAGGTATCCTCAGAGCAAGGTGTGAGAGTTAGAACAAACCGTGGCCCACGGGAGGTGGGATCTAGCCCAGAGATGAGCCAAAGGACGTGAGGAGGGGACTGGGCAGGGTGCAGGGAGGAGATGGAGCAGTGCAGGTGTGTAAGTGAGCGTTTGCTCAGCGCTCCTGGGAGTCCTCGAGCCTGGCAGCTGCTTGGGTTTGATGTGGAGACACTGGCATGAGCTGTTCATCTGTGACATGAGGCTAAATGTCCTTTTGAAGAGAAATTTCCACATGGTTCAGTGTGAGGATGTTGGAGATGCCGTGCGGCAGGGCCAGCTGTTTGCTGTGCAGCTGCAGCAGGAAAGGCTCCTGGCACAGATGCTTGTGCCACGCAAGGCCAGAGCCCTGGTACAGCCCCGTGTGTCCCTCATCCCCCGGTGCCTTTCTAGAGCTGTGCCAGAGTGTTCTGCGCCTTCAGAGAGTCCAAGTTGATATTTGCCACAGGATAACCCTTCACACAATGTGCCCTGTGGAACCAAGAATTCCTGAATGTGTCATTGGCTTTTACTGAGGATTTTAGTGGAGTGTTGGCATCACCTTTGCCTTGCCCTTGGCGTGGCTGGGCATTTCCTGGGCAGAGTCCTGGGCAGGTTCCACATCTTGTTTATTTCATTGCCTGTTTCCCTGGCTGTGTGTGCCACAGATCCTTGCAAAGGGCTGAGCCAGGTGTCTCATTCCACTCTGCCAAGGCACCTGGCACAGAGCACGGATGTGGCAGTTACAAAACGTGGGCACCAGCTCCCAGCAGAGGCTCCTGGCAATCGGGCCAGTGGTGAGACAGAGGCCTATTCTTAGCTGGAATCCTGATGTGGAGAGCAGAACTGGGTTTATTCTGGGCTCTAGTTTATTCCAATTGAAAGCCTCATCTGGTTGATCTTGTGGAGGAGAATGTCTCCCCTATGGCTTTGGGGTATTTACATTACAAGCAGAGCACTGAGGTTGAATTTTTTCTCACTCTTGCCTGGGCCTCTGTGGACTGAAAATGAGACCTGGAGGGTTCGGCAGGGGCTGAGGGTCCTTGGCAGGGCTGTGTCTCCCAGGGCCAGCAAGAAGGGCCCAGTGAGAGTGGGAGCCTGCAGAGGGACAGCAGGGCAGTTTGGGGAGTCCTGCTGTGGGGTGGCTGCTCAGGGCAGTCACAGCTCTGCTCTGTGCTTCAGTGTGCAGCACGTGTGCCAGGATGGCAGAGCAGGAGCCCACGGCAGAGCAGCTGGCCCAGATTGCAGCGGAGAATGAGGAGGACGAGCACTCTGTCAACTACAAGCCCCCTGCCCAGAAGAGCATCCAGGAGATCCAGGAGCTGGACAAGGACGACGAGAGCCTGCGCAAGTACAAGGAGGCCCTGCTGGGCGCCGTCACCGTCAGCGCAGGTGAGCCCTGTCCCTGCTGGCCTCTGCTCCCACGGGGGAGCTGCTCTCCCAGCCCGGGGTTTGGGCAGGAGCACAAAGCTCAGCCTGTGCTGCCCTGTGCCCTGGCTGGCCCGCAGTGAAGGGCTCGGGGACTGGAGGGAGGGTGGCACTCTGCCTTTGCAGGCACTGTGGGCTGCGCCTGCTGCAGTGGGAGCCTTTACAGAGTTGGAGCCTGTTTTTGCTGGGTTTTGTGCTCTTTCAAGAAGTTCTCTGGAAGGAAAAGGAGCTGTGTTGGCCAGCATTGGGGATGAGTGTTTAACAGCTTTTTCTTTTGTCTCCAGATCCCAACGCTCCAAATGTGGTGGTGACCAAACTGACCTTGGTCTGTGCTACTGCTCCAGGCCCCCTGGAGCTGGACCTGACAGGTGAGCTGGAAGGGAATGCCAGGAGCACTGCTGGCAGGTGGGTGAGCCATCCTGTGTCAGAAGGGCTGGCAGCAGAGCACACTGCTGGGCCCCAGCAGGTTCTGTACCTGGAGCCAGCAGCAGCTCCGTGACACCTGGGTGTTGTGTAGAGGTGTGAGGGGCCAGGTGGGGCAGGCAGATTCTTCCAGCCTGCACGGTGACATTCGTGGCAGCTTCGAAATGGTGACAGCCTTGGAGCAAACATCTGCAAAGAAACAGCTTGGAATTAACTGCAGGGCTGTGCTTGCAGTGTCCTGTTGCAAGGCATTGCTTGCCTGGCTCTGGCAGCAGAGGGGGCTCTGCAGCTCCTGCAGCTCCTGCCCCAGCTGCTGTGTCACAGAAATTCACCCCAGAGCACAGCACAGCACAAAGGAGCTCTGACCCTCTCCTGTCTCTGTAGGTGATCTGGAGAGCTACAAGAAGCAATCATTTGTGCTGAAGGAGGGCGTGGAATACCGGATAAAAATCTCCTTTAGGGTAAGGATTCTGGTCTGGAAATGGAAGGAATAGAACAACAGACTGCTGCAGTCCCAGCTTGGGGAGTGCCCATGCCCTGCAAGTGGGGTTTTGCTGGAGAAATGGGCTCTGCCCATGTGGGGTGGGCAGCGTGAATGGAGACAGCCGGCTCAGTCCCTGCTTCTCTCTCTGCAGGTAAACAGGGAGATTGTGTCAGGATTGAAGTACATCCAGCACACGTTCCGGAAAGGGGTGAAAAGTAAGTGCTTCTCTTGGCTTGGTGAAAAGTGAGTGAGTGAGTGAGTGAGTGAGTGAGTGAGTGAGTGAGTGACTGAGGGCTTCCTGCTCACCTTGCTGCTGAGACAGTGACAGGGGCTGCCCAGCAGCTCCTCTCGGCAGGGGACAGTCCTCAGTGCCACGGGCCCGTGGAGCCCTGCAGGGCTGGGGCAGCCCGTGGTCCTGCACAGTGTGGATCCCAATGCCCCCGAGCAAGCAGGTCCCACCTGACAGCACTGCTGGGGCTTACAGGTCACTCCCCGCAGGAGGGGCCCCTTCCTGGGGGAAGGGAGCTCCCAACTGGGGGAGACTCCTGTTGTTGCAGCTGCTCTGTGGATTGTTGCAACAGTAACAGACCTTTCATTTGCTGCAGCCTTGCTCCAGATGCAGGGGAGGCTCCTGAACCTCTGGTGCCTCCATGATGCCTCCATACGCTGTTTTTGTCTTTTTAGTTGACAAGACCGAGTACATGGTTGGGAGCTATGGCCCCCGAGCAGAGGAGTACGAATTTCTGACCCCCATGGAAGAGGCCCCCAAGGGCATGCTGGCCCGGGGCAGCTACAACATCAAATCCAAGTTCACAGATGATGATAAGACTGACCACCTGTCCTGGGAGTGGAACCTGACCATCAAGAAGGATTGGAAGGACTAGTCCTTCCCGAGGCCAAACCCCAGAGAGCGTGAATCAGACAGTGGCTACCGTAGAATTCCCCCCCTGTACCAAAGTGCTGACATTGGAACCCTCTTACCTGTCACCCCCTTTATCATTTGACCAGAGAGCTCAGTTTTTTATGTGCCCCCTCCCCAGAGAATTGCTGAGTGCATTGACCAAACCATGCTGTCTGCATCTGGTCTCCAGCTGCCCGTCCTGGGGCTGCGCTGCCCCAGCACTGAGGGGAGTGCCCCCTCTCTTGCCAGGCCCTTTCTTGCTTCCCAGCTTCCTTTACCCAGGAGGTGCCAAAGGGGAGGAACCCCGTTAGGATCCTGTGCTTGGCTTTCCTGCGCACAGCTCAGGGTAGCTACTGCCTCCAAGTAGCTGAAGAATTTTGGTGCCAGGCAGCTGTAAAATCAGTTTATTGGCTCCAGTGTTGTCTGCCTGCCCTTTCCGCCCTGTCAGTGTCCTGGGCAGCTTCATTTGTGGATGTTCCCTGTAACCATGATGCCTTAAATGTGTAACATGTATCCTCTAGGGAGGGGGTCCTGCCTCTGTTACACTTTTTAAACGCCACCTGCCCTCCCCGTCTGTTGGCATGGGCTCAGCTTCGTCACGCCCCTCATGTGTTATTAGGAAAGATTCACAACTTCCCACTTCTCTGCTGGTCCATTCCTCACCCGAGACAGGACATCTCCAGAGGGGAGAGGGAGTGACATCCTGGGTGACACCTGCCCCCGAGCCCTGGCCTGGCTGGCCCCAGCCTGGCCTGCAGAGCCCCCCGAGCTCTCTGGGTGCCCTGTGGGGCAGGGCGTGCAGGGCTCACCAGGGCTGCCATCACCTCGCACTTCTCACTGCAGCCCAGGAGCTGCAAAGCACTGAGATTCCAGGACAGCACCTGCCCTCCTGGCTGCTTTGGGCTGAGGATGGACGAGTCTGTCTCTGCAGCTGCTCCTGATGCCATCAGCAAAGAGCTTGCGATGGACAAGTGTTCTGAAGCGGTTAATGCCTTATGTATCTGTTCTGCCTTTAAAATCTGTGCCTGGCCTGTAGTTACTGCCTTGACGCTGGGCCCCGTGCCTGCCTCTACCCTGGGCTGCACAGCTGCAGCTCCTGGGGCAAAGCAGCCCCAGGGCCCTGCAAGGCCCGGGGCTGGGCAGGCGTGTGCCACCTCTGCAGCCCTCCGATCTGGATCTACCACACCGAGGTTACAACTGGGACCAAGTACATGTGGCTTCTCGTAGCTACGTCTTTGCCTCTAACTGCCCTCGCCCTGCCCCTAGAGAGATTTTTTTTGTTAATTTGATTTGGTGCGTATTGTCTGTAAGTCCTAGACCCAGGTTAACAGGTTTGGAATCATCGTCTGCTTCTCCTTTTATGACAGTTAAATAAAATCTTTGAACTGACAGTGTACTGTCCATGCTGGATCTTCAGCATGAAGTGGCTGAATGGGATTTCTGCAGACACCTAGGGTGGGAGAAGACCAGGATCTCTGGGTTTGCTAGAATGTGAAAGGGGAACTGGGACAGGAGAGGCCCCGTGGCAGCATGTGTGCAGGATCTGTCTCTTGCTGTTTGCCCTGTTCTGCAATGCCCATAGTGTGAGGGGTGGGGGTGTGTGAGGCTCTGAAAACAGGGATTTCCAAGGGGGGCCTCTTGGCAGCAGAGGAGCAGGCAGGCTCCAGCTGCACACACAAAGGGAAAGTCCTGTGCAGTCACAGGAATGAGGGAGGCAATCAGAAAACAGTCCAGGAGCCAGCGGATGTTTACAGAGCATGTGGCATGTTTGTGTTAAGGATAAAGGAAAGTGTAGCCATGAAAAGCTCTTTACAGAATCCATGGTGTGAGAGAACCTGGAGGAGGGGACTCAGTAACTGAGAACTCCATAGGCTCCCTCTGTATTTGGAGCTCACAGCACAAGCCCTTCCTTGGGCCTTGGAAAACTGCTGAAGGAAATGATGGAACTTGGAAAGGACAAGGACTGAAGGCAACAGTCTGGGCCGGGTAGGAGCTGGCATGTGGCCAGTGCCCTCTCGTTCTGCTGGCTATGGAGAACAGCCGCCAGCCCTCACCCTCAGTGTGTCAGTTAGAGCCCAGATGTGCCGATAGCTGAACAAAGGCCCCTGTGCTGGCCCCAACAGCCACTCTGCGGCCAGGGGATGAGCACCCAGCTGATGCAAGCCCAGCGCTTTGGCAAGAGTTTCCACACCCTGGGTGTCAAGGTTTCTGTTAGATGGTTTTTCCGTGGCAGGAGGCCTGCAGGGGCAGGACAGCTGTGCTGCGCTCCAGCTTCGGGGATTGTCTGCCTCTCTTCTTGGCACATTCCTCCCCCAGCAGGGTGACAGCTGTGCTCCTTGCCTGGTGCATGCCATGAGTTGGGAATGGGTGGCTCCTGTCACAGCCTACGTGGGACAGACCATTTGCATGAATTTGGTTCCCAAAGTAAACCCTTGGCCCCTTGCAGGTGATGCCCCTTAAGGACCTCGGCCAGAAGTTGTGCAGGACCAGCCCGGGCTGTTCCCCTTTTCCAGCGCTGCAGCAGCTCCCTCTGACCCCACAGTGATAGTGCACATGCAGAGCTACCGCGGGGCAAGGCGGGCCCTTGAGCAGAGCCATCGCTGCCGGGGCTCTCCGGGCAGTGGCTTCCAGCCATGGAACGCGACAGGCCCCGAGGTGGCCGCACGAATGCAGCGCTGATTCCCTCCCTGCCAGCCCGGCGTGCCTGCCCGGCCCTGGGTGGCCGCGGTGCCCTCACCGTGTGCCTTCCCAAACCTCGCTGGACTCTCCCCGGGCCTGACGAGAGCGCGGGTTCAGCACCGGCCGCAGCAATGAACGGGCCGCAGCTCCTGGCAGCACTCGGGTTCGGCACGGGAGCTGGCGAGCTCCGGACGCGGCCCTTGCCCGGAGCACAGAGCAGCAGCGGCTTTGAGCAGCTCCGGGCTGGCGATCCCCGGGATCCCGCAGCCCCAGCCCGGCTCCGCTCCGGGCCCTGCGCGCGCGGGAGCGGCGGCGCCGGGAGCCGGCCCGGGCAGCGCCCGGGGCCCTTCCCCGCCCGGGGCCCTTCCCCGCCCGGCGCGCAGCAGCAGCAACAGCAGCCGGGACCCTCGGCAGGGCCGCAGGCAGACCCGGGCGGCGGGGTTTGCCGTGCCACGATCACCGGGCTCCTCCGTGCCCGGCCTGTCTCCGTGACCGGCGAGCTTGCAGCAAAGCGAACGGGGCCGGTGCTCGGCCAAGTCGGAGCCCAGCGCCGGAGGCAGACAGACAAGGTCGGGGCGGGCAGTGCTGCTGCCGTGATGCCGAGGGGAAGGCCGTGTCTAGGGGAGGTACGAGAGGAGCGGGACAGAACCGAACCGAACCGAACCGAACCGGGCACGGCCGGGCAGGCCTCGCGCGCCGGGCTGGTCACGTGGGGCGCGCGGCCCAGTCAGGATCCACCACGCGCCCGTGGCCGCGCGCACGCGCAGTGCCGCCCAGCGGCGCTTCCCCAGTGCCACGTTCGAGGGCAGGGGCCACGCGAGACGGCGGCGCCGACCAATGGCGAGCGGCATCGCGGGGAAAGGAGCCAATGGAGGCCTGCGGGCGGGGAGCGCGGCCGGCGGCCAACCCGAGGCGGCGGCCGAGGGGCGTGCCCGGAGCGCCAGCCAATGGGCGGCGCGCAGTGGCCGGGGCAGCGGCGCCGGCCAATGGCAGGCGGGCGACGCAGCCAATAGCGCGCAGCGGCGGCCGAGGGGCGGGTTTATAAGGGGGAGGCGGCGCCGCGGCCGCGCTAGCCCGACCCTGAGGCCGCCATCAGCCATGGCGGCGGTGCGCGCTCTGCTCCCGCTGCTCTGCACGGCCCTGCTGCTGCCGCTGCCCCACCGCGCCGCCGCCCAGGAGGAGGAGGATGGCGTCCTGGTGCTGCGCGCCAGCTCCTTCGAGCAGGCGCTGGCCGAGCACCGATACCTGCTCGTCGAGTTCTGTGAGCGCGGCGGGGCCGGGCCGGGCCGGGCCGGGGGGAGCGGGCGGGCGGGCGGGGAGCGAGGGCGCGGCCGGGGACGGGAGGGTCGGGCCGGGGAGAGGCGCTGCGGCACGGGCTCCCCCGGGCGGGTGTGGGGCCGGGCCGGGGTGGGGGTCTGCGCGGCCCCCGGCCCGCCCCTCCCCGGGGCTCCGTGAGTCCCGGCGGGCCTCGGTGCGCCCGGGAGTGGCGGCGGGGAGGCCCGGCCGCCGCTGACTCCCCATCCCGCAGACGCGCCGTGGTGCGGGCACTGCAAAGCGCTGGCGCCCGAGTACGCGAAGGCGGCGGCGAAGCTGAAGGCGGAGGGCTCGGAAATCCGGCTGGCCAAGGTGGACGCCACGGAGGAGTCGGAGCTGGCGCAGCAGTTCGGCGTGCGCGGCTATCCCACCATCAAGTTCTTCAAGAACGGCGACAAGGCTGCGCCCAAGGAGTACACGGGTGAGGAGGGGCAGGACGCAGGTGAAGCGGGCCTGGCTGCGCCGCCAGGGTGCAGAGGGCAGCAACGTGGCGCCGGGTCCCAGCACATGGCCCCGTGCTGGAGCTGTGCTGCTGTGCCCGGACAAGGTCCACTGTGACAACGACCTGGGGATGGTGCTGAGCCCATGGGGAACAGGCCAGCCTGCAATGGCCTCCCTCTGGAGAGATCCTTGAGGGCAGCCAGAGTGGAGGAAGCTGCTTTTAGCAAAGTGACTTGAGCTTGTTTTTTGTGTTGCTTAAGTTGACTCAAGCCTTTCCAGAACTGGAAACACACCTGGGCCATTGGGTGAGGAGGCAAACACGGGTAGTGAGAGGGCTGCAAGGAAGGCCAAGACAGAATTCAGCCAAGCCAGGCCCCAGAGTGCTGGTAACAGAGGGTGACATCCATAATAGAGATCCTGGAAGGAAAAGGTGCTGTAATAGCATAAGTAATACCGAGGTAATGGAGAAGTGTTGCATTACTGATCAAAGTTTAAGGACGGGGGCAGGAGGTGAGAGAGGAATGGATTTGTGGGAGTCCCTTGTACCTTGACTTATCAATTAGGGATAAGCTTAATTACACTGTGAGTGAAAGGGAAAGAGTTGCGCAAATGCGATCCTGGTTCTTGCTGATCTCTTGACCAGCTGCTGAAAATCTTGTCTCTCCAAGCTGTAGGGCTTTGTGCTCTTGGCCTTGGCTGGGGGAAGGTGACTCCACGTTCTCTCCTGTAGCTGGCAGGGAGGCAGACGACATCGTCAGCTGGCTGAGGAAGCGCACGGGCCCGGCTGCTGCCAGCCTGGCTGATGTGGCTGCTGCCGAGGCTCTGGTGGACTCCAGTGAAGTGGTGGTGATTGGTTTCTTCAAGGTAGAGTTTGTGTTTCCCCTGGAGATGCTCTTGTGTGTGTCCAGGGCCTTCCCTGCTCCCTCCTGGCTGGGGAAGGTTCTGTGCCTTATGCAATACTCGCTGCATTGCCTTCCTTGATCTTCCAGTTCTTCGGGTTGGGCCCTGGGATGGGAATGCTTGAGGTGATGTGGCTCCTCTGAGACACCTTTCTTTGCTCCCCAGGATTCAGCATCAGAGGCAGCAAAGGAGTTCCTGCAGGCAGCAGAAGCTGTGGATGATATTCCTTTTGGGATTTCCTCCAGTGCTGATGTGTTCACCAAGTACCAGATTAGTAAGGACAGTGTCATCCTCTTCAAGAAGGTACTGGCTGGTGCCAAGCCTGAGCACCACACTGGGCTCTGCTGTCTCTTTCCTTTTATTTAATTAGTCAGACTCCCACAGGGTCAGTCCTGGATGCAACAAAGGCCCCATGCTGCTTCTGTAGCTGTTCTTGGGCCTCAGAGCCTATGGCCCCTTTGTGGGCTGGGGAGCCTCAGGGCCCACAGTGTGCAGCTGTGTCAGTCTACCAGCCCTGTGCTGCTCTCCCAGAGCTGCTGGGCTTTGGGTGCAGGTTGCCTTCACTCCCTTCCCTTTTACCCAGCTCTCTGCAGTGCAGCAGTGTCACACAGTCCTGGACAGGCCCAAGGGAACAGTAGATGAGCCCTCTGGCTGCCATGGTGCTGTTTGGCTGTGTCTTAGCAGAGCTGCTTTTCACTGCCCACTGCTGACCCCTGCTGTGTCCAGGAGCTGCTCTGTCTCACTGCTGTGGGTTCTGCAGTGCAGGGATTCCAGAGAAGCTCCTAAGAGGATTTGCAGTTCCAGCTGACTGGGCTGGGGCAGTGGATTATGTGCAGGAGGGTGCTGACTGCCTACAGAACCACAAATGCTCTAATGGAGGCATGACAATCCCTGTCACTGGGATGGATTTCCAAGTCTGAGCAGACAAGAAGAGGTTCTTCAGGCTTGGTGGCTCCTCACCCAGAGGTGCTGTGAGGCAGGACTGAGTGCTTTGGGTTCAGATTTACTAAAGCTGTAATGTCATCAATTGTGACTTTGCCCAGCCTGACCTAACACAAGATTTCCTTTTTGTTCACCTGAAACAATTGTTTTATTATACTGTGCCTCTGACACTGTAGGTTTTTTATGGTGATAGAAGCTTGTAGACTTCAATTCTGAGTCAGAGTCCCTCAGGTCAGTGTAGCTGAGGAAATATCTGGCTAATGAGCTCAAAATGCATCAGCAAAATGGGGGGAGAGGGGAGGGAGGAGTGTTTTGTTCTTGTTTCGTTTGGTAGTTGTGTGCTATTGCATGAGTAGCTCTGTATGTCAGCTTTGTGTGCCCTGCTCTGTGTGTGCCAGCCAGTGTGTGCTGGGAGCAGGAGTGACCATGCCGTGCCAGGCTGGGGAGGGGCAGGAGTGCTCAGATCTGTGGGAGGAGCAGCCCAGATCTACCCAGCCACTGCAGCTCCTCTCTGTTCTGTGCAATGGCGTGGCAGTGCCACAGCAGCTCCTGGATAGATCTGCTCTGAACCAGGCAGAAAAGGAGCACCCACAGAAATCAAACCCCAGGGCAGGAGACCTTCATGGCCTGTTTTGGGCTTTGGCTCCATACCATTAGTTGGGTCCGAACTGAGAGGGTTTGGCTCATTGTTCTTCTCTTACTCTGTGAGAGTTGTCCAGACTTGCAGAGGGCCTCACAGCTGTCCTGATGGTGCTGAGGCAATCTGCAGAACTCCTCAGAGTGTTTGCAGAGTTGTTTTCCTCAGCTTTTCCACTGAGGCTGGTGTGCCTCCCCTTAACAGAAGGTTATCTGAGTCCACACTCTTCCTTCTGTCAACAGCCCTAGTGTGGCCTTGCCAGGGCACTGCTGTGCCCTTCTGCACATCCTCCCTGCAGCCTGGATGGGCCCTCTGCAGCTGTTGCTGTTTCAGGCTGCCAGAGGGTTCTGGGAATCCTGCTCAGGGCTGACAGGGATGATGGCCCCGTGGAACAGGACCTGGCACCTCCAGTGTGATGTGCAGCATGTGCTGTTGTCCTAACACAGACTGGAATGAGTCCCCTGAGCTGGGCAAGTTGCTGTTTGCTGTCAGGTGTTGCCAGCACTGTGTGGCTGCAGTGGCTGCTCAGGGCCCTTCTTGGTGACTTGCACCATGAGTGCTCTCACAGTGGTGCAGAGCAAGGCTGAGATCAAACCTGGCTGTTACTGCTGCTTGCCTTCTGGTGGGGGGTGATTTAAAGCTTTGCTTGCAAGGAAGATGGGCACCTTGATCCAGGTTTTAGGTGGATTTTTGGTAACCTCGTTGAGATGGAAGCCTGCTCAGAAGGAGTGCAGCTGAGATCCCTTGGGGCAGTGAGAGATTTGTGTGAGATGCACAAGTGTTCTGATGAAAAATGTCTGTTCTTGCAGTTCGATGAAGGCCAGAACAACTTTGAAGGGGATCTCACAAAAGATAATCTGCTGAACTTCATCAAGTCTAATTCATTGCCTCTGGTCATAGAGTTCACTGAGCAGGTGGGTTTTAGATGTCCAACAAGGCCTTCCCATTGCTGCTGCAAGAATATAGTAGAGGTCCACTTGTAGATTGTATGATCATGTTTTATTGTGGAGCTGGCTCTGGGGATGTGGAGGAGTGGGGAGGACACAGAATACAGAGATGGGAGCTTGCTGTGCAGAGCAGGCCTGCAGCATTGGAGGCTGCTCTGGGCTGCTCAGCATAGTGGAGTTAAACTGGTCTGGATACTGATATGCCTCTGTTCCAAAAATAAAGTTTATTTTTTACTCTTCAGACTGCTCCTAAAATATTTGGAGGAGAGATCAAGACTCATATTCTGCTTTTCCTACCAAAAAGTGTGTCTGACTATCAAGGGAAGCTGAGCAACTTCAAGAGTGCAGCTGGGGACTTCAAAGGGAAGGTGAGCTGGATTTCTTAATCATGAGCTAGGAGACCACCCACCTCTGCAGAGAGGTGTAGCACTGTCTTTAACCATGGAGCAGCTGTGGAGGGGGACTTCAAGCTAGCTCTCTCCTCTGGGACGGGAGGAAAAGAGCCAGCTCAGCTAGACTTGGTGTGAGCATGCACCTGAAGCGTCAGTAGCTACAAGGTACTCGTGTTCACCTCCTGCCTTTCCCTTTTTTCCTCCCAAGATCCTGTTCATCTTCATAGACAGTGACCACAGTGACAACCAGAGGATTTTGGAGTTCTTTGGCCTGAAGAAGGAAGAGTGCCCAGCTGTACGTCTGATCACCCTGGAGGAAGAAATGACCAAATACAAACCTGAATCTGATGAGCTCACGGCAGACAAGATCAAAGAGTTCTGTAACAAATTCCTGGCAGGCAAGATCAAGGTATGTGGATTAACAGCAGTGGTGATGAATGGGGTGGCTGAGAGGGAACAGAAATGCTCCCTGTGAGGGGCTGGAGAAGCTCCTCCACCTTGTGCACGGAGCATCCCGTGGGCTTTGTGCTTAGGAGTGAAAGGCAAAGCTGCTGGGGCCCGGAGGCTGCAGGAGGGTGAGCCAGAGGAGGGACTTGGGCACAGCAGGCAGCTGTGCTCTCCTGGTGGGGACTGCACTGTTGATCCAGTTGCTCTTTCTGCCAGCAGTGTGTGGAAGGTGTGAATTGTGTGGCACAGGGGAAAGGGTTGTCAGCTCCCATCTGCTGAGGGGCTCTGTGTGGCTCAGCCTGCAGTGAGGGTGCAGCAAAGCCCAGTCCTTGGGGAACAGGGCTGTCAGCAGGGCTGGGGGCTTTCCTCCTGCAGAGCTCTGTTGTCATTCTCTGCTCAACAGCACCTGCTCCTCCTGCTGGGCTGGGGTGGGAAGGAGACTGTGGGAGAAGAGGAAGTGACAGTTCATCTGGTTGCTTACAGCCTGTGACTGAGGCACCAGTGGGGTGTTGAAACCTGGCTTTTCCAGGATGTGTGATTGCATGATCAGCCCCAGTAGCTATGTAGCAAACAGTTTGTCTGAATTTCACTTTTTATTCCAGCCCCACCTAATGAGTCAGGATCTTCCTGAAGACTGGGACAAGCATCCTGTCAAAGTTCTGGTTGGGAAGAACTTTGAAGAAGTTGCTTTTGATGAGAACAAGAATGTCTTTGTGGAGTTCTGTGAGTATCTTTCTACAGCTGATTCCAAGTAACTGGTGTGAAAGGATTCCCAAAACCCCTGTGTGACCAGGATTAGGGGAAAAGCCTTTTGCAGCCTGGGCCCCAAAAGCAGTGCCTTGGTTGCAGAGATGTGTGAGAACTGTCTGGCTGGGGAGGAGTGGTGCCTCGTTAGATTGCTCGTGCAACTGTGTGTCTGTGATTAACAGATGCCCCGTGGTGTGGTCACTGCAAGCAGCTGGCCCCGATCTGGGACAAGCTGGGAGAAACCTACAGGGACCACGAGAACATTGTCATTGCCAAGATGGACTCGACGGCTAATGAAGTGGAGGCAGTGAAAATCCACAGCTTCCCCACGCTCAAGTTCTTCCCTGCAGGCTCTGGCAGAAATGTAAGCAGGCAGCTGGGCTGGCCAGGGAGCACAGAGCACTCGCTGCTCGCTCTGCACAGGACTGGGGAGGGCTCTGCATCCTGTGGGCACGGAACACAGCGAGTCTGCAGGACACCCAGGGCCCTGTGAGGGGTCTGGGCTGTAGGGAAAGAGCCTGGGGGGCAGTGGGAAGTGGGAATGGGGAAAAGAGGGAGCATAGAGGACAGTGTGCTCATCTGCAGGCTATTCTTTCCTCGCAGTGATCTCTGAAGTCTAGTGGCTGAGCTGTTTTCCTTCGTCTCATATGGGTGAAGGTGAATTTTTAAATTCCCTTTTGCTTGGCATGTTCACTGTTGCTCAGAAAGAGAATTCTCCTCTCCAGGGGTGTGGGTCTGTAGTGCCCATAACCAGCATCCTTGTGTTTTCCTGTGTAGGTAATTGACTATAATGGGGAGAGGACACTAGAAGGCTTCAAAAAATTCCTGGAGAGCGGAGGTCAGGATGGGGCAGCAGCTGATGATGTGAGTAATATGTATGGTTACTCTGGGCCCTTGGGAGCAGGGTTCTGTGCCTGAACCCTCAGTCCTAAATAAGATCCTGTGTTGTTCCATATCATGTTGCTGGTGAGCAAAGTGCCCACACCAGTGTGGTCTGTTTGGGTGGCTGTGGGCCTGCAGTGGGCTCCTGTCCTGGAGAGCACCCCGAGGGTGTCAGGCAGCACTGCTGGGGCACTCGGCACCTGGAACTGGGCTGTGTGATCAGCGCCACATACCTGTGTGTCAGCTTGGAGGCTCTCACCTGCTGGGGGCTGGGGAGGCTACTGCAGGTGTACAGGTGCCATCTTCTGTAAGGCTTCCTAATCCTTAATGTCCTGAGTCTGAAGCTCTTGATAGAAGTGTCTGGATGTGTTGTTAGCATGGCAGCAGAGAGCAGTGACCAGATGAGGGGTGCTGCTCAGTGCTGGGTTCTGAGTCTGCCTCATGTGCCAGAAACCAGGAGCTGTCTGTAACCTCCACAGGATCTGGAGGACCTGGAGATGGATGAAGAAACTGAACTTGAGGAAGGTGATGAGGATGAGCAGAAACTCCAAAAGGATGAATTGTAAAGAGAAGACTGATCTACATCACCCAAAAAAATCAGACACTAAATTGGCTGCTATGATGCAGCCCAGTGAGTCAGAAACCCATTAAGATTTAAAGCAGAAGGTAAATGACTGGAAATCCAGGGATTGGCTTCTAAAGTAACACTTTACCCTCACTTGTCTGTACACTTACCTTTTCTTTCTTTTGGCTTTTGAAAAGGGAACTGTCACTAGGGAGCCAGCCCAGCCAGCTGGGCTCTTTTTTCTATTGTGATGTACTTTTTTGTACACAGCTTTTGTCTGGGGAACTCTGTTCTTCTGGGCAGTAGGAGGTTGTGAGGTGGTACCAAGAGTTCAGTAGCCTGACAATCTGGCGCCTTGCCACTAACATCTTCCAGACAGCTTTTTTTTTTTTTTTTTCTTTTTCTTTTAAAACTAAAGCCCCTAATTGATTTCTGCACCTGGCAGGGTCCTTAATGGTGTCAGCTGTTCTTCCCTGGAGCTGGCCTTCAGCAGATGTGGGGGCAGAAGGCTGATGGTTTCCTGGGGAAAAGTGCATATGAAGGTGCTTCTCTTCATGCTAGCCAGATGTTTCCTTTCCCTTCTCCTTTAAGACACTTGGAGATGTCTATTCCAAGCTCCTGGAGGGGTGGAATACTGTGTGCACTGGCTGTGGCAGGCTCTGAGGGTGGAGGTGGCTGCTGGCTCACCAGCTGTGTTGACATCCTTTTGATCAAAGACAAGAGTTGCAATCCCTTTCACGAATTATTTTGAGTGGGTTGACCCGGCAGGTGGGTGGTGGGGGAGGGCCTGATAAACAGATCAAACAGGACATTTGCAATTACTGGGGTTTGGGAATGTGGCTGAGGGAGTGCCTCACAGGCCTGAGCTGCATCAGGCTGGTTCTTAGCATTCTGCTACAATAACATTGGTACTGAATTTGATGGCCAAATAAAGTTGAGATTTTAATACTATTATGTCTCTTTGTCTTTATCAGCATGTAGGATATTTGAACCTACCCTGGAAGGGGAGATCAGAGTTGTAGGATGATTCCCAAGGGACTCTGCTGCAATGGGGTGTGTGTCACGTTCTCCAAGTAATTAGTAAAGGAAAAGAACATTCCAGTGCCGGTGTCCTGTCCAGATTCCAGGGGCTGGTGCAGGTGTGAGCGGCCGTGGCTTGGCTCTGGGAGTGTGCAGCCCCTGGGCCAGCTGGCTGGGCTGAGGGGACATTGCTGCTGGGCTCTGCTAGTCAGGCTCACATGACCCCCTGAGCCACTGCTGCTATTTCCAAACCTGCTGCTTGCTGCTGAAGGTATTTTGGTTAGAAAATATGCTATAAATGTCACAGGAAGGGCATGGTGAGGCTAGAGGACAACTGGGGGCACCTCAGTGGATGGGATGTGTGCTGGAGCAGTGGCACAGGGTGTTGGACAACACTTGTGTCTGTCTCCAGCTCCAGCCTTTGCTGGGCCCCAGATGTGGTGTTCCCAGACTTGGGGCACAGCAGCGCCAGGGCTGGGGCTGAGCAGGCCCCCACTCAGCACGGGATGAGGAAGGGCTGTCCCTGACAGAGCAGCAGCCAGGTGTGTGTGAGACCTGTACCTGCAGATACAAGGAGGAGCTGCCTCCCTCCAGGGCTATGGCTGAAGGTGGGCAGTGGCCACTGCTGCACCCACAAACACAGCGGTGCTGGGGGCCTGGGCTGGTTGGTGACAGCTGCTTGGTCTTTTGGAGTGGGGAGGAAGGGACTCTCACTAATCAAGTCCCACTGAAAGGAGGGACTAGAATTTGACTCAAATGGGTCTGTTTTGCACAGCCAGTTGAACTCTGACCAAGCCTGAGCTCTGCAGAGCTCTCCTCTCTCTGGGCAGACACCCACTGTGCCCGGCTTAGAGGAGGTACCTCCCCTAGCCCAAGGGTCCCTGTGGCAGGGCAGGAGCTCAGCAGCCATTGGATGTACATGCCTAATTGCTGTTCCAAGAGAGCAGGCTGCAAGTGTTCTGTGCCGTGTTCAGGCTCATCCACAAGCGGATGCTCAGCCAAGGGATCGATGCTTTTGCCAGCAGATAAACAAGTGCAGGAGTTCTGGGGTGTGTGCCTGCCTGTGCTGCTGGGGTCAGGGCAGGGGTCTGCAGCAGGTGGGCAGAGTGAAACCCCTGACTCCTGAAGCAGCACAGGGATTTTTTCTGACACACCCACCTGGACAATCCCCATCACCGTGACAAAGCATGAAATGCTTAATTGTCTGATGTGCCCAAACCTGGGTGGGAGAAAACAGTGGTTGCTTAAACCCTGATGGACCTGAATGACTCCTCTGTGGCAGATGGTTCTGTTTTGGGTCACGACAGTGTAGCTGGAGAGTATCAGAGGCAGGGGCTGTCTGGTGGTGGTGCTGTTCTTCTGCTGTTCCTCGAAGGCTGCTTGCAGTAGCCTGCCCTCAGCAGCAGCTGTTTCCCTGTCTCTAGGACAAGGGACCAGCAGGGCAGGCTTCTGGTTCTGTGCCTGTCCTGGGATCACCAGCAGCACCTCTGTCCTCGCAAGGGCACAGGGGCCATCAGACACTCAGGCTGTGTGCTGTCACAGTTGGGCTGGGCAGCACAGCTGCTCCTGCTCCTTTTGAGTTGTCCCCTGCAGCTACAGGAGGGTGACAGCTCTGGATGTGACGGTGCCCACAGCCCTGGCACACCCACACTGCGCTGGGACAGGGCGGCCGGTGCCCCTTTCCCCACAAGGGCTCCATGTTGGGAAATTCCTTCCAGGCTCCCCTGAAGGACTACCCAAGCAAGAGTAGATCTGACCCCTTGGACGGGGCACATCAACAGGTGGGTGGTAAGATGAGACACCAACTTCTGCCCAAAAGTGGGAGGCTGCAGGCCCGGGTGGCTCAATTACAAAGCATCATGGCAAATAGCATGAGCTGCATGTCCCCAAAATAGCCCGGGGCAGTCTTTATAACGCGGTGCATCAGTCCTGGGCCAAGGGCCTGGAGGTGAGCTGCGGGTGCTGGTGCCACGTCCTGCGAGTGCCCCAGGAGAGCGGGAGAGGAGCACGGTGACAGCCACATCCCTGCAGCAGGGAACACAGCGGGGCCAGCACAGAGCTGCAGCCAGGAGGGCCGTGAGGGCCGCAGAGGAGGCAGCAGGGCAGCGAGGGGCAGGGCTGCGTGCTGAGCAGCCCCATGCCGCTGTGCCTGAGGGCTGCTGCCGCCAGCATGAGGGACTATTGCCCGGCGTTGCCGCGGTACGGCCGGTACGCGCCCCGGCTCCGGGCCTCACGCACCGTGCGCTTCCCCAACGACGTCGTCTTCCAGGACCACATCAAGCAGGGGGACCTGGAGCAGGTGGGCAGGTTCATACGGGCCAGGAAGGTGACGCTGGACACCATCTACCCTTCTGGTGAGTGCTGCTGGGCGGCAGAGCTGGGCAGAGCAGCGGCACAGCCTGGTGGGGCCGTGAGGGACACCGGGGCTGCGCTGTGGGCCACCCTCAGCAGGACTGAGCAAGCTGGGCCCCTCAGCAAGGAGCAGAGCCCCAGGGTGGCCCCAGCATCTCCCCTTACCAGCAGAGTCAGCGGAAAGGGGGAGCCTGGCCCCGGTCCCTGTAAGACACCATCGAGCCCCCACAGCTTGGTGGGACCCCAAAGGACGGCAGCAAGCACAGGCTGCGGGCTCTGGGCAGCACCCTGGGGCCCCTGCCTTTTCCCCTGACTGGGGGATCTGCATTTGTTCCTGGCTCTGCCCGTTTGTCACAGGCACTGCTCCCTCTTGTATGTCTGACTCTGGGGGCTCAGGGAAAGCACTGTGTGCACAGCCTCACCAGAAATTGTTCATGGAATGCCTGATCTGTACAGGCTGGTGTGGAGCCCAGATCTGTCCTTTTCTTGCGCTTGGCTTCTGCTCTCACAGGGCCATGGAGACCCTCCCAGACAGGGCATTCATGCTGCAGAAGGGCAGCAGGAACCCACAGCAGCTCCTCTGGCTTTCTCACTTTCCCCACCGTCCTCTCCCTGAGCAGGAGAGTGCCTGCCCCCCTTTCCCGAGCTGCGAGTGCAGCGTGCAGAGCGATCCCTCCCGGGCAGGGCTGACCCGCTGTCCCCGCAGGCATGGCAGCGCTGCACGAAGCCGTGCTGACGGGGAACCTGGACTGCGTCAAGCTCCTGGTCAAGTACGGCGCTGACATCCACCAGCGCGACGAGAACGGCTGGACGCCCCTGCACATGGCCTGCAGCGACGGCTACGCCGACATCGCCAGGTACGGCCCCGGGGCATGGAGCGCAGGCACCGGCGGCTCCTCGGGCTGCCCGGGCCGGGCCGGTTGCTCAGCTCCGCGCCCTGCAGGTACCTGCTGTCCCTTGGGGCCAGCCTGGAGGCCACCACGGACGACGGGGAGAAACCCTCGGACCTCATCGACCCCGAGTACGAGGACCTGGTGCAGCTGCTGGGAGGCGCCGCGCTGCGCTGAGCCGGGACCGGAACACCGAGCGCCGCGGGCCGGCCCGGGGGCCGCGTCTGCCCGGGAACCGGGGCCGCGCCGGCCCGGGAACCGAGGCTATTCCGGACCGGGAACCGAGGCTATTCCGGACCGGGAACCGGGGCTGCGCCGGACCGGGAACCGGGGCTATTCCGGACCAGGAACCGGGGCTGCGCCTGCCTGGGAACCGGGGCTGCGCCCGGGCTGGGCCCGGGCGGCCAACGGGCAGCAGCGCCCGGTACTGCGAATCGCGAACCACTTTGTACTTTTCCAATAAAGCATCTCGGTTACCACCTCCGGTACCATCTCCGGTACTGCCTCCGGTACCATATGCGGTACCCTCTCTGGCGCCATCTCCGGTACCGCCTCCGGTGCCGCCTCCGGTGCCATCTCCGGTTCCGCCGGGGCGGGGCTGTGGCGGGCGGGGGCGTGGCCAGCACCGTGCGCAGGGCCGGCGCGGGGGTGTGTCCGCCGCCGGTAGGGGGCGGGGCCGCGCCTGCGCGGTGCGGCGCTTCCGTCTGTGCGGCTGGCGCAGGCGGGAGGGCCCAGGTGAGGGGCGCGCGTTGCCCGGCGACGGGCGGGGGGCGCCGCGCGGCCAGGCCCGGCCGAGCCCTCCCTTCCTCCCGCAGCCCCGCCGAGCCCCTTCCGGCCCCGCCGAGCCCCGCCGAGCGCCGCTGCCGACATGGCCAGGTGAGCCCCGCCCGGCCCCGGGCCCAGCGCGGCCCCGGGCCCGGCTCAGTTCCCCCCGCGCTCCGCTTGCAGCTCCCCCGTCTCCCGGGTGGTGTACAACGGAAAGCGGAGCGGCGGCCCGCGCTCCCCCGGCGCCGGCAGCGAGATCTTCACGCCGGCCCACGAGGAGAACGTGCGCTTCATCTACGAGGGTGAGCGGGGCGGCGGCCGCGGGGTGGGGGCGCGGGCGGCTCGGGGCGGCCGAGGCGAGCGGCCCTGGCCCTGGCCCTGGCCCTGTCCCCGCAGCCTGGCAGTGCGTGGAGCGCGACCTGCGCAGCCAGATGGGCTCCGAGCGCGGCCTGGTCGAGGAATACGTGGAGAAGATGCCGAACCCCAGCCTGAAAGGTGCGGGGGACGGGGGCACCGCGCCGGCCGGGCCGGCCCGGATTGGGTGCGCCGGGCGGGGGCTGCCCTGCCTCTGCCCCCAGAGTCTCTCCTGTCTCCCTTGCAGCGTTTAAACCCGTCGACCTGGGTGATCTGAAGAGGAGGAACACACAGGATGCAAAGAAGTCCTAAAGTGGATCCTCCCTGCGGGTCGGCTGCTCTCTGAGGTCCTCAAGCAGATTTAATTTGAGATTTTGTGTTGATTTCCTCCTCTGGTCTGTCCTTCTAAAAGGCCGTGGGAGAGCCAGTCAGCTCTGGGGCTGGCTCTGAAGCTGCCTGAGGTCGAGGATGCTCAGGGCCTCACCGAGACTGCCCAGAGCCTGTTGCAAAGGATTCCAGTCCCCCGCTCATAGCTTTGGCCTCAAATCGCCCTTCCCCACTTCATGCTGAGCAACCCGATCCCCTGTTCCCCTCCTGTCGCTGCCCTCTGTGCCTGGCTGGGCAGGCCGAGGCAGATGCGCTGTTGGATCGGACAGCACGGGGTCTCGCTTTCCCCTGTGCGCCTCAGCTCCACCTCTGCTGGGGCTGGCCGAGGGCAGGTGGCACAGTCGAGTCTGTTCCTGTGCCTCCCGACACAGGGACAGCCCCTGTGCAGCCCCGCTGTGCAGCTGAGGGCTGGGAGGCCATAGCCAGGCTCCTCCCAGTTCCTCTGTGGCAGCAAGCTGCTGCCTGGGCTGCTTGCTGCTAGAGCACGTGGGCCACATCTGAGGCCACATTTTCTACCTGCTTAGATCAGGCCTGGTCCCTGTGGTGCTGCAGGGGAAGGTGTTCCTCTCCCTGCAGATGGAGAGGTGGAGTGTCAGCACCAGCCCCAGGCTTCTGAGAGGTGCTCAGAGGGACCTGGGCCACCTGCAGCCCCACAGGAGACGGTGGCCGTGGGGGCAGCCGTGGGGCTGCACGGAGCAAGGCTCGGGAGCTCCTTGCCCTGGCAACGCTGCAGTTTTATACTAACACCATTTTCCAGATACGCAGCCCTTGGAAGAGACCCGGCCCCTCAGCCTGCCCTGGGTGGCCACAGTGGTGGAACCACACCAGGGGTGCTTCCTTTAGCCCCTCGCTCGTGGCACTGCGTGGATGGTTCCTGCGTCCCTGCCTGAGAGTTGGCGTGCCAGCTGTGCCCAGCCGAGCCGTGGGGCTGCCCCGAGGGAGGGCTGGCAGCCCCCTGCCCGCCCTTGCTCCGGGCTGGCGGGGATGGGGCTGCCAGGCCCGTGCAGTGCCAGTGGCTGTGGGGAGGGCTGCAGGGACTTGGGGCTGCCAATACCTTTCCTTTGTTGAGTCCTTGAGTTGTACTGTACCCTTTCCTTTCTGTGGTATGTCACTTGAGGAGTGTTGTAAATAAACGCTGGTGTCCTTTTGGGGCGGCCTTGGTGTGGTGCTGCAGCCTGGCCCAGCTCTGGGGCGTGGACGAGGGGCAGAGAGCTGCGTTTGGTTTTGCCCTTGCTGGGCTCTTGGTTTCCCTGCAGGCAGGTGCAGCGTGTCGGTGGCACAGTGCCCTTGGGCTCGGGCGGCCAGCATCCCGGGAGCTGTGGCTGCACCCAGGATTTAAATGTTGAGACTATTAATACCCTCATATCCTCTTCCCTCTCCTGCTTTAATGGCATTTAGGCTATACTTAGCATTGCTAGAATTTCTGCTTGAGTGCATCTTGACACTTGCCATGACCCTGTTTACCTCCCATCACCAAAACATTCCTGCTGCTTGGTCCTGGCACAGCAAGATGGAAACTCAGCCCCTATTGCCTCCTGAGCCACCCCAGGCCCTGCATCCGTGCAGCTGCGGGCAGTGGGGGACAGGAGTGACGGCGTCACTGTCAGAGCCCCTCTCCTTTCACTCTTGTGTTGGGATGGGCCCTGTGGTGTGTTCAGGGAGCCGGGCAGGCCAGTGAGATGCCCTGCTCAAAGCCCTTAGCATGCCCAGGGCTGTGTCCTGTGTCCAGGCAGGCCTGTTCAGCTGCCATGGAGCCCAGCACTGCCCCCCGTCTGGGGCCATCCCAGCTCTGCAGGACCCCCACACGCCCTGGGCATGAGGGCCCTGCTGTAGCACCCCCACTTCTGCCTTGTTTTCCTCTGCTTGGGCACAGTAAAGCCAGAGGCAAAGCAGCTGCTCAAGCTCTAATGAAATGTACAAAAAACATCCTATAAGCAGGTGATTTTTATAAAGACTGATGCCAAATTGCAGGGCAAGGATGGTGAGGCGGTAGGGGGAGGTGGTGGGTGTTAGGGGTGTGAGGAGTGAGGCCACAGGCCAGAGAAATCAGGCTGTTTACCTGTAAAAATCGACCTCATCAGAGTTTATTTCCCTGTGCCTTGGACACAGTGCTCTTCATTAGATTAAAGGGTAGGAGGAGGAGAGGAACGTGTTTGTCATCAAATTAGGTGGTGGGGAAGAGGCCTGGCAGCAGGCAGAATCGACTTAGGAGACCAATTTGTGGTGCTCAATTCCCTTGATAAAGTGGGAATTTTCCTACGAGGCGCCGCGCCTAGGGGTGCGTGCTGGGCTGGGCTGGGCTGGGGGCACTGCCCGCCGTGCCTGGCTGTGCCAGGAGGGCACTGCCTGGGGGACACAGCCCCGGCCACCAGTCTGGGGGTGAGGAACTGCCTCAGCCCCATTCCATGCCCTGGGACGAGCTCACAGCCAGGGGCTGGCTCCATGGCTGCGCTGTGGTTCTGCAGAGTCTCTGCTTAGGGCAGAGTGGTTCCAGCGCGGGCTGCCTGAAAAGGCAGGGGGTGCTTGGGTGCTCCATCCCTGGAGACAGTGCCAGGCTGGACGGGGCTCTGAGCAGCCTGGTGCTGCAGGTGTCCCTGCTCACTGCAGGGGCTGGGCCAGAGGACGTTTAAAGGTCCCTTCCCACCCAAACCAT
This sequence comes from Ammospiza nelsoni, assembly GCF_027579445.1. Lineage (NCBI taxonomy): Eukaryota > Metazoa > Chordata > Aves > Passeriformes > Passerellidae > Ammospiza > Ammospiza nelsoni. The sequence goes on along the minus strand of NC_080651.1, from coordinate 12,171,884 downwards.
CCTGCAAGTCTGGCCACGCTGCTGTCAGCACCTTCATCCCTCTGGATACCAGGAACGAGCAGCTCCCGTAGGGCGGCTGAGGGCAGCGCCTGCCTGTGTGTGTGTACACGTGAGTGTGTGTGTGTGTGTGTACGTATGTGTGTGTGTGTGTGTGTGGCGTACATGTGTGCTGTATGTGTGCACACACCTGCGCAGGGCTCAGCGCCAGGGGACGCAGGACATTTCCCCAGCTCACCCATGGGCTGGGGCTGGCTTGAGGTCCCTGGAGGGTCCCATCATTGTGTGGCACACACAGGGCCACCCTTGCTGGGCACGGTCTGGGGGCCAGCCTGGCCCCAGCAGGGTCGGGGGTCCGCAGTGGGTGTTGCCACAGCAACGCTGGAGCAACAGGCGCAGGGCACAGCTCCGTGCCATGCCCGTATTTACCTTCCCAGAAACCGCTTGGTGCTCCAGCAATTTGCCTCAATTAGGCTCGTTACCGCGTCAGGAAGGCCGCAGTGACGGCAGCGGCTGTAGGGCCGCTGGCTCCGCGGGGGCTGCCGGGGCCGCTCGGGCACATGGCTGTGAGCGGGGCAATCCCTGTCCCTCCGCCTGTTCCTGTCCCATCCCTGCACTTGGGGCCTGGGCAGACCCCAGCGCTGTGCGCCCCTTCCCTCGCCCGTTCCACGGCGCTGCTGCCCCTGCCCCACGGCCCCGAGCCCCGCCGCCCAGAGCCTCTGTGCCAGGCTCTGCTGCTCCCATCCCCGCTGCCAGCGCTGCTCTGCCTCTCCGGCGCCGGCTCCTGCTCGGCCAGGGCAGACAGCGAGTTGTCGAGTAAACAGAGGAAAATTACTGTGCGCTGGGCTGGGCTCTGCTGCCGGAGCCAAGCCCTGCGTGGCCCGGGCCATGGCTTCTTTGGCCGTGCCACGCCAGCCCCGTCGGTGCCTCGCTGTGGCCGGGAGCCTGCAGGCAGCGCGGCTCCCGAGGGTGCCAGGGCAGCCGTGGGTGTCGGGGAGCCGTGGGTTCCGGGGGACCCGCGGGTGTCGGGGCCGCGGCCGGGCGGGCGGTGCTGTGGCTGGGTGCGATTTACCGAGGGCAGAGCCTGCCCGGTGTTCCCCGGTGGGACTCCCAGCTCTCAGCCCCTGCGCCGGGCTGGGTGCGGGCCTCGGGCAGCCGGGGCCGTCACCCGCTCGGGAACGCTGAGTGACGGTGCCGGGCAGTGCCCACGGTCCGCGGGGTCACGGCAGGGCGGCTGTCCGTCCCGCCGCCACCCTCGGGCAGGGCGAGCCCAGCCGGGGAGCAGCACCGGCCTAATCCCCACACACCAGGCGATTGTGGCGCCCAAAGCTGCGGCATCCGGGCTTAGCGCTCATGTGCGCAGCACAAGCCTCTTAGGGCACGGCGTGAGCCCGCCGCCCGCAGCCCAGGGCCGGCACCGGGGTCCGGCAGCCCCGCACCCCGCGGCGCTCACCGAGCCAGCGCTGCCGCCGGCTGGTGCCCGGCCACGGCCCGGGCAGCGACCGGGAGAGCGGGGGTGTCGCGGGCAGAGCCAAATTATTTAATTAAGGGCTCCTGGCAGCGAGAGGACAGAGCCGATTAGCGGCCAAAGGAAAGCGCGTGCTGGGGAGCTGGAGCTGCCCCCGGCCGGCAGCGCTGCAGCGGCTGCACGTCTGCCGCCTCACCTGTGCGGGGCTGGGGCAGGCAGTGGGGCAGGCAGTGGGGCTGGGCTGGGGCAGAAGGTGGGGCTGGGCTGGGGCCTGGCAGTGGGGCAGGCAGTGGGGCTGTCTTCCGGAGCATCCCATCCCTGCCGGGTCACTCAGCTCCCCATCCATGGCTGTGGAGCATCCATGGGGTGCTTAGGAGCATGGCCCACACACATCCAATGTCCCCAGAGTCCCCAGTCCCCACAGCAAGGCGCACACAGAGCTGGCCCTGCAGCCCGGCACGGGCCCACACCTATTTACAGATATGACAGATAAATTACAGCACTGTGCACAGGGACTCGAAGGTGCACGAGGAAGCACCACAGGACAAACTTCCCCCCTACAGATCCCCCTGGCCCCACAGTTCTCCCTTCCAGAGGTCCAGGTCCCCCTTGCCTGCCTCACTGTGTCCGTGTGCCCAGGCACCAGGGGCGGACGGGGCCGGGCACGGCTCAGCGCAGCCCTCGCAGCTGGCTGCGGGCTCAGAAGTGGCTCTCGGCCGTGGTCTCCGGGAACTCGTAGCAGTGGTGGTGGCCCCCGAGGGCGAGGTGCTCTGCGGCGCTCCTCTCCAGGCGCTGGGAGCCGCCCGGGGGGCCCAGGCTGCGCCCCAGCCCGTTGGTGCAGCCGCTCACCAGCTGGTGCTTCTCGCAGGTGGTGCCCGCACCGTTGCGGGCGCTGGGCGCGTGGCTGTAGGTGTGCTTGTACTCCTCAGCCAGGTCCTTCCCCAGCTTCCAGCGCTGCCAGCGCTTCAGCAGCTCTGCCTGCACCTGCGGGAGCAGCTGTCAGTGTGAGCCTGTGCCCTCTCTGTCTGTGACCCTGCTGTCTGTGCCCCGCTGCCCATGCCCCCTATTGCCTGTGCCCCCCTGCCCGTGCCCCACTGTCCTGCTCACCTCCTTGTTGACAAAGCAGTAGAGAATGGCCACCAGCAAACCCTGGGAAGGTGGAGGAGAGGCGTGAAGAGCATAACCAGACCTCAGTCCAGTCCCTCCTGAGACTGCGTGTCCCCAAGGAGGGCTGGGCTCACCTGGAAGGAGCTCAGGAAGAGATCGAAGAAGAGCTTGACGTAGCGCAGTGTGCCCTGGGCGTGCTCGTCCGTGATGAAGGCAAAGACCACCTCGTGGATGCCCAGCAGCGGGATCAGCGTCAGCGTGGACCTGGCCAGCCTGTGGGACGAGGGTCACGGGTGGGCACGCAGCCCTGTGTGCCGTGGGAACACGGGATCCACACCACAGTGTAACCCCACAGTGTAACCCCACAGTGTAACCCCACAGTGTAATCCCACAGTGTACCCCACAGTGTACCCCCACAGTGTGCCCCCACAGTGTACCCCACAGTGTGCCCCCACAGTGTACCCCACAGTGTAACCCCACAGCGTAACCCCACAGTGTACCCCACAGCGTAACCCCACAGTGTGCCCCCACAGTGTGCCCCACAGTGTAACCCCACAGTGTAACCCCACAGTGTAACCCCACAGTGTGCCCCCACAGTGTACCCCACAGTGTAACCCCACAGTGTAACCCCACAGTGTACCCCACAGTGTAACCCCACAGTGTACCCCACAGCGTAACCCCACAGTGTAACCCCACAGTGTACCCCACAGCGTAACCCCACAGTGTAACCCCACAGTGTGCCCCACAGTGTAACCCCACAGTGTGCCCCCACAGTGTGCCCCCACAGTGTAACCCCACAGTGTGCCCCCACAGTGTACAGCCACGTCCAACACCCACCTGAACTTGTAGTCAGTGTAGCGCATCTGGTGCGCACGGAGCTTGGAAACGAGGATCTGAATGATGCGGATGAAGATGAAGAAGTTGATCTGCAAAGGAATGGAGCGAGCCCTCAGGGGCACAGGCAGAGCCAGAGGAGGGGCAGACAGGACACCTCTGCTCCCCTGCCCTGGGCACCCCCTCCACAGCCATGCTGGGGCCTGTGACACAGACGTGGAGCAGGGGCTGCAGGGGGCTCACCAGGATGGCCAGGAACACGGGGAAGCGAAGGATCCACCAGAAGCCCATGTTGTTGTTCGTGGACCAGCACCTGCAGAATGGACAGATGGGGACTGCCAGGAAGCCCCTTGACCAGACAGCTGCTGGAGACTGGCATGGATTGGCAGCCTGAGTGAAGCAAGCACTAAGGCCCAGAACCCTGCTCCTTGCCATGGGCAACGGTGTGGAGTGACTCCAGAACCAGCACAACGTCCCTAGAGTCCCCCACACACCTCCCTGTGCCCTGTGCCCCCCGCCAGCCAGCAGCTGGAGCTGGTACTCACTGGATGTTTTCGTAGAGGAACTTCACAATGACCCAGGGAATGAGGAACAGCATGGGTGCCCCTGAGGGGAGGTGAGCAGAGCACGGGTGAGGCACAGCAGGGCACGGGGTCAGGGGCCCAGCCCGCCCACACTCACCCCAGCCGATGCACAGGTAGAGGGTGAAGTAGCTCCTCTCGGAGAAGACGGCCACCACCAGCAGGTTGTGCAGGTAGATGCCTTCCACCAGCAGCCAGCAGTAGTTGGCCACAATGCCGTACTGCATGAAGACCGTGGCTGCCCTGCAGCCTGCAGCTGCCTGTGGGCAGGGGTCAGGGCTGCAGCACTGCCTGTGTGTGTGTGCCCGTGCCCCCAGCCCCACCAGAGCCCCCAGCTCCACAGCACTGCCTGTCCCTGTCCCTGTCCCTGTCCCTGTCCCCAGCCCTGTCCCTGCGCTGACCTCGTCGCTCAGCCACACTTGCACGTTGTAGCCGTCGATCTTGTCGCTGTAGTGGGTTTTGAGCAGGGCGTCGATGACCAGCACGGAGACGCCCTTCAGGATGAAGGAGGCGAACAGGTTCATGTGGATGTAGTTCCTCATGCAGTGCAGCTTGCTGTGGATTTGGGGGCCATTGTCAATGCCCGTGCGTGGGCCCCGGCCTCCCCCTGCCCAGCCTGGGGACAGCCATGCCCAAAGTCCCACCTGAAGCCCAGCAGCAGGGCCAGGGCGAGCAGCAGCGCACACAGGGACACAGAGTAGCCCACAGTGTACATCACCTTGAAGCTGCCATAGGTCCTGGCAAACTTTTCCTGGAAGAGGAGGGAGCGAGTGAGGGCAGGGGCAGACAGAGGGCAGGCAGGGGGGCAGGCAGGGACCCCCACACCCCTGCTGCCCAGGTCTGCCCACCTGCGCCTTCAGGTCCTCGTCATCCTGCTCACACTGTGTGGCATCGCGCAGGGACTGTCCCCGCGGGCCTGTCACCCACTGTCCGTCCGGCCCACAGGTCTTGAAGACGTGTCTGTGCTTCACTGCGAGGGGAGGGATGGTGAGGAGTGCCAGCACCCGTGGGCAGCGTGCACCGGCCCTGGTGTGACTGCCTGCAGCAGCACATGCACACAGCACACAGGTGTCCCAGCACAGCTGCACACACGTGGGAACACACTGCACAGGTGCACGCACACAGAGCACACCTGCACACACTGCACAGCTGCACACACCACCCAGGTGCACGTGCACACGCCCCTCCCCACATTACCTTTCTGGTACCAGGGCAGGAACCAGGGGCAGGGCACGCTGGCTGTGCTGTTGGGCATCGTGTCGGGCCAGCAGGAGAACTTGTCGAAGGTGCGGTTACAGACCAGCTCTGCAGGAGGACAGGAGCTTTGGCCTCCCCCTCCCCTGCCCCTCTGCCTGTCCCCATCCTGCCGGGCCCTGTGCTGGCTCCGGGCCCCATCCCCATCCCAGCAGGACCCTGGGGGCCGCGGGCACTGACCCGTGGGCGCGGGCTGGCGGCTCATGTTGCGCTGGCACTCCTCGCTGTACTCCTTCCACCTCTCCACGACGTTATCCGTGATCTGGGCAGAGGGACCCTGCGGGCACCAGGGACCACCCGTCACTCGTGTCCTGCTCGCAGGGGGCACCGTGCTGTGCCAGGCAGTGACCCCAGCTGGTGCTGCCGAACATGCCGTGCCGTGCCATGCCATTCTGAGCCACACCATGCCATTCTGAGCCACGCCACGCCACGAGGAGGCACAAAGGGGCACCAGAGGCTGTACCACGTGCCATGGTGAGGGCATGCAGTGCGATGGGTGGCTCGGTGGCAGTCCTGCGTGGGTACTGGGCTGAGCGTGGGGCAGAGCACCCTCGTGTGTGACAGCTCATCCTTACCTGGCAGCAGAGCAGCAGCACCAGCAGGGTGAGGAGACGTGGCTGGGACATCCCTCCTCTGGACCCCATGCATGGGACACAGCACAGGGCACACAGCTTCCTACTGGCCCTCAGCAGCTTCTCCAGCCTGGTGGTGCCAGCCCTGGCATGTGGGCAGCCCTGTGCAAGACTCCTGGTCACGGGGACTCCTGGGACACAGCTGGGGGAGATGGGGCTAGGGCAGGTGGGGCTGGAGACGGCTGCTCTGGCACAGAGCCTGTCCCCATCCCCACCTGGCCCTGCTTGGTGTCCATATTCAGATATTTGTTCACTCATTTTTGCACCAAGTGCCTGTATTATCCTCCCCAGGAAGGCACTGGGACGGTGACCATGCAGGTTCTCTGCCTGCCAAGCCAGTTTCAGCCCCTGTGTGGCTGGAGTGCAGTGGCAGTGCTGCCCCCAGACCCTCAGAGGAAACCTGGGCTGGTGCCACCCCACGCTGCTGCTGGGGCCCCGCTGGGCATCACTGCTGAGTCTGAGAATGCAGACCCCCGTGGCAGAGGGGACCCCTGAGCACCCCCTCAGGCTGGCACCTGGGCTCTCCCTGCCTCCACGGGCTCTCCTGCCTGGGCCACCGACCCCCAGCCATGGTCTGGCAGCAGCACCCCAGGGACGGCCAGGGAGGGCACGGGGCAGCAGGGCAGGGACACTGCCATTGACCCGCAGGGATCCTGGCTCGTGGGGCTGCTGTGGGCCTGGGACAAGCTCAGCTGTGGCTCCATCTCCCCCAGCCCAGGGCAGTGAGCTGGGGCTCCGGGTGCTCCACAGGCCGTGGCTCACGAGGTGCCGTAATTCCCGCCAGCCCTAAGCCGGTTATGGGGCTCCTGAGCAGGATTTTGGCTCTTCCCACAAGGGCCCATTTTGGCAGCATCCCCACGGCACAGCCCACTGTGTGGGGTGAGGGCAGCCGGGCCGGGGGCACGGACAGCGGTGCCAGGGCCAGCACGGGCACGGCAGCATGGCCGCAGCCCCTGGGCTCCCCCCGGCACCAGCCACAGCGCCGAGCTCCCCATCAGTCTGCTCCCAGGGCTCGCCGCTCTGCCTGTGCCTATTTTTATCCCTGGGAAAGTCGCGTTTCCTCCGTCCATGCAGACCCACTCGCCATGTCCAAGTGGCTGCTGGAGCAGCTCATTAATCAGCACTTGGGGCTCCAGATGCAGCTCGGGGAGCAGGACCTGCCATGGCCTTATTTAGCCAGTCCCAGGACAGACGGATCTGTCTCCGGGGACAGCTCTCACTGGGTGGGCTCTGTGAACAGGGACCTTTCTTGGGTGCCCATTAGCCCCCTCACCACTGCAGAATTCCTGTTTTTGTCACCACCCCAGCCCCACCCCAGCAGCACAGCTGCCCAACCACTATTCCTGTCCTAGTCCCTCTCCCATCCCACCTCAGGATCCCTGTCTCTTTCCTCCCACAGCCCCATGCCAGCATCCCTGTCCCTGTTCCCCACCATCCCTGTGCCTCCCTCCAGCACACCAGCATCCCTCCCTGTCCCGTGCCACTGCCACTCTGTCCCAGCCCTCGGGAAGATGCCAGTGCCAGTCCCTGGCCAGGCATCAGTCCCTGCCCTGGCTGGGAATGCTCCCCCAGTCCCTGGGTCACAGGGATTTGCTGTCAGCCCCTCTGCGCGGCCGGGGAGCAGCTTTGGGGCAGAGGTGCCGCTATTTTTAGTGGCTGCAGTGGGATTTAGCAGCAGGGAGGCCTCTGCCCTGGACTCCCCCCATCTGGCAGCCACTGCCAGCCCTGCCCCAGCGTGGCCAAGCCGGGCAGACTGCACTGGGTGAGGGGTCCTGGCACGGGGGCCAGTCACGCTCCAGCCCCATCATGGTCTTCCCCCTGTCCCTGCCCAGGCCCTTTGCCCCAGCTGCTGCAGTGCTGCTCAGCCAGATCCCCACCAGCCACAGCAACAGGGTCCCTGCACACAGGGGCTGCTCCCAGCACAGACCCGGGGGTGCAGAGGCAGCCGTGGACCAGCTCTCCCTGGAGTGGTGCCAGTGGGCAGTGGCAGAGAGGGAGCAGAGGCTCTGTGTGCTGGGACAGCGAGGTCTGGGGTGGCCGGGAGCCCTGGCAGCACCCTGGGTCCCTCCCCGGGGCTGGCACTGCCCAGCAGCAGCACCAGGGGTGCCCTGGCAGTGCCTCTGCCAGCTGGACGGGCTGCAGCCTCTCAGCCGTGCCTGGGTGCCACAGGCAGCTCTGCACAGGGGGCCTGGCCCCACATCCTCGCCGCCTCCCTCTGCTGTGCCCAGCCGGCTCCCAGGGCCACATTCCCTGCCCTGGCACCTCATCCCCGGCTGGGGCCAGGCTCTGGGGATGCCCCACCACACCAGGGCATGAGCAGGAGGGTGCCTGGCCTTGAATTGGTGCCTCTGAGGGGCTGCAGTGCAGGACAGCAGGTGTCCAGGGCACTTTTGCCCCACGCTGGTGCTGGACACTGGGGTTTGCTCCTGTGTCACAGTCTGTGGCTGCTGACCTTTGTGGAGCCAGGCCGCAAACACCCAGTGCAGCTCCACCTGGGGCCACAGCTGTGGAGGAGAGACCTTGTGCCAGGAGAGCAGGAACGACGAGACAGCACTGGGACATGTGCAACACCACTGCTGGCAGCCCCTGTGCTGGGGCAGAGGGGTCACACACAGGCACCCCCATCTGCCCTCACAGTGTGGCTGTGGCTGCATTTGCCTTTTCTGAGCCAGCAGTGCCAACCCTGCAGCCACAGGGGCAAAGCAAGGACCCCCACTGCCCTTGGCCTGTGCCCCTGGCGCCCCTGCAGCTCATGGCAGCTGCCCCTGGCCCCAGGGAGGTCGGTAGGGGCCAGCCCAGGCAGGGTGCAGGGCAAACGGAGGCCCTGGGTGCACTGCTGCCATGGCATTGCACCAAGGCGGGCGGCATGGGTGGGAAAGGGCCTGTGCTGGGATTTTGCTCCCCACTGATGGCTGTGCAGCCTCCACGCTACCCTGCAGCAGCTCTGTGCCAGCACGGACCCCCACTGAAGGCTGAGGGCCCAGCCCTGCCTAGGAAGAGACTCCTCATCCCACCATGGCCCCTTTCCCCTGAGGATTTTGCCACCCCAGCCCCTCCGGCACTGCTGCCATCGCACGTGTGAGAGAATGAGCTCCACATCTGGGATCTCTATGGATGGTCATGTGGATCAGGGCTGGGTAACGTCCCCACAGGACACTCATGGGCATCTGCAACGTGACCTGGGAGCACCTTGGCACAGCCACAGCCCCGCACAAGTGCAGCGAGGCTGGCGCAGCCCCCAGAGCCTGGTGCCACAGGACTTGGTGGGGTGGGGGCTTGGCCTCGTGTGAGCACAGCCCCACACCCAGCACAGCCCCGCACCCAGCACAGCCCCTCACCCAGCACAGCCCCGCACTCGGCACAGCCCCTCACTCAGCACAGCCCCTCACCCAGCACAGCCCCACACCCAGCACAGCCCCTCACTCAGCACAGCCCCTCACTCAGCACAGCCCCACACCCAGCACAGCCCCTCACTCAGCACAGCCCCACACCCAGCACAGCCCCACACTCGGCACAGCCCCTCACTCAGCACAGCCCCACACCCAGCACAGCCCCTCGCTCAGCACAGACCCACACCCAGCACAGCCCCACACTCAGCACAGCCCCACACTCAGCACAGCCCCACACCCAGCACAGCCCCACACTCAGCACAGCCCCACACTCAGCACAGCCCCACACCCAGCACAGCCCCACACCCAGCACAGCCCCACACTCAGCACAGCCCCACACCCAGCACAGCCCCACACCCAGCACAGCCCCACACCCAGCACAGCCCCACACCCAGCACAGCCCCTCACTCACCACAGCCCCTCACCCAGCACAGCCCCACACCCAGCACAGCCCCACACCCAGCACAGCCCCACACTCAGCACAGCCCCACACCCAGCACAGCCCCTCACTCAGCACAGCCCCACACCCAGCACAGCCCCACACTCGGCACAGCCCCTCACTCAGCACAGCCCCACACCCAGCACAGCCCCACACTCAGCACAGCCCCACACCCAGCACAGCCCCACACCCAGCACGGCCTCGCTGGCTCGGAGGCAGCTGTGAAGCTGTGGGGGCTGTGGAGCTCTGGAGCTGTGGGGCTGTGCAGCCCCTGGACACAGGGCTTAGCCCCCCATGCGCTAATGCGGTGCTTTCCACGGCTGGCTTGGCTCAGAGCTTGGAGCTACGTGCCAGCTCGGCAGGGGCTTTGGCACTTGGCAGGGGAGGGGACGGTGCTGGGCCAGAGCCGATGCGGTGCCAGTGCCAGCCTGGCCCTGCAGATGCTGCTCCACTTCCCACCCGGGCCCAGGGTGAGCGGGGCAGGGCAGGGGACACGGCCCTGGCAGGGAGGTCCAGGAGTTCTGTCCTGCACCGTCCCTGCCCTGTGTCCCTGCCGGAAGCTCAGGGAGGTTTCCTACTCTCCTTCTCCGTTCTTTCCTTGAGAACTAAGTACGAGGAACTTTGGCAGCAAAGGAGCAGCTGAGCAGCCCAGAACAGTCCTTGTGCTGCAAGGCTGTGACTTGTTTGCACAGAGCTACGAGATTGTGGAATGGGTGGCACACGGAGAGAGCGAACATCACCAGGCCCTGGTGATGGCAGATTCTGTCTAACCCTGGACCAAGAAAACCCAAACCAGCCCTGACAGTGTTTTCATCTACAGGAGCATAGGATGCTCTTTGCATCACCTCCCCTTCAGCCTGGTCACCACAAGCCATGGTCAGGGGGCACCTGCACAGCTGCCTTGTACCAAACCATGATACAGGGACCATGATACAGCCTGGCAGCAGCCAAATCACCTTGCTGCCCAGCTGGCTCTGGCATGGGGATGCTGAGCCACACAGCACCTCATCCCTGGCTCGAGGAAAGGGGTGTTTTTGTTCATCACGTTGCATGAAAACCTGTGAAACACAGACGGAAGGCACAGGAGGCAGTGTGACACGTGTGGTTAGCATGTCACAGGGGAGGCACAGGGCTGGGAAAAGCCTAGGAAAAGGTCAGTGCAGACAAACTGGTGCACACACTCCCCTGCACTGGGATCTCCACACCCGAGCAGCAGATGTGCAGCCCCAGCAAGGCAGGGCTGCTGCGGGGGCCATGCGTGCCCAGCCATCCTCTGGCACCACAGGCGTGTGCACCCGCCCCCAGAGCTGGGGCAGATCAACAGGGACATGGGGACACAGGACAAAGCAGGAGGCAGTGGTGGAGCACAGGGGATGGAGAAGAGCAGCCATCCCATCTCCCCCATGTCCGGCTTCTCCTGCCCCAGTCCCTGCCTGGCACAGCGAGGTGCATGGAGATGCTGTGCTCAGTGGCTGGTTTTAGCCCTGTGCTGCTGATCAGGGTTTGCGGTCACATTTTTTCATTAACTATTTTTAATCCACATTTTGCCTATTCTCTGTTCAGCCTTTTCTCTTTTTCCCTCTCTAGGCAACAGAACATAAAAAAAAAAAAAAAAAAAAAAAAAAAAAAAAGAAAGAAATGCACCGCAGTGTGCGGAAAGGAGCAGGATTGGTGGGAAGCCACAGGAGCTGGCAGCTGGGGCAGCACTAACACGCTGACGAGGGGTCCTGCAGGCCCTAAATTTTCCTGCTGATGCACAGACAAAATCACAGGGGCAGTCACTGAATTTGGTGTGGGTCAGGACACCGCGGCAGGCGCCGCACGGGCAGGGGGCTCAGCAGAGCTGATGCTCCATCCTGAGGCCATTCTGTGCCGGGGAGCAGGCTGGCCCCGCGGTTCCTGCGTCCCTCACCACCCGGGGGAAGTGCAGGGCCGGGCAGAGGGGACCCGCAGCAGTTTTGGAGATGCACTTGCAACCAGGAGGACGGCAAGGTCACATACCCGACATGTCCTGGTTAAACAAAGCCATTTACCAACGCCGTGTTGACACAGCAGAGCTCGGGACAGAGTCACAAAGGGCACTCGCACCAGGCCCCCGTAATACCCAGAGAGCTTGGGGAGAGCTGGGACCTGGCAAAGTGTCCCCTGCCTCGGCCCCTCTGCAGGACACGCGTGGGCACCGCTGTGCCCGCGGCAGGGACACCACGCACGGCCCGCCCCGACCGAGGCTGCTCCGGGAATCGCTCCCAAAGCGGCGGAGTCCAGCCGGAATCGCTGCCCGGGGCAGAGCCCAGGGGTGCCGTGAGTCCGACGGCAGCGCCCCTGCCCAGGAATGCCAGCGGGCAGCGGGCGCAGCCCTGCGGGAGCCCCAGGCCCAGAGCACCCAGGGGCTCCTTTTCCCCGGGGCCGGCGCCCAGCACCGGGGCGGCTCGGGGAGCTGCGGCTCCGGGGTCCCGGGGCTCCATTCGCGGCCCCGGGGTTGCGCAGTCCTCGCTCGAATCCACATCCCCGCGACGGGACCGGCGACATCCCGAGCCCCGAGCCCGCGGCTGCGGGCGCTCCCTGCCCTCCTCCCTCCCTGCCCTGCCGGTACCTGTCGGGGCTGGGCTCGCGGCGGCTCCCGAACGCATCTCGGGACCGGCGGGGAGCGGGTCCGGCGCGCTCGGCGAAACTTTAGCGGAGCCGCGACGGCAGCGGCTGTGGCGACCCAGGGGGAGGGACCGGCTCGGGGGAGGGACCGCGGGCACGGAGCCGCGTCCCGCCGCCCCGCTCCTCCCGCCGGCACCAGGGGGGCACAGCCGGTGCCCAGCCCCGCCCGAGCGCCGGGCGCTGCCCCCGCATCACCGGCGGCCGCTGCCGGGAGCGCCGCCGCTTGTCCCCGCCCCGCCCCGCTCCCGGGCACCTGCTCGGCTCGGCGGGGACGGGCGGAGCGGCGGGGGCAGATAGACCCGCCAGCCCCGGGGGAGCGGGCCGGGGACCCGTTCATCGGAAGGTTTCCCCGGTCCCAGCGCGCCGCCCGCTCCGGGGGCTGCTCGAAGCCTTCGGGAGCCGGGCGGGTCTCGCCGCCGGCCGCCTCAACACCCGCGCTCCGGCCGCCGCCGGCGGTGACGGGTCAGTGTCGGCCGCCGCCGTCCCGCTGCAGGTAAACACAGCCCAGGAACGCACCGGGACCGGCTGGCCAGGGCGGCAGGGGGACCCGGGGAGCCCCGGCCTGGGGGTGCCCTGTGCCGGCCTCCCGGCACGAACGCATTTACCCGGGGCCGTGCCGGTTGAGCCCGCACGAAGCCCGGTGGGCGCTCAGCGCAGCCCCGCATCCCCGGAGCCGCCTCCCGCGGGCTCCGCTCCGGCGGCCGCCGCCGGCAGCAATTTCCCCGGGTGTGGGCACAGGAGCGCGGGGACCCGCGGGGGTCTGGCCTTTGCCACGAGGATCGGAGCCACCGCTTCCCCCGGAGATGGCCCCGGCACCTTCCAGGCCGGGAGGGGGCTTTGCGGGAGGGCGGGCAGCCGGAGCCGTAGCTGGAGCGGGCAGAGGTGCCCGGGGAGCCGCTGCAGGCAGCAGGGCGGGAGCAGGGGCAGGCGGCACGGCCACGGCCACCGGCTGTGCCAGCCCCGCGTTCCCCGATGCGCAGCAGATAAGCGGTGCTCTCGCACTGCAGCTGTGGGCGCTGCGCTCGCGGCCGAGCCTGGCACACGCTGTCCTGCCTGCCAGTGTGGCCGCTGCAGTTCGGCTGCCACAGGGGATGGGGGACAGGGAACGCGCACACGGGAGCGCAGGGCTGAGCAGGGCTCCGTGCTGCCGGGGCCATGGGGCTCCATCGCTCTCCTGCTCCACGCTGGCCCTTTGCATGGCACAGAGCAGCAGCCGTCAGCCCCAGAGCCTGGGGTGCTGCAGGACATGGGGGATGAGGAAGCACAGCCTGGCAGGGCAGACCCAGCTCCACGAGCCTTCACCTGCCCATGGCCTCTGCTGCAGCTGGGCATAAGCCCAGAGTGGAGATGCCAGCCAGCATCATTAGGCCTCGTTAAGGTGACGAGCTTTCACTGCTCTGCTGTGCCAGTCTGCCGGAGCCCAATTAGTGTCACATCCAGGAGGCAGCTCCCGCAGGGGCGACGGGCGCCCTTGGCACAGCCCTGCCCTGGAGCTGCCGTCCAGCTGAGACCGGGCACAGCTCAGCCGTGGAGCCTGCCCACACGGCCAGGGGTGCTGGGCACAGAGCTCGGCACAGCACCAGGGCCAAGCCTTGCTGCCCTCTCTCAGCTCTGGGGGGCTCAGCTCCCGGCCCATGCCCCCAGCCATGAAAAGGAGTGCAGCATCTCTCCCTCCTAACAGGACAGCAGGCCCTGCGCCACCTTCACTCTTTATTATACAGCAAGGTCTCAGATATTCCAGTTCTTTGATTCCTTGGGGCCAGCTCACACAGGGGTGCCATAGCGGAGGGGCTGGTGCTCACAGCCCCCTCACACTGGGCAGTGTGGGGTGAGGGGCTGTGAGGAGTGGGGTCTGCCCAGCCCCAAGGTGAGAGGGGCTGCAGAGTGGTGGTGGGGACGCCCCCACAGAGAGCAGATCCAGTGTGGGGTGGGTGCAGTGTGGTAAGAGAGTACTGGGTCCCCAAGCAGGCATTGGCAGCCCTGCCAGAGCAAGGTCCTCTCCCCACCATCATTGGTATGAGGCACAATCCCTGAAGAGCCCAGCAGCCAGCGGTGCTGAGGAGCTTTGGCCAAGCAGGAGCAGAGGGTGGGAGGCCAGGAGCAGGGCAGGAGGTGCAAGCTGTGCTGGGGTTAGGGAGGAGCACGGGGGCTAAAGGCAGAGGGAGGACACGGCCTCACAGACCCTGCCCCAAGCCCCAGCCCACAGCTGCAGGGGCAGCAGCCCCACGGGCTCTGTGACAGAGCCTGGCCTCTGATCTCCCTACTCCCTGAGACAGCACAGTCCTGCTTCGGGGGCACATCAGGGACAAGGCTCAGGGGGGGCAAGGACACAACTCAGAGCCAGTAGAGAAGTGGGAAGACAGAAATCCCCCCCAAAATCCCCCAAAGCAGTAATGCAGAGGTGGAGATGCTGAGAACAGGGGTGAGAGGAAGGGTGAGTTTGTGAGGGGAGGTTGGCCACAGGTGCTGGCAAGGCACAGGAGTAGAGTTGAGAGGAGGGGGAATGGCACTGGCCCCAGAGAGCAGAGAGGGGTTCTGGGATCTTGGGGGTGACCCACACGCTCACCCCCCTGGGGCAAGGCAGGGTCCAGTCCCCCAGACTCAGGTGGTCACTTTGATCCCAAAATATTTGCGCAGCTGCTCCAGGAACAGAAAGGTGAGAACAGTCTGAGGAACCAGCCGGACAGCAGCAGGAACGAAGCCCTGGAAGGGGACAGCAAGAAGGGGAAGAGTCAGTGTGTGCCTGCCACTGGTTGTCCCAGCAGCCCAAGCCTGGCTGCAGCACGAGTGGGCAGGCGTGGGTCAGCACGGGCCGGGCTGTGGAGCAGGCACTGTCAGACCACGGCCACCACAGTGCACACAGGGCTCAGTACCACGTGCCGACCCCTCTGGCACCTGCACTGCTGCTTGGGAGCTCGACGGGTGCAGCAGGGCCACAGCTGCGGTGCCTGGCCCAGCCTGAATCCCACTGAGGCCAGGGCTTGCAACACCTTGGGGCCCAGCCTGGGCCGGGCAGACAAAGGCCTGAAGCAGGCAGCAGCTGGGCTGCCACAGCAGAACCTGGAAGGTTCCCTGCCCCAGGACTGCTCTGGGCCACAGCCTCTGCTCCCAGCGCGGCCCAGCCCGCCCCACCCCTGCGCCCCCAGCCAGGTACCTTGTAGAAGGCAAGTGGTCCGAGCTTGGCGGTTTCCACGGCACAGTGAGCGACTCCCTGGAGTGAGAGGGTGAGAGATGAGCTGGGAGGGGCTGGGAGGCAGAAGCTGGCACGCGGAGATGGGAGGACAGGCAGCAGCAAGGTGGGCAAGGTGGGCGACTCACCTGGTACTCCCCGTGGGAGTTCATGAGGCGGGTCTTGAGCACATCCAGGGGCTGGCACAGGAATGTGGCACACAGGCCCTGCAGAGAGAGTCAGCCAAGTCAGGAGACCTCTGTGCCAGCAGCTGCTGTGGTCACTGCAGAGCCTCAGAGCCACCCTGGGACCTGGAGCCTCCTGGAGGCACTGTGCTGAGCCGAGCCCAGAGCAGCAGCTCTGGCAGCCCCGGCCTGACACCCTGACCCTGCTGCAGGCAAACGCAGCACTGCCCCCGGCCCCCAGCCCCACTCACAGCGATGACGCTGGACAGGAAGTGAGTGAAGACATTGTCTGACAGAAATCCAGTAGCGAGAACCAGCTGCTTGGCCTGGTCATAACAGGAAAGCTGCAGAGACATGGTGAATCAGCGACATGCTCCCCGTTCCTCGTGCACCAGGGACCATCCTTGTCCCTATCCCAGTCCCCTACTGCCCAGCAGAGCTGCCCTACCTGTCCAACAGTGACAAGGGCCCCACGGATTGATGCCACTGATGCTCCTGAGAAGAGACTCTTCACGCCCTCTGTGGACAGACAGATTTGGATCAGCACGGTTCTCTGCCATCACTCAGACTCCATTACCCCGGGAGTCTCACATGCCCAATGTGTGTCCACAACTCCGCACACAGCCCTGGTTGAAGCCCACCATAGCAAACAGGCTGAAGGAGTCCTTCAAAGCAGCATGACCTCGTCCCTGCCTCTGCTCATCCTCTGCTCCACCCTCCTGTGCTGCTCTGTTGCAGCTCCCAGCAGCTCACCCCTTCCCACCAGGTATGTGCAGGCTGCCAGGCCCTGGCAGACCTTGCCCAGCCCCTGCCCCAGCCAGATGATGAGGAGATGCAGACCCTGCGGTCCCCTGAACACCCCCCGCCCCAAGGGCATCCCCCGGCCCCTCTCCCTGCCCCGGCTGAGCGAACTTCCAGGGCGCCCTGACCCGGCACCTGCTAGGACACCGGAGCAGGCTCACCCACACGGCTGGCACTGCCTCACCTTCCCGGAAGACACGGTACATGCCATCCAGGGCATGGGAATAACTGGAAGGAGCGAGAGGGGAAGGGGTCAGGGCCCGAGGCTCCCCACACGGCGGCAGCCCCGCCGCTCCCCCGGGCACCGGCGGCCCCGCCCGGACCCCACCGAGCGCCCCCGGTGCGGTGCTCGGGCCCCGGTCCCGCCGGTGCGGTGCTGCCCCCCCGCGGCCGCGCGGACCCCGGCCCCCGTCCCGCCGGCCCCTCCAGGCCTCCCCCCCCGGCCCCCGCGCCCCTCGCCCTGCCCCTCACTCACTTGCGCCGCTGATTTGGCGGCTGCTTCATGTCGTTCTGCATCCTGCAAGGCAGAGCACCGCAGGTGAGGGGGCAGCCGCTACCCCGCTGTCCCCTGCAGCACCGGGGACCCCAGCACAGGGCAGTGGTGTTGTGTCGCCCATTTACAAAGGGCCAAGAAAGCTGCATTCAGTCCCACTCGCCCTGAGGGTCACACACGGCTGGGTGCTGTCACCAAAAGGCAGAACAGCTCTGGCCATCCTGGGCACAGAGCTCCCGGCCCACTGACCACGGGGCAGGCTGGCCAGGAGAGATGTCAGGAGAACCCCAGCATAGCCAGCACCCCAAATGCCGTCATGCACGGGGGGCCAAAAGCCCTGGTCGTGCAGACAGAACTGACCTGACGTTCACCATGTCTGCCGGGGTTCCCACAAGCCCGCCAGTGAAACCTGTGGCCAAAGAAGAGCTGGGTCAGGGCTTATCCATCCTGAGGGAGCCAGTGCCAAGGGCCCCAGTGCTTGGCTCACCTCCTGCTGCAGCCATGAGCACTTTCTGGTAGAAGGGGGGAGGCCCCTGGTTGCTCAGGCGGTTCTTTGCGCTCTCATAGATGCCAAAGCGAGTCAAGGAATATGTCATCTGCATGGGGGACATGAGCGGCTGTGTGTGCACAGGGCAGCTCCCCACGGCAGCAGCAGGGGCTGCAGGGGCTCCAGCTCTCACCTGCCGGCACAGCGAGGCGCTCAGCCCGTTGTAGAGCGCCAGGAAGCCGTCGGTGCGGATCACGTGCAACGCCATCCCCGTCATCCTCATCTTCACCTCCTGCTGCGTCTGCAGGTGCACCTGGGGCAGAGCGCCGCGCGTCAGCCCAGCGGGGCTGGGCAGGGACAGAGGGGCACGCAACAGGTGGGGATTGGAGCTGTGCCAGGACAGCAGCACTGGCACAGGAGCCAACTGCAAGACATGGACAGCCCCGAGCAGGCTGGCCCAGCCTGGCAGCGGAGGGGCGGAGGCAGAGAGGGAGGGAGGGAGGAGTGCCGAGGCTCCTGCCTGCAGCACCGCCCGGGCCCTGCCCTCACAGCCGCCCAAGGTGAAGGGTGCGCCTGCCCTTCCGGGCACCTCAGGGTGGAAGGTGTGGGTGTGTGGGTGTGCGCCCTGCAGTACATGAGTGAGCCCTGTGTGGGTTTGCTCGAGGGGATGCAGCTGGGCTGGTGAAATCACGGCCATGCAATGCAGCAGGCCTGCAGAGCCACTTCCCCTCCTCCTCAGTGCACGAAGAGAACCCCACAGCTGGCCAGGCGCCTTCCTGCCTGCAGCAGCCCAACGCTTCCCACCATCTCCAGGGGCAACGGTGACAGGCACAGGAGCTGGCTGGGACAGGGCAGCCGTGTGCGCTGATGCTGGAGCATGCTCTGAGCGCTGCGGAGACCACGTGTGGGTCAAAGGCCCCAGGAGATAAGCAGAGCAAAGGGCTGCTGACAGGGGATCAGGCCACTACGGAAGCTGTGGCACAGCTGGGTCGTGTGACACTCTGCAGGATATTGGGAACAGCCTCTGTCTCTCATATGAAGCACCAGCAGGGGTGCAGGGGCCTGCCTGCAATCCCCACAGGTGGATTTTGGACGTCAGGGACCAGAGCTTGTGGCAGTTCACAGCCTGGGGCAACTGAAGCGGGCAGGGCCATGTAGGGACACAGTCCACTGCCTGCAGTCCCAGCTCTGCAGGAAGGGCAGGCAGGCATGGGACGGGCTGGCCAGGCTCTGGTCACCGCTGGTCGCTGCAGGGCCAGCAGCCCGTGGGCAACCAGCAGCTGCACAGTTGGCCTAAGGGCACAAGCACTCTGTAGGTGAGCTGGCCAGGGCCTCTCACTGGGGCCAAAGTCCAGAGGTGCAATGAAGCGCCCTTCGTCCCCTGCCCTGCCAGAGCCTGAGGCCCCTTGTGCCTCCCCAGGCCTGGCACCAGCCCCTGCTGTGGGGGAACACATGGCCAAAGAAGGGTCTGTATTCAATAGTCAGTGTGATTATTGATCTGGCAAAAACAGCTGGCCAGGTTGTGCTGCTCGCACTGCAGGAATGCAGGGGCTGCTCATCCACACAGGACAGCATGGGGATGCAGCCCAAATGTCACAGCCATCACGCTGGCTCGGAGACAGACCTAGAGGCAGGTGCCAGACTAATTCCCTTTCTTAGCACCTCGCCAGGCACCCCACACAAGCTCCCAAGGGCTGGCAGCCACCTCCACTGGGCAGACACGGCCAGCCGGGCAAGGCAAGGCCGAGCGCTGGGGAGGCGGCACTGCCCTGCCAGGCTGGCTCCTCTCCTGGGCCTGTGCCTGGAACATCTTCCTCTCTCTCAGTGGGGTGGGAAGGGGCCGTGTGTCCCAGCCTCACCCACAGGCATGGCCCTGGGAAGGGCAGGCCCTGTCCTGGGCTGCCTCCTCCCTCCCCCTCGCAGCCTGCTCCGCTGCCAGGCTCGTCGCCACTTGGCCGGCGCACAAGGCTCTGGGCAGCGCTGGCATTTGCCCCGCGTGTGGGTGCTGGCAGCGCAGGCTGCGCGCGGCGCCCTTTGTGCAGCAGCAGGCATGCCAGGTCATCTGCGGCGCCTAGGTGACATCTTGGCCGGAGGGCTCCGAGCCCAGTGGGCCAGCGTCCAGCACTGCCGTGTCCAGGCAGGGCCGCCCAGGGCACCCAGCACAGCTCCTGGAGCTGGCACCCCAAGCCCCCGGACCCCTCAGCCACACACCCACCCATTACCCTGACCCGGGTCTTTTGTGACCCCTCAGCCGTGTCCCTGCACAGCCACGAGTCAGCTCCTCAGAGCAGCAGCTGTTTCTCCAGACCTCTACAGCTGTTCTCCAGCTCCCTCCGTTGCTCTGGGACCCTCACAGCCATTCCCGGTGCCTTCACAACCCTTCCAGAACCCCAGAGCAGCTCCCCATCCTCTCGAAGTAGCTCTGGGACCCTCACAGCCGCACCCCCGCAGCCAGGTCGCTCAGAACCGGTCCCGCAGCTGCTCCGGGACACTCAGACCCGCTCCCCGTCCCGTCCCGGCCGCTGCCCCCGCTGCAGCCCAGTCCCCTACGGCCGCTCCCGGGACCCTCGCAGCGCCTCCCCGTCCCCTTACAGCCACTTCCAGCGCCCCAAAGCCGCTGCAGGACCCTCGGAACGGCTCCCCGCTCCACCGCAGACTCCCCAGAACCCCTACAGCCAGTCCCAACTCCCCCAACCTCCTCCCCACCCTCTCACACCCTCTCCGGGACCCTCACGACCAATACCCGCCCGCAAGCCCTAACCGATACCTGTCCCCATAACCGCCCCCAAGCGCTCACCGATACCTGCCCCCATAACCGTCCCCTCACGCCACCGCCCCCGTAACCGCCTCGCCATCCTCTCAGAGCCCCCCCAGTCACCGCAGCCCTTGCCAGCCTCTCACACTGCCCGCCGTGCCCCCCGACGGGCTTCCCGCGCCGCCGGGGCCGCCCCGGGCCGTGTCCCCCCTCACCTTCAGCAGATCCAGGGGGTGCGTGCAGCAGGCGGCCCCGGACGACGCGAGGCCGCCGAAGTACCAGCGCGAAACGCGCTGCTCCGCCATGGGCGCCGCTGCTGCCACAAGCCACGCCCTCACCGGGACATGGCCACGCCCTCTTCCGTTAAGCCACGCCCTCTCCCGGTACCGGAAGGGGGTGGGGCGGGCCCGGGGCTCGCATCCCCGACCTGCGGCGAACGCGGCAGCCGCAGGCTCCGGAATCCTCGCTCCCACCCCGCACGCATCCCCATTTCCAGCCCGGGGAAGGCCCTTCCCGGCCATCATTAAGGGATTAATTAATGGGGAGCTGAAGCCCTAGCCAGAGTGAAGAGGGGCGGGAGGCACAGGTACACAGGGCAGCGTTCCAGCGTGCACACACTGAGCGCAGGGACAATCACAGCTCCAGAGTACACCTTCCCACCCCGCACGCATCTCCACAACCTGTGGGAGTGTGTTCTTCTCGTAAATAACTAACAGAGAGGTGAGGCATCAGCAAGAGGCAGTGTGAGGAGGTGGGTGATGCGCTGGTACACGCTTCCAGTACATGAAGGGAGCCTACAAGAAAGATGGAGAGAGACTTTTTACAAGAGCGTGTCGTGACAGGACAAGGGGGAATGGCTTCAAACTCAAAGTAGGTTTAGATTAGATATTAGGAATAAGTTTTGGCTGTGAGGGTGGTGAGGCCCTGGCACAGGCTGCTGTGAAGAGAAGCTGTGGCCGCCCCATCCCTGGAAGTGTTCAAGGCCAGGCTGGACAAGGCTTGGAGCAACCTCGCCTGGTGGAAGGTGTTCCTGCCCATAGCAAGGGGCTGGAATGAGATGATCTTTCAAGGTCACTTCCACCCTAAACCATTCTGATTCCATGACATGGGGAGCACGGGGACAATCAGCACTTGAGAAAGATGAATCATTGTACAGGTTTTTTTGGGTATTTATAAGGTAGAGTTCATGGTGACGGCAGAAGCAGCAGCTCTGCCCAACCGTACAGCATTCTCTGGGAGAGTGCTCCCACTGTGCACTCGGAAAGGTCCAGAGCCCGGCCGGGGCAGCAGCTGCAGCACCAGTCCCTCCACGGCGAGCCTACTCCAGAACAACAGTCCCTCCTGCTGCCTCCAGCGCTGCTTTGATCTTCTCTGCTTCCTCCTTGGAGGCGTTGGCCTTGATCTCCTGCGGAAGGGACTCCACCAGCTTCTTTGCCTGCGAGAGGGACAAAGTACAGGCTTGTAAACAGGCTTTCACTAACTGGATTACTGGATTTAGAGCCATGATCCTGACCTCTGCTTAAGCCAACCGTGGAAACTCAGTGACCAGCACAAACCCCAAGACTTGCACTTGAACTGCGGCACATCCCACAGAAGGCAGCTAACCCTGGCTGCCAGTGGTGACACACCTGCTGGGAAACCTTTCCTTGAATCCTTGCACAGGTGCTGCTGGTGTGCAGGCCACCCTGAGAGGAAGGGGTGCAGCAGAGCCCCTGCAGTGCCCTGCTGGGCAGCATCCGCCGGGCTGGCTCTGCTCAGGACCGTGTTTTGGTTCACATTCTTGTGCCAGCAGGAGAGGAGGCCACTGCAGGGAGTGGACACAGCTCCAGCACAGACTACTCGACAACACAGTACTCTGACATTTCAGGGACTTTTAAAGCAGAACTACTGGTACTAAGCAGCACTGCGATGCTTAAGGCAAGCTGCAAAACTGCTGAGCTAATTTAAAGAATTTACTGCAGTGGTGCTATAGAGAAGGAAGTGAGCCCAGGGGGACAAGCCCCTGATGCTCTTACACACAGCAGCTCTCTGCCACAGCACTGCAGGTGTTCAGCACCCACAGGACTGGCCACTGTGCTGGCAGGAAGGTTTTGTCCCTTTACTTCCTGCTGGGTTCAATGCCTCTGTATCTGTGGTGGAAGAAAAATGCTTTTTTTGCTGGGGTTGGAAGGCACAGATGTGGGAGCAGTGGGCTGGTGGGGCAAGAATGCCTTTGCTCACCAGGACAGGATTTGGACAGGAGCCTAGACACACTCCCTGTGATGAGCACAGGCAACACAACACAGGTTATTAATTTCTGAACTCTGCTCAGGAAGGCGTGACTCCATTCTAAAGCAGCCCCAGTCCAGAGAGGCAGCTGTTCCTGGTGTTCAGTGGGAAGAGGAGCAGAGCCCAAGCCAAGTGGAACCCGTGCAGCAGCAGCAATGGGGCAGAGCAGCAGCTCCCAGTGCAGCCAGAGCCCAGGGCTGGTGGTGACAGGGTGAGCATCTGCTGGGCAGCTCCCAGTGAGCTTCCTGGGCTGCAGCCAGCCCTGGTCCCGAGTGTGCTGGTCACACACCTGTCTCATCACACAGTTATTGCCATAGGACTGATGTTTGGGTCCCAGCAGGGCCCAAGGTAAGCACTGCCTGTGCTTCCCTCCATAACACCAGCAGCCCTACAGACAGATCCACCCGAAAACCTCATAAAATCACCTTGACTGGATGGCAGCAAAATTTACAATAAAAGGGCTTTGGCTCCTCTTTGAACAGAGTCCCTGCAGGTAGAACCTCCACAGCTGTTTGTGTTGTGTGTGTGCTTCACCAGCGTGCTGGGCCTGGGTACATCACACTTGAGTTTAGCTGCAATAACTGGCACCACCAACAGCTCATGCAGCAGGTGCCACGTGCAAAGCCAGGCTCACTGGGCATCAGCTCTCCAGTTAATTATCTGTTGATTGTGTCCTTTACAGGGTTTGGTATTTTCATGTCTGCTTGGGGCCAATAACAGATGAACAACTTCCAGGATAACTTCCTGACAGTCAGGAAATTATTCCCACAAGACAGCCAAACTTGTACCTGTGCCACTGACTCTCTGCTGGCTTTGCAATGCAACAACAAGAATGGATCACAAGATTATCTGCAAACACTTCTACTCTCCTGGGTTACAGCAGGAGCAGACATTGCAATACTCAACACTGCAGCTGGAATACTGGAAGTGCTACTATTGACCCCAAGATATGAAAGCACCACCCTGGAGATGTGCAGCACATTACATGCTTCGGCAGTAGCAGCTTCATCACCCAACGTGCTGAGCCCACATCCAAGGTCAAGGGCTGAGCTCAGACACTGCCCAGGGCTGAGGCCCGACTCCTCCAAGGAAAGAAGTATCACCACCTATAAAATGAAGGGCCCTGAAAAGAGCTGGAAGCCTGGAGTGCAAGAAGTGTGAATTACAGAGGCTCATTTAACTTCAGAAATACATTGACTTTGGGAAAGGCAAGCCAAACCCAGCTGTAGCAAGAAATGCTGACTAGTCCTGAGCTCTGCAGGAAAGCTCATGCACGGCAGCTCTCAGGTTTGGAGAAGTGGAGGCTGGCATGGACATCTCTGAGTCCTTTGCTCTGAGCCTCCCTCCTTATCCCCCTGTTCTGACAACGGAAAATGCCAGATGAAGGAGCTACCAAATGCTGCTCCGCATGTCTCCCTGCACTGAGATGCACACAGGCAGGCTGTGCTTCTGAATGCACACATCCAGGCTCCCCTTTGAACAGAGAGCCAAGGCTGCTGGACCTGGGGGCAAAACCCCAGAGCTGGGGCAGCACCTCCTCACCTGCACCAGGTTCACTCCAGGCACGAAGTTCTTCACCTCCTTGATCAGCTTCACCTTGTCAGCGGCTTTAAACTCGGTCAGCCGGACGGTGAAATGAGTTTTCTCCTTCTTGAGCGGGACCACCTCCTCCTCCTCCTCCTGGAAGCAGCCGGAGCGCGGTGAAGCCCCGCGGCCGAGCCCCCCGGCCGAACCCGCCCCGCGGCCCCGCTCCCGCCCCTCCCGGTACCTGCGGAGCCGCCTGGGCGGGCAGCAGGGAGGCGGCGGCGGCCGCGGGCATCACCCCCACGTCCGGGATCTTCAGCGTCTCCTACGGGAAGAGCGAGCGGCGGCACCAGCGGCCGGTCAGGCGGCGCACGCGGCCGGGCCGGGCCGAGCCGAGCCGGGTCAGGCCGGGCCGAGCGGGGCCGGGTCCCGCACCCACCTTGAGCAGCGCGTTGAGATCGGCCACCTCCAGCAGCGTCAGCCCCGCGATGTCCCGCACCAGCTGCCGCACCTTGGGCGAGTACTCCTTGGCGGCCGTGTCCAGCGGCGCCCCGGCCAGCGCCTCCGAGCGCCGCGCGGGGCCGGTGCCGAGCGCCCGCAGCCCGGCGGGGGCCCCGCGGCGCGGCGGCGGCGGCCGGAGCGGCAGCGGGAGCAGCGGGGACCGCGGGAGCAGCGCCCGGCGGGCGGCGGGCAGCGCGGCGGGCAGCATGGCGGCCCGAGGACACCGAGCGCTCCGCCCCGCCCGCGCTCCCGGCGGCCCCGCGCGCCGCTCCCAGCCAATAGCGACATAGCGCCCGCGCAGCGGTGCGCCATGGGAGATGTAGGCCAAAGCGGGCCGATGGGACAGCAACAGCCGCCGTGATAAATCCATTACTATTTATCATTTCCAAACGGGATAGAAAAAATTCCATGTCTGAAGGAACAGAAAGTGCTTCCTCTCTGGAACGTCTGGAAGGAGAACTGGTTATATTTCTACACTGCACAGCATGGTTAACAGTAAACCTGAAGCATAATGAATGTAAATTAAAAGCAACAAGAATAGTCAGAAAACCTTGTCATTTTACCTTTTTGACCTTCACTAAGTGCAGTAACACATTCTAACGCTCCATGAAGCTTAATAATTTAGGACTATGCATGTACAGCACAGATACATTCCAGACATTGTAGGGAGGAAATTTCAGTGGCCAGAGCTCAGATTGACCTGCAGCTGGCCGGTGCTGCGGGTGAGGTGTGACGGGAGCTGCTGCCAGCCCGCGGCAAACACTGCCCCGTTCGTTCGCGGGGAGATGCCCAGCACAGGAGCCGCGGTTCGTTCCAACACTTTATTGTCACCGGTAGCGCTCGGTCTCCGCCGGGACGGGCGGGACGGGACAGGCCGGCCCAGCGCGGGGCCCGGGCCGTGAGGGAGCGGGGCGCGGGGGACGGGGCAGGGCTGGAGGCTGCGCCCCTGGGGCCGTGCCACAGCCCCGGGACAAGGGCAGGGCAGGGCGGGAGCACTTGGGGCCTGTGCCACAGCCCCGGGACAGATGGGGCAGGGGCCCGTGCCCCAGCCCCCGGGACAAGGACAGGGGCAGGCTGGCACCGGGGCCGGGCAGGTGCCCGTGCCACAGCGCCGGGACAGACGGGGCAGGGCTGGCACTGGGGCCGGGCAGGGCTGGAGGCTGCACCCTCGGGCCCGCGCCACAGGCCCGGGACAAATGGGGCAGGGCTGGCACCGGCGCTGGGCAGGGGCCCGTGCCACAGGCCCGGGACAAGGACAGGGCAGGCCGAGCTCCCGCCCGGCCCCGGGGCCGCCGCTGCCGAGGGCGGGTGGGTGAGCCAGGGCTGCTGCCCCAGCTGCAGGGCGTGGGGCTGCCCCCCTGCCCCTTGGTCCCCAAAGCCGGCAGCAGGAGCCTCGGGCCCCACCGCCCCTGGGGCACGGGCCGGGGGGCAGCACGAGTAGTCGAAGTACAGAGTGATTTCGGATGAAGAGTAGTGTTACACCGGAGCCCTGTGTCTGCCATCAGTCAAACGAGATGAGCTGGGCCTCCCCGCTGCCCGGGGGCTGCTGCCCGGGGGCAGGCGCTGCCGGGGGCTGCTGCTGGGGGGGACCCCCAGCTGGGGCCACCTGCAGCAGAGGAAACACCTTTGTCAGTGTGTGCCTTCGTTAGCACACGTGCCCCACTGTGTCCTGACCCCCAGGGCTGGTGGCACTCACCTGTTGGTAGAGGGGCTGCTGCCCGGGCAGGTACGACTGCTGGGCTGGCAGGCTGCTCAGAGCTGTGTCCTGGCCCGGCAGGGCAGACATAAGACCCTATGGGAACGAGGGGGTGGCTGTCAGAGGGGCTGGGGTCCATGCAGCACCCACAGGGCAGTGGTGGGTGACTGCCCCCAGGATGGGTCCATGGGCTGGAGCCCAGCCATGCCCTGTTCCCCCACGCCCAAGCAGGGAGTGCTCACCTGCATGCTGTAGGGCTGGTAGCCCATGGAGACAGACTGGCTGCCCATGTAGCCCATGGTGCCCGACTGGGGTGCCTGGGAGATGGCTGGGATGCTCTGCGACTGTGAGGCTGCAGTCTGTGGGGAGAGGCTGGTGAGAGGTGGCACAGACAGCAATGGCTCACTTCTCCGGACAAGGCCCTTGAGCCCAGAACTGAATCTCACTCCAGCCCACTTCCACAGCAAGAGCAGCAGATGTGGAGATCTGGAACCAACCAGCCCGTCCTCCCTCCTGCTCAGAGATCTCGTTGCTGAGTTTGGGTATGTTGCCCAGCCCCACCAAACCCCCCAGCCCCTGTCCCAGCTGGCTGCAGGCCATGCTGCCTCACTTGCCTGGTAGCCCTGCGTGGGTGTGGGCTGGTAGGATGAATATGCAGGGGTGGTGGTGGGCACCGCTGGCCCCTGCTGAGGCCCCTGCCCGCTGCTGGCACCTGCCTGGTACATGTAGGCATTCACCATGCTGGGATCTGGGGGGAGAGAGCAGAGGTTGGAGAAACCACCCCGGGCTCTGCCCTACCCCCAGAGGCTGAGCTGCCCGACGTACCAGTGCCGGGCATGGCAGCGTAGGGCCCGGTTCCCCCTTGTGCAGCCTGGTTCATGTACACACTGTGCATGGGAGAGCCCTCCACAGAGCCAGCTGGGCTGAACGTGCCAGGGAAGCTGGTGGGCCCAGAGGGCTGGTAGATCACCCCACTGGCTGCGGGCATGGCCTGGAGCTGGTGGGAGAAGGAAAGCCAGGTTAAAGCCACAGCCCCTGGAACCTGGCAGGGGGAGCCTTGCCCAGCAGCTGTACCTGAGCATAAGGCAGGGAGAAAGCTGGCATCTGGGCTCTCATCTGGATAGTCTGCTTCTGCTGCTCCAGGCGCAGCTGCCTCTCCTTCTCCTGCTCCTGCAGCCTCTGGATGGCCAGCTGACGCTGCATCTCCAGGTACTCCTGTGGGAACAGGGCTGGGTGGTGAGAGGCACCACACCACACACCCCTGCCAGCAGGGCACCATCCCTGCCCGCCCTGGGCTGCCCTGCAATGCCCTGGACGTGCTCCCCTGCCTCACCTGCTTCTTCTGCCTCATGATCTCCAGCTTCTGTGCCAGCTGGATCTGGCGCTGGCGCTCTGCCTCCTCCGCGGCACGGCGCAGCTTCTCCTGGTGCTCCTCCCGCAGCGCGTTCAGGGCCCCGCGCGCGTCGCGGATCTGGGCCAGCTTGTCCTGCAGGCCCTCATAGTACACTGGGGAGGGAAGGGACAGCCTCAGGAACAGGGGCCAGCGCGCTCGGGCTGCCCCTGCACTGCACAGCAGCCCCTCTCCAGTGAGCCTGTGCCACGGGAGCGCTGAGCCCTGACACTGGGGAAGCCCCGGCTGCCGCCCACCCGCGCCCGGGCCCGCAGCTCCCCCAGCTCCCACGCACGCCTGCGCTCGTCCAGCTGGTTGAGCAGCTCCAGCAGCTGCGGGTGCATGTTGTTGATGGACTGGAAGAGGGACAACACGGCAGAGTCGTTGGTGATGCTGCGGCCTCGCATGTGGTTGCTCTTCATGCGGTTGACGAACGTGGTGACCGCGTTCTGCAGTGCCTTCAGGAATTGCTCGTGGTTCTCCTCGGACTCACCGTTCTGGTACTGCTGCTGGAAGGAAGGATGGGGCAGCCAGTCAGCTGTGACCTCCCAGTGCCAAGAGCCAGCAGAGCCCAAGAGTCGGGTGCTTCTTGCCCCTCGGTGGGTGCCAGACGCAGGCCCAGGCCCCCCCTTACCTCAACCACCCCAAGAGGGGCAGGGTGGGCATCCCCAGGCTGCACAGCAGGCTCTGTCAGGGACAGGGGTGCTGACGGTGTGGGGCTCTTGCGAACCTCCTCCTGCTTCTTCTCCCAGTAGTTGCGGTTCAGGTACCGAGCCAGCTGCCAGGGAGAGAAGGAAGATGAGTATCACTGCCTTGCAGGAGCAAGCCTGTGCTGCAGACTAGCACGGCCAGGATCCTTACCTCTGGGTCAATGTCCTCGGCCAAGGGAGCAGAGGAATTCTGGAAAGAGACAAATGGAGAAAGGCAGTTCAGCAAAACCAGAGATCCCCAGGTCTCACACAGGTGCTCAGCTCAGAGCTGGCCATGTATGACCACCAGTGCTGAGCCTCAAAGGGGACACAAGCTGGGAGGCAGTGGAGGCACCTCAGTCCTGGCTTAGAACACACCTTCTTGCTCAAAACAGAGTGAACAAGCAAGGGGTTGAACGGGACAAATATTTTCCCTCAGTATGGGGATTAAACTGGACACAATTGGGGCAGACTTGGGCTCAGGAAGGGGCCTGTGTCCAGGACTTCACGTGCAGGAGCTCAGGAAGGGGCCTGTGTGCAGCCACTTCACGTGCAGGAGCTGCCAGGGACGTACCACGGGTGGGGAGTAGAGTGTGCTGACTGGGGGAGCCGAGGACGTGACAGGAGTGGGCTCAGCCTTGGGATACATGGAGTAGGTTGTTTTCTGCCTCTGCAAAAGAGAAAATTGCCAACTCCGAGAGAACCCAGGCTGCTCCAAACCAACCACAACACAGCCCATGCCAGGCCCTGCTTTCACCCTCCCACTCCACAGGCTTTGAGCCTTGCTCACACCAGGACATGTCCAGAGATCCGTTATGGCCCAGCACAGCTGGGCTGAAGAACACCAACCCCTCCCGGACCCCAGGAGCCAACAAACCATTCTCTCCTTCTCCTCAGCCTCTGACTGAGACAAGGCAATAGCCAGCTGGAGCTCCTCTTCCTCCTGCAGAGCTGTCTCATCACGCTTTGGAGGCAGCTGCAAGTGGAAAGATAAGGAGGTGGTCAGTAATGGGATCAACAAACAGGTCAGGATCACCAGATCACCTATGGGGCAGCTGCTCACCTGGGACTGCTGAGAGAGGGGGCTGGTCAGGTACTCAGGGGGCAGTTCGGAGGTGGCAGCAGCTTTACCCTCAGTTTTCCTGTAGTGACAAGTGATAGTATGGACTGAAAGCTCCCTTCTCTGCACCAGAGCCCAGCTCTGCACCATGTTCCAGCAGCAAAGCCCACTCCCAGGAAGGAAGAGGGCCCAGCCCAGCCTGCACAGCCTGGGCAGCCCCCGTTGTGCTCTGCAGGGAGCTAGTTCCACACCACGCTTCCCTCCTCAATGTCCCAGGTGTCTCAGGCAAAGAAACCCACCACGAAGGGTACTGACTTGTTGAGATGCTCGTAGCAGGGCTCACAGACTCTCACTTCTTTCTCAATCCCAAACTTGGGGATGGTGGAATACTTGGAGGAGCATTTTCCACAGAAGATCTGCCCGCAGGCCCGGCAGTGGTGCTGTGAAGGGCAGGAGACGTGAGTGTGGTGGCAAGACATTCCTTCTCCCTTAGCCAACATCACTCAGACACTCATTTCCCTGCCAGCAGCCAGGAAATGTGGCCTGACCCAGCACACTTCACCCAGCAAGTCCTGCAGGGAGTCCTGCAAGCGCCAAGGGCTGTGCAGAGCAGGGAGCCCAGGAGCAGCACCCACCTTGCGCGTCACGACACCAAACTGCACTCGGCACCTGTGGCACTCCTCTGCATCCACCCAGTCTGGAGCCTGCAGAGGCCAAGGGAAATGGAGGGAAATGGAGTCAGGAGGGAGGAGTGCATCAGCACTGGCCCTTTCAGGAGCTCTGATGGCAACAGGGCTCTCTCATGTCTTGTGGGGAGACTGGGGGCATCTGCTCAACAGGAAATATTAATCCCCAGTTATCTCCTCTTGTGTTCCTCAGAGACTGTGATGTTTTCCCAGCCAGTACAAGATTTACTAGGAAACTGTCTGCACAGCAATCACTTCAGCAATGCCCTGCTGCCATGTCCAGCCTGCCAAGCTGCTGCAAGGCCAGTGAGCAGGAGGAATGATGGCTCTGACTCCCTGTCCTGGCCAGTTCTCCCAGCGAGGTCTCCAATCCACACAAAACAAAGGAATGTGAGACCTGCAGGTTTGCAGAAGGGGATGGGAAAGGGATGGGATGTGTGTCCCACAGCTTCTCCCCCACCACAGAGCTCACCCTCTCTGCAGCGAACATGGCGTCGCTCTCCTTGAACTCCGGGAAGACGTGCCCTGCAGGAGGAGAATGGAGAGAAAAGGGAGCCCATTGTGAGAGGAATCCTCTGGCACAGGGAGGCCACATGCCTGCAAGCTCGTGCTACAGGTGCCAGCTCAGCACCACCTCTGTCTTGACCAGCACCTCCCTGTGACACACCAGGAGCAGGCTCCCCTCAGCCATGCTCTGAGGACAGTCCCCAACTGTTTCCCTTACACACCCACAAGGGACATCACAGGCCTCTGGATAAGGCTTATTTATTTCTCAGTACTTTGAACCGAGGGGGATAAAAAGCACACTGGATGGGCAGGCAGGGCTGTGAGTTCAAGGGCTTCAAGGGCCAGAGCTTGGCAACACCAGCTCAGGATGCTGGACTGACCCTCCCAGCTTGTGCCACTGCCTTCTGGGGCACAGAAGGAAGCAGAGGCAGCAGCACGTCCCTGCCCCAGAAGTGAACACTGCTGTCCTGGACAGAAGGGAAAATGTCACACCAACAGTGTCAGCAAGTGGGACCATGCTGGAAGCAGGAACAAAAGCCTGTGAGGAAGGAACTGCCCCACAGCAAATCCCTCCCAGAGGACACGATGACTTGCTGCCAGTCTCCCCAAGAACAGTTGCAGCTCCTGCTTTTCAGGTCTCCCTGCCAGCCCTGAAGGCTGGGCTGGAGGCCTAGAGCAAGGCTGCCCTGGTCCATTGCACTGTGCCATGTCTGCAGCAAGGTTTGGTCATCCTGAAGGGTTTGTTGGGTATTGGGAACCAAGGAAGAGCTCAGTGTTGAAAGTCCAGATTTTGCTCACACCAGGCACTGAACTGCCAAGGCTCCTGCAGGGCAGAGCTGCTTGACCAGGTGTCCCCTCACCTGTGGCCACAGTCCTCACCTTCAACCTTCATGATCTGGTAGGTGTCCTGCACCACCTTGTACTTGGGCTCGTTGCGGAAGGCGTGAGCCCAGGCCTGGATGAGGTACAGGATCTTACTGCGGACACTTGTCTCCACTTGCCTCTGCACAGGAAGGGAGGAGAAAAAACCTCTCAGAAAATGCCCCTGAAACCCAAAGGATGGTGTGAACCCCCTAAGGAGAAGCCAGAAATACCACTCAGGAAAGAGAGACTTTAGAGTCCTCAGGAGAGGTAAGAGCTGTCAGAAGCTTGCAGCAAGGACAACGCACAGCACAAACAGCCCCTTCAGCTGCCCCACTGTCCCCTCCAGCACAAAGAACACAATGTCCTTGTGCAGCACAGACTGAACAGAGCTGTGGCCTTGATGCTCAGAGCAAGTGCCAGCACCCCCTCACCAGAGCTCCCCATCCCACACTCAGAACTCGGTGGGAGCCCCAGCTGGCCAGGACAGCAGAGCCCACCCTGCCCGCCCCTGACAGCACTGGGGGTGCCTGCAGGCTGCCGGCACCGCCACTCCAGGAGAACTCAGAGCCATCTCAGGATGTGACAAAGTGAGGACAGCTGGCACGGCTGCCCTTTGGAGGCAGGGCAACTGCACCACACTTCAGGGAACTGGAGGAAAGTTGGCAAGCCTGTTCTGACCTCAGCCAGCCTCAGGGCTGCCGTGTCATCAGCTGCCCAAGTGATCACATCCACATGACTGGCTTTTCCAGAAATCCCCAGGAAGCACAGCAGCACTGTCGAGCTCTGATTTTAGCCAAGACCTCAGCCCACACAGCATCACTTACTGACAATTCTTGGAGCTCCAATTTCTAGGACATTTGGCAAAATCCTGCATTCCATTTGTGTCACAGCCCTCATCAGAACCTCATCAGAACCTCATCAGAACTTGGACTGTTTTACCAGCATTGAGTGTTCACAAGCAGCAAAGCTCCAAGTGTGGAAGGAGAATGGGGCAGTTGTGAAACTCCTGAGGCAGGCAAGGACTGAGAGAACCACAAAATCCCTGGATGTGATTAGATCTCCTCAGCCCTTGGAGCGGCTGTGCTACCACACCTGGCTGTCATGCTGTGGCAGTGCTCCTGCCTCAGGAGGAGATCCTGCAGGGAGACTGAGTCAGCCCTAACAGGAAGGTGACACATGGCTCACAGAGCTCGATCTCCAAGGATCTGGGTCACCTGTTTGTTTATTTCTGGTGGAAGACAGAAGTACAATGCTAATGAGCTCTTGCCTGGGCATTGCTGTTCTGAGGTGGGAGCTGGAGACAGGAGTTCTCATTTCCACTTCACTAAAGGAATTCCCCAGTCCAAGGACACATGAAGCTCCAGCAGGCATCAGACTGGTGACAGCTTGTAACAACAACTCATCAGTGCCAGCAGCCATGGTCACATCCTGAACAACTCCAGTGACACGGCTGTGACACAGAGGCAGCTCCAGCTGGTTTTTCCTTTGTTGCTTTACCTGCCTATGTGTCTCACACTGTTCCATGAGAGGGAATTCACCTTGCCACTGCCCAGGTCCTTGGTACAGGTGCCTGGCCATCACCTGTTTTCCTTTGCTGTTCCCACCCAAGTGTTGCATCCAGGAGCATTTACCATGGAATGGCCCAGGCCCCCACAGCACATTCCTGCCATTTCACAGCGCAGGCAAACCTCTGCTCCCACCACATCTCCTCCTCCCAGAAGCCCTCCTCACTGCCTACACTCATCCTTTCACAGCACACGATAATCTGCTCTTTTCTGAAGTGCATTTCCAGTTTCTGCTCCTTACCCAAAGAGGACACAAGAGAGGACACATACATTTCTTCCTGTTGCTGCTGCTTTTCCATAGGAAAGAAACTGACAGTAAAATAAATCAATTTACCTTGAGTATTTCCTTCAGCTCCTCCATGGTCTGTTTATTGGCCACCTCGTCATGGACTGTTTGGCCACAGTTTTTAACCACCGACTCCATGACCTGCAAGGGCCAAGACAACATCAGCCCACAGCTTCCTGCCTCCCCTGCAACCTGTGGGGGTCCCAGCACACACTGCAGGCTGAACAGGGGGCAGTATTTAAACTGTGAGCTGGGCTGGGGCCATGCCAATCCACTCCCTGCACTGGGAGCCAGCTGCCCTTCGCCTCCCCAGGGGCTGGGGGCCTTCTGCTCTGTGGAACCAACCCCAGGGGGAGCAGCCCAAGCCTCAGCTCTGCCTGTTCCAAAGCCAAGATGGAGCTAAAGCATGAAGGCCCTGGCCTGATCACCCCAAAACCTCAGTGCCAGAGCCGGGAAGAGGCTGGCTCCACGCTGGGCTGCAGGGAGCTGTGCAGCCTGAAGGCAGTGGTGGGAAGCCCCTTCCTGCTCCCAGCCAGGTGCAGTTACCTCCAGCGCGTACAGGGCCACGTGGGGATTCTTGTCATTCACCTTCTTCTTGATGGCGCTGACGGCGTATTTCGCCCTGGGCAGGGGAAGAGGGGACACGTTCTCAGGGTGATCCCACCTGCTGCTGACAGCCACCAATCCCCACCGTCCCACAAAGGGCACAGCGAGCTCAGGGGTGTGTGATTCACTGAGTGAAACTGGCAAGGAATAAGCACACTCCAGCTTGAGTTTCCCTGAGGATTTCAGGCCAGGGGTAATGTGCAGCTGCCAGGCTCTGGGAAGCACATCAGGGTGTGCCGTACAGCCCCTGTGATGCTCTCACGGAAGGGTATGATGAGATGCGTGTTACAGGTCCGAGACCCTGGTAGGGTGTCTGTGCTTCCCCGCGCAGCCGGCAGAGCCGTGCCCGCAGCACTTACTGCGTGTCGCCCTGGCGGATCATGTCGCAGATCTGCAGGATGGATTCCCAGTCTGTCTCCAGCAGGAGCTGGCTCGTGGCCTTATCTGCAGCGAACAAACCCGGTGCCGCCGTGAGCCGCGCTGCTCCCGCGACTCCGCTCCGCCACCGCCGCTCCCGGAGGCTGCGGGCGTGGCGCTGCCCCGAGGCTCGGGGTAAACAAACCCCGATGGCTCCGGGACAGCACCGACCCTCCCGGTACAGGCACCCCAGCGCTCGGTGACCTCCCGGGCGGCACCGGGCTGCGGCACCGCCACCCGGCCCGGTCGGCCCGGCTGTGCCCCGGGCCCGCCCGCTCCCGGGGCCGAGCGCTGCGGACCCCAACCCGCTTCCCTTCCCGTCCCGTCCCGCCGAGGGAGCCGCGCCGGTACCGAGGAGCCGCTCGAAGGTGCCGCCGCCGCGCCCCATGGTGTCCGCCCGCCGCCGGCCCGGCCCGCTCGCTCCAGGCCCGGTCCGGTCCGGTCCGTTCCCCGCCCCGCCGCGGCCCTTCCGCTTCCGGCTTCCGCCGGGGCGGGGCCGCTTCCGGCTTCCGCCGGGGCGGGGCCGCTTCCGCCGGGGCGGGGCCGGTGCGCGGGGCGGCTCCGCCATGGCCGCGGGCCGCTCCCCGCCCATCTTCCTGCTGCTGGGGGCGGCGGGCGGCGGCAAGAGCCTGCTGGTGCGGCGGCTGCGCCATATCCTGGCCACGGGGCACGGGGCACCGGGAGGGACGGGCCGGGCCGGGCCGGGCCGGGCTGCGGGGCCGGGCGGAGCGTGCCCTGGGCCATTCCCGGAGCCGCCGTGTCCTTAACGCGAGGCACAGCTGAGCGCTGAGCATCCGGCGGAGCTGGGCGAGCCCCCGGCCACGCTGCCCACGGTAGGTGCGGCCCGGCGAGCGCGGGGCGGGCGCGGGGCTCGGCCGCACCCCGCGGTACCGGTACCGGTGCCCGTCCCGCAGGTGGGCACCAACCTGACGGACCTGCGGCTGCCGCGGAGAGTGACCGTGCGGGAGCTGGGCGGCTGCATGGGCCCCATCTGGCCCAGCTACTACAGCGAGTGCAGCGCTCTCCTGGTGGGTGAGCAGCACCGGGGCCGCGGTCCCGGGGTGCTCCCGGGGGACACGGGCTCGTGGGTCGGTGCCCCGGTGCGGGATCCCCTCCGCCGCGCCCCGCTCTGGCCCGGCCCGGGTTGCTCCCGGCACACCCGCTCCCCGCTTTCCCTGTTCCCTGCAGTTCGTGGTGGACGCCTCCAACCCCACGCAGCTCTCCTCGTCCTGCATCCAGCTGCTCTCGGTGCTCTCCGCCGCGCCGCTCGCCTCCGTGCCCGTCCTGGTGCTCTTCAACAAGATGTGAGGAGGAGCCCACCGGGGGTGCCGGGAGCGGGCTGTGCTCTGCTGCTCTTGTCGGGCTGGGGAGCGCTCAGCCGGGGCTGGCCGGGCACGGGAGCCTCGTGCTGGGCTGATGCTGCAGCTCCCGTCTCCCCGCTGCAGTGACCTGCCCTGCTACATGTCGCTCGTGGAGATGAAGTCGCTGTTCCGCATGCAGGACATGGTGGCCTGTGCCACGCAGCCCATCACCATGCTGGAGACCAGCGCCCGCGACGGCACCGGGCTGGCCGAGGTGCTGCAGTGGCTCCGGAGCGCCCTCCGAGAGCCCTGCTGAGCCCAGCCGGCAGCCCGGGACACTCCTGCCGCAAGGGGAAATGGCCAGGGAGCAGCTGCCCTGCCTGGACGGCGCCTTGGGCTGCTGATGGACTGGATCCCTGTGGGACTTCACAGTAAAACCCCCACCACACTGTCCAGGCTGGTGCCTGCCTTGTGCTCGGGGGGGAAATCCTGGGCTTTCAGGGAAGGGACAGGCAGAAGCCACAGAGGCCAGACTCTGCTGGCAGCTCCAGGCACAGGAGGGGCTCCTGCAGTGGGGTTGGAGGCGTGTGGTTCCCAGGGGCCCTGTGGGTGCTGTGGCTGTGCCCGCCACTGTGCCCCTGGGGCTCAGACCCAGGCAAGCTCGTCTTTCCCCTGCTCCCAGGCTGGGCGTTCTCTTCGCTCCGCTCCTGCCAGCTGTGCAGATGCTGAAGCTGCTGCTGCTGTTCTATATCAAAAAGGTGTGATTCCCCACCCCCTGCAAGTCCCTGCGGTGGCACTGAGCTGAGCAGCAGCTGAGCTGAGCTAAGCACGGCAGGGGTGGGTAAGGCTGAGTTTAAGACTGAGTGCACGGGGGCTCCAGCCAGCAGCTCTGGGATGTGAGCCTCATGCCAGCCCAGGCACAGTGGGGTGACCCTGGGGAAGGCCTGGGTGACCTGCTGGGTGTCAGGAGCTAGGGCAAGGCCAGTGACAGGGCTGCTTCAGTAGGGATGTCTCACAAGCTGCAGCAAGTGCCAGCCCACAGCTGCTCTCCAGCACTCAACTGGGCTCAGCAGTTTCAGATTGGGTCACACTGGAAGGGATCACCCTGGGTCATCCCAGAGGACATGGCACAGGATTGCATCCAGGCAGTTCTGGACTGTCACCAGTGAGGAGGCACCACACCTTCTCTGGGCAATCTGCTCCAGTGTGCTGTCACAGGCACAGGGAAGTTCTAACAGAGTACCATAGAATATTGGAGGGGACGCATCGAGATCGTGTTCAGGTGGAACTTCCTGTGCATCAGTTTCTGCCTGTTGCTGCTTGTCCCACTGCTGGGCACCGTGGAGCAGAGCCTGGGCCATCCCCTGACACCGCCCTGCTGACAGAGGATGAGGTGCCCTGTCAGCTGCCTCTCCTCAAGGCTGAACAGGCCCCGTGCCTGTTCTCATTAGAGAGGTGCTTCAGTCCCCTCACTGTCTCCGTAGCCTCTGCTGGGCCTGCTCCAGCAGTTCATGTCCCTCCTGTCCTGAGGAGCCCCGAACTGGACACAGTGCTCCAGCTGCAGCCTCAGCAGGCTGAGCAGGGGGGCAGGATCATTGTGAGCAATGCTGTTCCTGATGCACCCCAGAAGACCTGGGGCTGTGTAGAGACCCTGCCCTGTGCCCACACCACTAAGCACTGTCTATCCATGCAGATAACACCCTGTGCCCTCAATGGTGGCAGCTGCCTCAGCTGGCAGCCCTGGTGCCAAGCCTGGGACTGGTGGCTGCCCGTGCCTGGCACAGCACAGCACAGCACAGCCTGCCAGGGCCTGTCAGCGCTGTGGCACCGGAGCAGCTCCATCCCAGGCATGTCAGGGAGTGGCTCCTGGGGCTGGGGGCTGCAGCTGCTGCACCGTGATGGGGGGTGGCAAGGGGGTGGCAGTGCCCTTCACTCCAGCAGTGTGGGCTCTGCCCCAGGCACTCCAAGGGAATGCAGGCTGTGCCAAGGAGCCCGAGCACAGCCTGACACTGCTGCTGAGTCACCACCACCAGCAGCACTGACACCAGCCCTGCCTGCTTCCAGGCCGCAGGTCCAGACACCAGCCCGAGCACTCCTGCACAGCAGCACTTTAATTGGGCCCGCAGAGCCCTGCCCAGCCCAGCCCTCGGCAGCACAGAGATTCCTCCAGGTCTGTCCCACCAGGTGGTGCTGGGGCTGGCCCAGTGACCTCGTTTGTGGGGCTGCAGTCAGCCTGCTGCTCTCCTGGTGAGCCAGGCACTGGGCTAGAGCTAGCTTCATGCCTGCTGCCCCTAGGCAGGTGAAGGTGGTTGTGGAGAAAGCTCATGGTCCCCAGAGGAATCTGAGAACAGCCAGGGCACGCTGGCAGGAGGGAGAGCTGAAGGGCAGTTCTCTGCAAGTAGTGAGCCCCACGGAGCAGGGCTGTGAGGTGAGGCAGTCCTGCTGTGCCCTGGGGTGTGTAGGCAGGCTGGGTCCCGTGCCTCCTGCATCCCAGCAGCTCCAGGCAGCAGGAGCTCCTGCATCCCTGGGATGCAGCACTCCCAATGACACCTCCCAATAGGTCCTTGGCCATGGCAAGAGGAGGATCTTCCCCAGCACTCCATGGTCCCCCAGCTTCCAGCGCTGTGTTGTGATGCACAGATTCAGTCCCAGCTGCAAGCAGAGTCTGTTCCATCCCATTCCTTCTTGTGGACACCAAGAGGACAGAGTCCCTAAGATCCTGGGTCCCTGTCCCACACCTGCCTCCATCCTCTTCCCTGTCTCTGGGCCTCAGTAACACAAAGGCATCCCTCGGGACAGGCAGAGGAGCGTGTGTGCCCATGGCTGAGCTCTGGGTGCCTCCAGCCCCTGCCCACTGCCCTTCCCGCTGGCCTCACCTGGCACTCAGGAGCACCTGCCTCTGTACTTGTACACGGAGCGGAGCTTCTCCATGAGGAACAGCTTATCCTTCCCTTCCTGCAACATCAGAGACAGCATCGGGGGGCTGAGTGCCTGCCCTGCTGGGGCCACAGCCCACACTGGCAGTGCTGGGGCTGCGGCAGGCGGTGAAGCAGCGGGGACGGGCAGGGCAGTGCTCACGTTGGCAATCTGCTCCTGCAGCAGGCAGATGACCTTCTGGCGGCCTCTCACCACCTGGATGTTGAAGTAGATCACAGCTCTGTAATGACAGCAGGGTGGGATGGTGGCATCAGGCAGGAGGCTGAGGGACGCTGCTCCTGGCACTGGGATGGGGCACAGGGCTCTGGAGTGACACCTTGGCTCCAGCCCGCTCAGGGCTGCGACAGCAGGACCCTCAAAGGGAGAGCCTGGGGTTCAGCTTTGGCTCGGGTCCATACTCACATCAGGGCCACAGACATGAAGAACAGTAGGCATGTGTTCTCCAACAGGTGCTGGTAGACCCAAGCAAACCAGGTGATGTTGGGGTTGGACTGCTCCAGCACTAGCACCCACCTCTTCCCTGACTTGTAGATGGTTTCCAGCCCCCGGAAGGGGCCGCAGGTTTCTGATGGCTGCACCCTGAGCAAACAGACCAACAGGGCGTTCAGAGCAACGGGCAGCTGTAGCTGCTGTTAAAGCAACTGCTGCCCCCAGAGCAGGGCACTGCCTGTCTCAGGGGTCCAGCCCTCCAGGGACCCAGCCTCACTGTCCCCAGCACCCCCAGGCTGGACAAGGGGGTCCTCATCCCTGCCCCTGCACCAGGAGCAGCAGCAGGATGCGAGCGGGGCCAGCCAGCAGCAGGGAGGGAGGCACCTGCCCTGCCTGGGGCAGCCCTTCACAGCCTGCAGCTGGGCAGTGCCAGGGACAGGGGCCATGCTCTCCCCAGCCCTCCTTCTCCAGGCAGCCGGGCTCCGTGCCCTGGGCAGTGGCCTGGTGGGTACTCACGACCAGACGGTGTAGGAGAGGAAGGCAGCTGCACCCAGGAAGGAGGGGAAGCACAGCAGAGTGATGAACACGGTGCTCATGCGTGAGGCCTGCCAGGGCTTGCTGGGGGACTGGCAGTTCCGCAGCAGGCTGGTCTGTGGGAGGGAGCAGCGTCCCGTGGCTGCCAGCTCCTGAGAGCTGTGCCCTCCCTGCTGCCCGCGGGGAGCCAGCCCATGAGCTCGGGCCGTGCTGTCCCCAGGGGCTGTGCTCAGCCCCACAGGGACGAGGCTGCTCCGTGTGGCACTGCTGCAGCACAGGCTGACAGGGCACAGTGCCACCACAGGGACTTGCAGGGGGTGGGGAATCACACCTTTTTGATATAGAACAGCAGCAGCAGCTTCAGCATCTGCACAGCTGGCAGGAGCGGAGCGAAGAGAACGCCCAGCCTGGGAGCAGGGGAAAGACGAGCTTGCCTGGGTCTGAGCCCCAGGGGCACAGTGGTGGGCACAGCCACAGCACCCACAGGGCCCCTGGGAACCACAAGGCATTTGCCAGCAGAGGAAGGAGCCACGCCAGGCAGAAACGTCTCACCAGGTCAGGGTCTGCCCATAGATCAGCTCCAGCACATTTCGGGCGATGTCAAACTCCGGCCTCTGCTTTGTCTTCAGCCTCTTCTCCAGAATCAGCCTGGGTGGAAATGAACTCTGCCCCACGCTGCCTGGGGGCACTTCACACCCCACCTTCCCCCTCTGATGGCAGCAGAGCCTGGGTGCACCAGAGAGCTGGGGCCATGCAGGGATGGCACATGGGGGGGACATGTCTTGGGGTCTCTCACCTCCAGATGAGCTCCCCGAAGAGCGTGTCCAGCAGAGTGAATATTAAATCCATCACCATGAAGCGATACAGCTCCTGCCCCACACACGTCTCCCAGCACTGGGGAGACAATCAAGCATGGCATAGAACCACAGACTGGTTTGGGCTGGGAGGATCCCTAAAGCTCATCTCTCTCCCCACCCTGCCATGGGCAGAGACACCCTTCCACTAGACCAGGTTGCTCTGAGTCCTGCCCAACCTGGCCTTTTACAGTTCATAGGATGGGGCACCCACAGCCTCTCTGGGAACCTATGCCAGAGCCTCACCACCCTCACAGGGAAGAATTCCTTCCTGATATCTGACAGGGAAGATGCCACCAGCTCCTTGTGCTCAGCCCAGCCCTCCATGGCCCCGAGGCAGTGGTGCTCACCTCCTCTGTCGAGCAGATAACGCTCCGGCTGAGCCAGTGGTAGCACAGCAGGCTGAGAATCACCACCTTCAGGATGAGGTTCCTGGGGAGCAGGAGCAGTGCCAGAAGTCCCTGAGCCCAGGGGACAGAGGGGCCAAACCCCACAGATGGGGTGCCTGGCCCCAAAGCCTCCTTGCCTGCCTCAGGTGCAGAACGCTCCCTCCACCAGAGCCCAGCCAGCCCACCTGAAGATGGCCACGGAGACCTGTGTCACTGGGGAGTCCTGCTTCTCCCACATGGCCAGCAGGTTGAACAGGTGGGGCATCAAGGCATTGAGGAGGGACACCACAAGGGGCAGGACCAGCAGAATGGCTTCTTGCTGCCATCTGCCACTGCCCTGTGCTTGCTGCTCCTGCTGAACCTGGTGAGCAGGAACTGGCTGAGCGCACAGCTGTTGGCAGCCAGCTGTG
Organism: Ammospiza nelsoni; assembly: GCF_027579445.1. NCBI lineage: Eukaryota > Metazoa > Chordata > Aves > Passeriformes > Passerellidae > Ammospiza > Ammospiza nelsoni. Next base: position 12,130,731 of record NC_080651.1, on the reverse strand, counting down.
GTGTCCTGGGGAGAGCAGCAGATGCCCAGGCCAGGAGCAGAGCTGCAAGGGGCTGTCCCTGCCCCTCTCCCCAGTACCCCAGCCCTGTTCCTCCAAGGCCAGGGCAGGGATCCCGGGTGACAGGGGGCACTCACCGTGTGCACGTGCTCCAAGAGGTAGTGCACAGCCAGCACGCAGCCCGACACCCAGCCCAGCGCCAGCAGCCAGGCCAGCAGCACCACCAGGCCGTGCCGCAGGCGCTGGCAGCGGCTCTGGGAGCGGCAGCGGGAGCGGCGCTCCGCCAGCAGCTCCTGCGAGAGAGCAGAGCAGAGCTGCCAAATCCCCCGCGGGTCTGGAGCAGGGCTGTGTCCCACTGCAGCACAGCAGGACCCAGAGGGGTGACGGACAAAGCACAGCAACGCTGGGGTCTGGGGTGCTTTGCTCCTCCACCTTCAGCTGGGTGCAGATGTTCTCGCACTGCAGCTTCACCGAGCGCCTCTGGATCACCTTGAAGTCCCAGGCACAGAAGACCTTGATGGCCAAGTCCCCTGTGGCACTCTTCACGCTCTCCCGAAAGGAGCAGGACACGCTGCAGCGAGGTGAAGGGCATCAGGGATGGGGGCTGGCTGAAGGGGAAGGCTGCAGTGCCACAGGTGCCCCTGACCCACCTGTAGACCAGCAGGATGCAGGTGACAAGGAAGGAGCCCCCAACACTGAACAGGTAGGCCAGTGGCAGGTTGTAGGGGAGCAGGGGGGCTGGGAGGGGGCACACGCTGCCCTCAGGAGTGGAGGTGCAGGGGTCGTTCAGGGTGGCGTTGCTGTAGTAGCCGTAGAACAGCAGCGAGTGAGTGAAGTGGCCCTGTGGGAAAGCACATGAGGGACCCACGGTGACCTTGGCAGGGCTCACAGCTTCCTGCCCAGCCTGGCACTGTGTGCCAGCCTCAGGACACAGAGCCTTGGGCTGGGGCAGCACCACTCTGTGCATCCACAGCACTGCTAGTCCTGGGGCCCAGGCTGGGCAAGGGCAAGAGCTGGGGTATCATTACAGTGGGAAAGCAGGGCTGCCCGCCAGGCTTGGCACAGCCTGGGGTGCCTGGGCCACGCTTACCGCTCCTGTGAGCAGCTCCAGCCCAGTGAACGGCTGGGGGCTCACTGATGCAGCAGGGTACACGGCCTGCAGGACCACCACGAAGGCCAGCAGGATGAAGAATGAACAGAAGTTCAACATAAGGAGTGTCTTGAGGAAGAGGAAGTAGGACAGGACACTGGAGCCAAAGCGGCCACCAATCTGCTTCAGGGCATAGTGCCCGGGCTGGGCAGCGCGGAGCAGGGACAGGAGCCTGTACCAGAGACCTCGGCAGCCCTGGGGAGAGGAACAAGGGAGAGCAGTGGGGCTGGAGCCGGCACGGAGCCCTCCCAGCCTCTGTGCAGAGCTGTGCCTGACTTACGAGGCCGACGCAGACCCTGGACCACGCGCAGGGTGAGAAGGGGTCCCAGTGCTGGGCGCGCTGCCTCACGGGGCCCCTCTGCCCGCTCAGCTGCTGCCTGCCAGGAGAGAGGGGGTCAGGGGTCCCACAGGGCCCGGGACAGCTCCGGCTGGGGGAGCCCTGCCCAGCAGGCGCTCAGGGAAGGGCCCTACCTGAGGATGCGTTTCTCCGCCAGGCTGAGGGGCATGGTGAGCAGCATGTGGCTGCACTGGCTGGGCGAGAGGCTCAGCAGCTCCTTCACCAGCAGGCACCGCTTCTCTGGGGCACAAGGGCTCGGTGGGACACGGCCCGCCAACTCACGGCCTGCCTGTCCCTAGCCCAGCACGGGGACAGTGCCAGCCCTCCTTTCGCGGTCCGGGCACCCTCACCTTGCAGCGTGGCCCTGCTGGGGTCGCTCTCCAGGTCGTAGTGGCGCAGGCTGGGCCGTGCCGTGCGGCAGAGCTGCTGCAGGGGCGGGCGGACGCTCCGGCGCCGCAGCCGCGCCGTGCGGTTGCAGTACTGCGAGATGATGGCCCCGAGGCTGCGTCCTGCGGGCCACAGCAGGGCTTGGGCAGAGCTCCAAGGGCTCTGGAGCTGGGGAAGGGGGGATGTGGGTGGCACCTACCGATGGTGCGGCTGGGCATGCTGGCCAAGATCTGCAGGGAGGCAGAGGAGTGGCTGGGGTGCTCCTCATCTTGCCTGGGCTCTGGCCAGGCCATGGCACAGGCGTCTGGAACAGCCAGGTAGGCTGGGGACTCTGGGAGGGAGAAGGCAGGATGCAGAGAGGCCATGGCTCATCCCTGCATCCCTGCTGCTCTGCTCCAGCACACAGGCTAGGTGTGTGCTCCTCCCAGAGCACCCCTTTCTCCAGGGACGCTTTCTGTGTCCCCAAGGTCTCCCCTGGATTGCCCTGCTCTGCTCTGCCAAGGCATTAGCAGGCTCCCGTGAATGCTTTGGCCCCAGCATTTTGGCACAGCTGGCCCAAGCAGAGGGAGAGCCCTGGACACACACACTGTCCCCAGCCTGCCCTGGCTGAGGCTGTGGTGCTTTACCTCTGGTCCTCTCCTGCATCTCCAGCTCCAGACCTGCCTCGATCAAGCTGCTCTGCTCCAGGATGAGCTGGTGGAACGAGGTGTGCAGGGCTCTCTCGTTGTCCGGACTGGGCTCCTGGCTGAAGGAACACAGGGACACGGTGGCACGGACACCTGGAGCCTGCAGGGCGCGGGGTCGTAGCCCATCGTACCTGGGCACGGCAGGGCAGCGGGGAGGTCACACTCACCCATCGCTCTCGGAGCCCTCGGGGACGTGCAGGGTGATGGAGGGCGGCTGGGACATCCTGCGAGGCCGGGCGGGTCAGTCCTGCGCGGGCCCTGCCGGGGTGAGCAGCCCCGCTTTCCGCCGCTCCCCGCTTTCCGCCGCTCCCCGGTTTCCGCCGCTCCCCGCTTTCCGCCGCTCCTCGGTTTCCGCCGCTCCCCGCTTTCCGCCGCTCCCCGGTTCCCGCTGTCCCCCGCTCCCCGGTTTCCGCCGCTCCCCGGCGCTGCGGGACGGAGCCGGAGCCGGAGCCGCGGCGTGCGGGCCGGGGGCAGCCGGAGCGCGGAGTCCGCGGGGCTAAACCGGGACTAACCCCGGCTCCAGCCCGGTCTCAGGAAGGAAGAGAGGGCGGATGGGGCGGTTCCGCGGCCGAGAGGTTCCGCCCGCCGTCCGGGATCCTTCGGCTCGGGCACGAAGCCCCGACCACCAGTCCCGGAGCTCGGCTCGGGGCGGCCAGGACCGGCCCCGAGAGGTCCCGTCGGAGCAAAGATCCCCCCGTGCCCCCACCGTGCTCCCCGCCCGGTGCCGTCTCCCTCCTCCCCTACTCTCCCTCTCCGCCCCGGGGCGGGCTAAGGCTGCTCGGCGCCGGTGCCCGCTCGCCCCGGTAGCGGGCACCGACGGGACGCCCCTCGGCGCTCCCGCCGCCCGGGCCGGGGGTGCGGACCTGCGGGGAACGGGGGCTGCCGAGCCCTGTCCGTCCCGTCCCGTCCTTCTTGCCGCCTCCCGGTAACGGGCGGGGGCGGCGGGAGCCCCCCGAAGCCCCCGTTTCCCCTCGGCTGTGCTCACCGGGGCCCGGCGGCGGCCGAGGGTCGGGCCGGCGCTCCCGTCCCCCGTTACACCGGGGCGGAAGGAGGGCACCGGGACAGGGTGCGGGACGGGCGCGGCGCTGAGCGCCCGGGCGGGGGAGCCCCTGTCCCGCCGGAGCCAGCTCGGCCGCCCCGCCCCGGCGTCCCGGGCCGCCTGGACCGGCCCTCCCGGGGCGGTGCCGCGCAGCAGCCGCGGCCGAACGCCATGGAGGGCGGCGGAGGCGCCTACGGGGCGGCCAAGGCCGGCGGTGCCTTCGACCTGGTGCGCTTCGTGCAGCAGCCGCAGGTGGTGGCGCGGATCGTCAGCGCGGTGAGTCGGGACGGACGGGACGGGACGGGACGGGAGAGCCCCGCCGCAGGCCGGCGCCCCTCGCCCAACGGGCCCGGCAGCCCCCAAAGGGCTCCCCCGGTCTCGGTGCCGCCCACCGGACACCGGCTCCGCCCCGCAGGTCTTCGCCCTGATCGTGTTCGCCTGCCTGGTCGGGGACGGCTACATGAGCCGGCCCGAGGACCCGCAGCTCTACTGCATCTTCAACCACAACGAAGACGCCTGTCGCTACGGCATCGGCATCGGCGTTCTCGCCTTCCTCGCCTGCATCTTCTTCTTCATGGTGGACGTCTACTTCCCCCAGATCAGCAACGCTACGGACCGCAAGTACCTGGTCCTGGCCGACCTCGGCTTCTCAGGTACCGGGGGCAGCGCGGGCCGGGCTGTGCCACAATGGCCGCCTTGTCCCGTGACGTGGCTGCCGGTGCCTGGCCCAGGGAGCCGCTCCCGTCTGGCGTGCTGCCCGCGGGCCACGCGCTGCTGCTGCTAATGCTGCTGCTGCTGCTGCTGCTGCTGCTGGTGCTGGTGATGCTGCTACTAATGCTGCTGGTGGTGCTGCTGCTGGTACTGCTGCTAATGCTGGTACAGCTGCTGGTACTGCTGCTGCTGGTGCTGCTGCTGCCACTGAGTGCCCCGAGGAGCGGCTGCCGCTGGCCGGGTGCCTGCGCCAGCCTGCACGGTGGAGCAGGGTCTGGGCCCGGGGCTGCCCAGGAGCAGCAGGACTGGCTCTGGCCCCTCATGCCACTCCCCCCCACAGGTCTCTGGACCTTCCTGTGGTTCATCGGCTTCTGTTTCTTGACCAACCAGTGGTCCTGGACACGGGCCGAGGATGTGTTTCTTGGAGCAGACTCTGCCCGCGCTGCCATCACCTTCAGCTTCTTCTCCATCTTCTCCTGGGTGAGTGAACCCCTCTGCCCCACCTGGGGGGAGAGCAGAGGGGCCCCCTGCACTCACAGCCTGGAACGGCCTTGATGCTGCTCCCCTTCTCTGTGCAGGCGCTCCTGCTCACCTTCGCTTACAAGAGGTACAAAATGGGGGTGGAGGACTTTGCTCAAAGCTACGCCGACCCCAGCCCGGGGGTTCCGGCTCCGTACTCCAGCTATCCCAACATCAGCCACGAGAGCTACCAGCAGCCGCCCTTCACGCACACGGCGGAGGCCCCGGAGGGCTACCAGCCTCCCCCGGTGTACTGAGCCCGGCTGGCTCCCGTGGGACGGCTGAACGGTTCAGTTCCTAACGCGGGGTGGGAGGGAGGGGTCTGTGCCTTGGAGGGGACGGCGGGGCGGGAGGGTGGTGGCTGCTTTGTTTGAAGGTGACTGGGCCTTTCCATGGGGTGCAGGAGGGGCTTCTGCCTGGTCCCAGAGCTGAGATCCTCACTGGAGGGTCCAGAGCCCAGTGTGTGATTTGGTGGGTGATTTGGCACACCATGATTTGCAGCTGCTGGTGAGCAGTGCAGCTGCAGGAGGTCGGGTGTGCGGGCAGCCCTGGCATGTACAAGCCTCTGCTTTTGCGGTGCTGCCTTGGTGATGGGCTGCAGTTTATGCCCCTGCCCTGGCGAGGCCCTGCCCCTGTGACTGTGCCCTGGCCCGTCCTGTCTCCAGTGCCTTTCAGCCCTGCTGGCTGCTTTCCCCCAGAGCCATCTCGCTGCTGCAGCACAGCCAGGCCCAGCTCTGCCTTTCCCCGCCTTCCCCCGCGGCTGCTTCTGGGCCAGCTCTTGCCAAAGCCCCCTCTGCCCTTCTCTAACGCCGTGCTGTGCCTTCCCCAGCCTGCACTGGAGCTGCTGGTGCTTGGATGATGTGCCTTGGGGTCTGTGGGAGCGGTGAGCACTGAGATCCTCAGCAGGGCCGTGGCTGAGGACATCCTGGAGCACTTTCTTTCCCTGGTGTGCCTGCCCGAGCGCTGCTGCGAGCCCGAGCTCCTGCAGCCTGCCCGCAGCTCCTGCCTGCACTCCAGCCACACCAGGAGCCCATGGGCATTTCTCAGGTTGTGTTTGCTGCTGTGCTGTGGTAAAGCTGTTCCCAGCAGCCGTGTGTAAGTGGGCCATCCCTGCTGGGGCCAGCGTTTGAGTAGTTGTCACTGTAGGTTGGAATAAACTTTTTCACCAAGCCACCCTGTGAGCCACCACGTGCCTTTTCAGGGAAGGGGAAGCAGAAATGCAGTTTCTCAGGGGAAGCAGAAAAGGCTCCTGCAGTCCTTCTGCCCCTGCAGGGCTTGGGGCGTCAGTGAGGCAGCACAGCCCCTCCAGCTGCTGTGCTGCAAACAGCACACTCATGCTGGTGCCTATTTTTAGGCCACCCTCGTCATGCTCCAGCCCCAGCCTGTGAGCAGCCCTCCCACCCTGTGACCAGCCCCTGCTGTCTCACTGGGCACTGCCAGGAAGCCTTAGCAGAATGCTCTGGTAAAAAAATACACACACAAATTAATTCAGTTATTTATTAAACTAAAGGAGCAGCAGTGCCTTCTCCAGCCCTGGGGAGAAGCCCAGCCTGGCAGTCAAGTGCTTGTGAGCACAATAATTCTCACCTGAAGCATGGGGGCAGCAGGGGGGTTCAGGCAGCTCTTGGAGCCTTGCAGGGCACAGGCAAACAGCAGCCCTGGACTCAGAGATGCAGAGGTCTGGCCTGGCCAGAACAAAGAGCTACTGCTCAGAGCCTGTGGGTGCTGGGAAAAAACACTTCCGCAGACAATAAGGAAACAACAACCTTCCAGAATCTGAGTCTAACAAAGAGGGAAGAGGATCCTGCTTAGAGCAGACCAAGAGTCAACCTCGAGGATTTTGGAAGGCTGAGGAGAAAGCAAGAGACATGACTGGACTGGAGAAGCAGCTCCTCAGGAGAGCCCCTTTACAAAGCAGCTGGATCTTCCCTGGAATAATTGTCTACATCTTGGTAGATGAAACTCTGGGCCTCCAAACCCCTGAGAGGAAACACAGCACCAAAGAGACAGCATCAGCCTTGAACCTGAGAAAAACTGCCCTGAATTTGGAGGAAGCTCTTCCTGGGACCAGTTCCTCCAAACAAGTCTGTCACAGCCTGCTAGAACACAGCCAGCCCTCGAGGCTCAGCACCTCAGCAGAGTCAGCTGCCAGGCCTCCTTCTGTTTCAGCAATAACTGACACCAGTAGGCAGGCTGGCAGAGAGGCTGGGGGCTGCCCAGGGCTGGGCTGATGCGTGTGTCAGTTTAAAAGCTGTGTCACAGCTCTGTGACAAGGGACAAGTTACCTCAGACTGCTAAGGAAGGAAGCTAAAAATTGCATTAAAAATACTAATGGCTGTACAATGTCTTGAGAAACCACGAATGTAGCAACAGTGCACAAGGGCTGCATTTACAGGCAGCAGAAGCAGCATGGTGTCAGCCTGAGCCCGCTTGGAGCCCTGTGAGAGCTGGCCAGAGGCACAGTGAGCAGCAGTGCTGCAGCCTGGCCCCACGGGCAGTGCCCCAGGGCGTGTGTGTGGCAGCACCAGAGACTGTGCTGGTCCCTGTCCTTGTCCTGAGATGGGAACTCGCTCTAGCCAGGCTTTTGCTTCTGCTTCCACCAGCATCAGGCCTGGCGGATCCTCAGTTGTGCTGCTTGGTGGGGAGGGCTGGACAGTTTGTTAAAGTACAGAGGGGCCTGTGCGCCACAGCACTGAGCTCCCTCGCCCTCCGTTTTCGCAGCAGTCAAGTGAAGATCTTGCGAGGGGCAGCTGTCTCCAGCTGCCTCAGGCCCAGGGGCACGTTCTCCTTGTTGTCTGGCCCGGGCTGCTGGGGCCGCGTGCGGAAGTAGCAGACTCGGCACACCGAGTGGTACTTGTCAGCTCCTCCGATCACTTCCACCTGGCAGGGAAACACGGGAGCGGCTGCAGAGCCCGGATCCCGGAGGGAGTCTCTGTACCAGCGGGACAGAAAGTGAAACAGTTTCTGTTCCAAGGGCACTCACCTCCCGCTCTGCTCCCAGCCTCTTGGTGTAGGAGGCCTCTTGGAAGCACTCCATGCACACAGCGTTCAGCTTCACCACGCTCTCCGCCAGCGGCACCAGGTTCAGGATGCTCCCAAAGGCCTGTGAGACAGCATGGAAGGTGCTGCTGGGTGGGCTCCACGAGGGTCCCAAAGCAGCTGCGGTACCAAAATGAGTGTTTTACCTTCCTCTGGAAGGTGCCATCCAGAGCAGCAACAATGACGGTTTTCCCAGTGTTGGCCATTTTCTCACAGAACTCCACAATGTCTGGGAACTGGAGGGGTACAGGACATTGTAAAGAAGGATGAGGGCAGCACTTGGCTCCAGATGCCACAGTGCGTGCCCAGACAGCAGCACAAGGAACAAAGAAAGTCAGAGCCACGTGCCCTGTCTGTGAAACGGGCTGCAGTCCCACCGTGCTGTCTGCAGGGACTACAGGGAAGGAGGCTTTGACTGTGAGCACTTTGACTGTAAGGCCACACAGATCAAACTCCCCAGGGCATGACCTCCCACCCTCTCCTACAAGGACACAGAGCGTGCACAGGAGCAGCGAGCAGCGTGTGTCCCGCGGAGCCCAGCACACCCAGCCCGGCTGTGCACTTACGAACTGGCCCTCATCGATGCCGATGACGGCGGCCCCCAGCGCCTCCTGGTACACGTCGTGGAGGAGCCCGGCGGGCAGGGCCTCCATGGTGCTCCTGCGGGCAGGGAGGGAGTGAGCCGGGCAGGCGGGCAGCCCCGTGAAGCGGGGAGCCCTCCTGCCCCGGAGCTCACCTGTCGTGTGTGCAGACCCCGGAGGAGCTGTAGCGCGTGTCCTTGGCGTACTTCACCAGCAGGCACCGGTACTGGGCGAGCTGGAAGCGCCGCACTCGCCGCATGAGCTCCGTGCTGCAAGACACGGTGTCAGCGGGCCCCAGCCCCAGCCCGCCGCCCTCCCGCCCCCCACTCCGTGCCTACCTTTTCCCGGAGAACATGGGCCCGAAGATCACCTGGGGGCGGAACGGTGCGCTCAGAACGGCGGCCAGCGGGCAGCCCCGGCTGCGCCCCGCCGGGGCCCGGCAGCCCCCTCAGCCCGGCGCGGCGCCCACACCTGCCCCCGGCCCGTGCGCGGGGCTCCGGCAGTACCGTGCCCGTATCTGGCCCCAGGCCGCGCTCGGGGCAGCACCGTGCCCGTATCTGCCCCCCGCCCGTACCCGGGGCAGCACCGTGCCCGTATCTGCCCCCGGCCCGTGCCCGTATCTGCCCCCAGCTCCTACCTGGGGCAGCACGGTGCCCGTATCTGCCCCCGACCCCTGTCCGTATCTGCCCCCGGCATGTACCCGGGCCAGTACCGTACCCGTGTCTGCCCCCGACCCGCATCTGCCTCCGGCCCGTGCTCGGGGCAGTGCCGTGCCCGTATCTGCCCCCATCCCGATGCCCGGCAGCGTTGCCGTACCCGTATCTGTTCCCACACCGGTGCCCCGAGGTGGCACCTGTACCTACCCCCCCGGCCGTGCCCCGGGGCGGGCGCGTACCTGAATCTGCCCGCGGGGCCGGCTGGGGGAGCCGGGGTGGACACCGGGCACCGTCAGGCAGCTCATGGCGGACTGCCGGCCCGAGCCCGCGCGCGCCGAGCCGGCCGGGCCCGTCAGCCAATCGGAGGAGGCCTCTCCCCCACGCGCCGCAGCGCCAGCCAATCGCGAAAGAGTCTGCACGGCCGCGCGGCAACCCTGTCCAATGGGGGTCATGGGCGCCAAAATTTTTATTTTCCTCGGCCCGCAGACTCCGCCCTCCCGGCCCCGAGCGACCAATGGGAGACGGCCCCGCCGCCGGGCTCTGGCCTCTCCTCCATGATCTGGCCCCGCCCCCGGGCTCGGGCCTCGCCTCCGGGACAGCCAATGGGAACGCGCCCTCCAGCCCGCCCCCCCTCAGGCCCCGCCCCTCGGCGGGCGGGCGGCCCGGGAACGGCACCGGGACTGGGACCGGGGACGGCACCGGGATCGGGACGGGGAGCTTCACCGGGAACGGGACCGGCATCGGGAGGGGGACAGACACCGGGAGCGGCCCCACGATGGGCGGGTGGCGGGACATGTCCGCGGAGGTACGGCGCCGGGGCAGGGCAGAGCGCGGGTCCGCTCCGGGCCGCCGGCCGGGGGTGCTGGCGCTGCCCCGGCGCTGCCCCGCCGCCTCCCCGCAGGCGCTGGAGGACCACTACTCCCCCAGTCGCTGGTCCCCCCGCCTGGACCGGGACGCCATCATCGACGCGCACCTGGCGGTGACGGCGGCAGGTGGGGATCGCGGCACCGGGACCGGGGCTGCGCTCGGTGCCACGGCGCCGTGCCCCACCGCCTTCCCCCGCAGGAACCGAGCGGGCCCGGGCCAGCGGGCAGACCCTGCTGCACGTGCCCTACGGCGACGGGGACCGGGAGAAGCTGGACATCTACTTTCCCACGGAGCCTTCCGAAGGTGAGCGTCGGGGCGGCGGGGCCGGGAGCGGGAGCGGGCCGGGCGGACACCCGGCTCACCCCGCTGTGCTGCGCAGCCTTCCCGGCGCTGGTCTACATCCACGGCGGGTACTGGCAGTGCCTGAGGTGAGCCGGGCTGCCGGGATGGGCTCCTCGCGAAGGGACCCCTCACCGACTCTCGCTGACCCCTCTCCCGACACCGGGGCTTGCTGCGGGACACGGTCTGGCCGGTCCTCAGCGGCCCCGCAGCTCATGCAGCATCTCTCTCCGCAGTAAGGACGACTCGGGGTTTGCAGCCCCGCCGCTGGTGTCGCAGGGGGTGGCAGTGGTGGCGGTGGGCTACGACATCGCCCCCAAGGGTAGGTGCTGCCCTGCAGAGGCTGCGGCTGCCTGCGCAGCCAGCGCCTGCAGCCCTGCCCTTTGTCCTCTGCTCAGGCCACATGGACACCATGGTGCTGCAGGTGCGCCGCAGCCTCGCCTTCCTGGTGCAGCACTACCCCAGGATCAGGTGGGCAGCTCCCGGGCCGGGGCTGCTCTGTGGGAGCGGCCGGGGGGCTTCGGCACCTCGGCCCGAGCACTGGGCAGCGCCTGTGGCCACAACCCCGTCACTGCACAAGGCAGCGGCTGGCGGATCGGGAAACATCTGAGCTGACACATTCGGGCTGTGCCACCTCCTCTGCACGGGGCAAAGCGTGCCCAGGTGTCCCCAGCTGTCCCCAGGTGTCCCTCTCAGCCACTCCCTCCTTCCAGGGGCATTTACCTGTGCGGACACTCGGCAGGGGCCCACCTGGCGGCCATGGTGCTGTCCACAGACTGGACGGAATTCCAAGTGGTGCCAGATATCAAAGGTAGCGTTGCCACGTCCCGAACAGAGTCGGGAGGAGAACAGGTCTCCATGGCTGGGACAAGGCTGCGGGGCTGATTATGCTCAATATGAGGTCCCGGGGCTGTGGGAGCACCCAGGCTGCAGCTCCTCACCTGCAGCTCCTCCTCTGCCCCAGGAGCGGTGCTGGTGAGCGGCCTGTATGACCTGGAGCCCATCCTGCACACCTACGTGAACGATGCTCTGAGCATGAGCCGGTGAGCCCACAGGCTGTGGGACAGAGCACGGGCAGGGGTGCCGGTGGCTCTGCAGCCCCTCTGCCCCTGCGCCCGCCCAGCAGGGCAGTCCTGCTGATGGCACAAAGGGCTGCATCAGCTCCACGGTGTGGCTCCTGCAGGGAGGAGGCCCAGAGGAACAGCCCCATGAGACTCGTCACCCCAGCCGTGCCACCAGCCTGTGAGGTGCTCGTGGCTGTGGCCCAGCATGACTCCCCAGAGTTTCGCAGGCAGTCCCAGGAGTACAGCCAGGTGAGCACCAGGTGGTGGCAGGACCATGGCCAGGTGAGCACCAGTCAGCCACAGGAGTACAGCCAGGTGAGCTCCCCCAGAACCCTGCTCGGCTTTGGTGGGGACACTGCTCCAGGCAGCCCTCACCAACTTACCCGGCTGGGAGGAAGAGCTTCTGTGCGGATCCAGAGCAGTTTCTGCTCACTGGAGGTCCTGGCCAGGACATTATTCCTGCTGCTTGTCCGGGGCAGGGGGAGCTTGGGGTCCATCCTACACTCTGCTCTGTCTGCAGGCCCTGCGTGCAGCAGGCTGGTCTGTCTCTGTGCTGGACCTGGCTGGTGTGGATCACTTTGATGTCATTGAGAGGCTGTCAGAGGACAGCTACGTCCTCACTCAGGTGGGCAGGAGGGCTGTGCCAGGGTGGATCAGGTGGGCTGCCACCTCCCTGAGGAGAGGTGCAGGGTCAGGGGTTTTCACAGGGTTTGGTTCCTCACCCCAGGTGATTCTGAACATGATTTCAAGAGCATGATGGCACCTCAGCAGTAGAGAGATGGGGACCATGGCCCTGTGTGGTGGCACCTCAGCAGTAGATGGGGACCATGGCCCTGTGTGGTGGCAGTGGGCACCTGGCATCCCCTGCCTGCTGCCCCCTCGGTCTAACACAGAGCCACAGCTGTCTCAGACCCACACTGTGCCCTCTCTGCTCAGCCCAGCCCAGGCTGGTGCCCCTTCCCTGCAGTGCCCCTGCCCACTGGGGCAGAGGAGACTGAGGGCTGCAAGGCTCTGACTGGGCAGCCGGACCATGAACGTTGATCCCTCGGTGTCCTTTAAACGGCACATTGGCAATACAAATAAAATGGGAATTACTGCTGCCTGGGGTGGTGCTTCCCAGGGAGGCAGTGAGTGCACACCCGAAGCCACTGCTGCTGAGAGAATCCCTTCTTCCAGTGCAGAGCTCTGGGGCTGGCTGACCCAGAACGTGACAGGGGGGCCTGGGGAGCCCACCTGCTGCTGTGGGACAGAATCACATAGGCCTCTGTGAACGGGAGTGACACAGACGTCTGGGCCAGGCTGGGCTCACGCTCTGGGACAGTCCTGGCCAGACACAAACCTTGGCACTGTTGTGCAGCAACCATGGTCCTGTGGCTGAGACGGTTCCATGTCCTCAGGAGCAACTGTCCCTCCGTGGGGATATTGGCTGTGATGATGTCCCTGCTGCAGAGCAAGGAAAAGAGAGAAAACACCCCGCACAGCGACAGTACCACCAAAAGGTGTTTATTTTGTGCACTGACTGCCTGAGGGGCTGCGGTCTCCGCTGGGCTGGGCTCACACTGGTTTGTCAGCCTGCCTGTGAGGGCTGATGTCATGTTTCAGATGGCTGGGGACACATCTGGAGCACAAAGGGGCCGCGCCCACTGCTTGCTCTGGGCTGCCCGAGTGCCGCAGCTGCGGGGCTGGCACAACGCTCAGGCTCCCCCCGTGCCTGGAGGCGCTCGATGCAGTCCCGAGGCCAATTCCTCCTGGCACTTCCTGGCCACAAACTCCAGCTTTCTCCTGGCGAGCTCGGTGCCGCGGGCCGAGACGTCGCGGTGCCAGACGGCGCGCAGGGCCCGTGCCGACCAGGGCAGCAGCAGGACGCTGACAGCCCGCCCGGCCTCAGCCTCCTCCTCCTCGCTGACGGCGCGCAGGCGCTCGCAGAGCTCGGCGGGGCACGGCCAGGCCCCTGGCACATCCAGCATCACGATGTTGGTCTCCACTGCTGCCAGGCTGACGGAGCACAGGGGAGAGTCCAGCGCCTGGACACCTGCGGGAGGCCCAGGTGTGCAAGCCCACTGCCCAGCCACCTGGAACAGGCTACCTGCCCTTCCCAGAGGTTCTGGGGGAAGGAGAGCCCTTTCTCCCGCATGTGGTACCAGGGTCACTGAGCACAGCACGGGGACGGTCATGCCATGATCCTGGCACTGCAGCCAGGTGAGGATCCCAGCAGCATCCTCACCTGGCTGGAGACCCAGTGTGGCCGTGCAGGGATGTGCCCAAGGCACCAGCAGCAGGGTGGTACTGCTGGGCTGTGCCAGGTGTGCTGTTACAGCCCAGCACCCTCGGGGCCCTGAGGTACCTTCTGCAAAGCTCCGGGCGTGCTCGTGGTCCCTGCTCAGTGTCTCCTTGGCGTGCTGCAGCCCGAGGAGAGCGGCGGCCGCCAGCACCCCCGCCTGCCGCATGCCCCCTCCCAGCAGCTTCCTCACGCGCCAGGCCTCGGCCACAAACTGCCCGCTGCCCGCCAGCACCGCACCCGCCGGGGCGCCCAGGCCCTGCAGAGCCACCGCCGGCGTCACCCAGCTGTGCCGGGCCTGCCAGCTCCCCGCCTGCCAGGGCTGCTCTCAGCCCAACACCTGCAAACAGGGCAGGCTGCGGCTTGTGCTGGCCCCTGCCAGCCCTGCTATCCCTCCCCACACAAGCAGACCTTGGAGAAGCAGAGGGACACAGAGTCACAGTGCTGGGCAATCTGGGCTGGCTCCACGCCCTGGGCCACTGCTGCATTCATCAGCCGTGCGCCGTCCATGTGCACCCGCAGCCCGTAACGGTCTGCAAGCCCGCGGACCTGGTAGTCAGGGGGACAGCTGGTTTGGGAGGGACCCTGGGGCATATAGTGCCACCACCACGAGCCATCTCTGAGCTCCAGTGTCCCCGCAGTGCCATTGTGCAGGGCCCAGCTGCCCACGCCGGGCAGGACTGTGCCAGCGCCGTCTGTGGGCTCTCACCTGCCTGAGATAGGTGAGGGGCAGCGCCCGGCCGCCCGCCGAGCTGTGCGTGTTCTCCAGGCAGATGAGCTCAGGACGCGGGTGGTACCGGCTGCCGTGGGCCTCGCGGATGGTCAGCTCCAGCTGCTCCAGGTCGAAGGTGCCATTCGGCAGATCTGGCAGTGCCTGGGAGTGCACACCGGCGACCTGTGCCCAGGGCACGGAGAGCGCGGAGCTGACAGGGGGCAGTGGTGGCGCACGGCGTCTCCAGCCCTCTGTGCCCTCCATCGGGTGTGTCCAGCCTCACTCGTGCTGCAGCCCGTGCCTCGGGACAGCGATCCAGGGGATGCCCTGGCAGCGGATCCTCCGCGGGGCCGGGCCCTGGCAGCCAGCGGAGGGCAGCACGCGGCCGCCCTCCTGCACTGCCACCAGCGCCACCAGCGCCACCAGCGCCACCAGCGCCACTGCCGCCGCGCTCACCTGCGCGGCCCCGCCGTGCTCGTAGACGTGCAGGTGGGCGTCCCGGCCCAGGAAGAGCTGAGCCCCCCTGCGCTGGCAGTGGCACATCACTGGGGGAGAAGGGCAGTGAGGGAGGGGACGGGGCAGCATCCCCAGCCGGGGGGCACGAGGGGCTGCGAGCGCAGTCCCGGACTCACCGGCGATGAGGTTGGCCATGGTGGCCGTGGGCACGAACAGAGCGGATTCGGTGCCCAGAGTGGCCGCGGCCCGGCGCTGCAGCTCTGCGGGAACACGGATGTCCTGGGAGGGCTCGGGGACCCCCGGTGCCGGCTGCCCCCGGTCAGGCAGGGACCCGCGGGGGCCCGTTACCCCCATTTCCCCGCCCACCGTTCACCGCCGGGTCCTCCCCGTAGTCGTCGTCGCCCACGGCGGCGCGGGCCATGGCCCGGCGCATGGCCGCACACGGCCGGGTCACCGTGTCGCTCCGCAGGTCCACCACGAGCGGCTGCCGACCCCCGGGCCCCCCCACGGGCCCGGGCAGCCGCCCCCGCCGCAGCGCCGCCCGCATGGCCCGGACCGCCCCCCGCAAGGGCTCCCGGGCGGGGGCGGGATCGCCCTTCCTTCCTTCCCGGGAGCGCGGGGCGGGAACGGGCAGCGCCTCCTTCCCGGGAATACGGGGCGGGAACGGGCAGCGCCTCCTGCGCGGGCACCGCCTCGGAGCGCCGGCCCCGCCAGCCCCATCCCTCCATCCCCACCTCACACCGGTGGGGGCTGCCCCGGCCCTGCGCTGCCCCCCGGCCCCTCCCTGTGCTGGGTGTCCGAGGGAGGGAGCCAGGGGGATCCTCTTTCCATGGCTGAGCCAGGGGGATCCTCTTTCCATGCCTGAGCCAGGGGGATCCTCTTTCCATGGCTGCGCAGGAATCGCTCCCGCCCCGCTGCTAGGAGGCTGCCCCGGGGTCTGGGCGCTGGGAGCTGCTCCCGCTCCGGCTGTGTCTGCCCTGGCCGCAGCCGATTGCCCTGGCGTGCCCAAAGCCCGGTGGCACCGCAGGTGCGCTGGCGCTGCAGCGGAGCTCTGGGGTCTTCGGGCAGCTTCACAGATCTCGGCACTCTGCCTGCTCTGAGGGGACCCGGGAATTGGGGGATTTCTTGGCAGGAATCCCCGCTGCCCCCCGGCAGGAGGGCTGTGTCCAAAGCAGTGGGGAGACCCCCTCGCCTCCCCGCGCTGGGCTGGACCAGCCGGACCGCACTCCCTGCTCCCAGCACGGGGGGCACCGCTCTGCAGCGCCCAGCGCCTCTCCCGGCCTTTGCAGGGCACCAATAGGGCAGGTGCACCCATTAAGGCGCCTCTGCCCCTCAGCCCTGCCCACCTGGGGATGCTGTGTGCTCCAGCCCGTGCCATGCCGCTGCCTTCTCCCTCCCTCTGCCACGTGCCCCCCCAGCCTTGGCTGCCCCAGGTCCCCCATCCTGAGCCCCCGCAGCCGCCCCGCTGGTGCCCATGGCCCTGCTGTGCCCCTGTCCATGAGCCCCTCCCTCGGTATCGCCCCCCGCGCTGTCAGCCCGCAGATGAGTGAGCCATAAACAGTCCTTCATGAGACGTTTCTCACACGCAGGGCCACATGTTAACAGTTTTACTTTATTTACTGCCTCCATTTCCTCTTTGTTCCAGGAACTTGTCCTCCAACTTCAAGCTGCTCATGATTAGGCAAAAAGGCCTCTAATCTCCCCGATCTGATTTACCGTCATTGAGAGCAGACGCTTCCCGTTACTGGCCCTGGACCTGGGAGCACGGACAGCTGAGCTGTGCCGGCTGCTGAGCCCAGCTGAGCCTCCCCAAAGCTGCCCCGCCGCACACGCCGCCTTCCCGGC
Source organism: Ammospiza nelsoni (assembly GCF_027579445.1). Taxonomy (NCBI): domain Eukaryota; kingdom Metazoa; phylum Chordata; class Aves; order Passeriformes; family Passerellidae; genus Ammospiza; species Ammospiza nelsoni. Next base: position 12,114,068 of record NC_080651.1, on the reverse strand, counting down.
AGCTTCCCCTTCCAGTAAGCGCAGCCGGTCAGGTGAAGGGCTGGGGAGCAGCAGTGCGGGGCCCCGGACAGGGATCCCCCCGGGCAGGGCAGCCTTGGAGCCGCTCTCTCTGCCTGGAAGGGGCGGATGGCCGGAGCACCCCTCAGCTTGGCCTTCTCAGCCACTCACCCATCCATTCCCATGGCACCTGATGGGCTGGTTGGCTGCCCTGGTGTGCCCAAAGCTGGAGGGCAGCTCAGGGCTCTGCTGTGGGCAGCCTCCCCAGCCCAGTCAGGGTCCGCAGTCGAGCAGGGGCTCCTTCACTGGGCAGCAGCCGCAGCTTCTGCAGCACTGCGCAGCGTGGCTGGCTGTGCTCCCCAGAGCCCCTTGTCCTTCAGGCCCGTGCCTTTCCCTGGAATTCGCTCTGGGACCTGCCTGGGGGTCCCCCCTTGGTACCAGCACCCAGCAGGGCCACAGCAGGGCCAGCACCAGGACCATGGAAGCACTTGTGGCCTTATGTGGAGCGGCTGAATGGACACCAGGGGAGCTGGGCAGAGGGTGGGCAGTGCCAGCGTCTGGCCAGGGGCTTGGCTGGCAGCTGGGCACTAGCAGGGGGCTCACCCAGGACCACACTGCACCACAGGACTGCAGTCATCACCTGCCCACGCCAGCCTCTGTGGTGGGCTAAGCCCCTGCCCCGCTGGGCTCAGCTCCTGCTCCAGCCGTGCCTCCCCGGGGCTAAAATTAGCAGCTGAGGCCTGGCTGGGGAGCCGGGAGTGGAGCCCAGATCCCACCGCGGAGGATCGGGTTTCCCCCCTCCCTACCACAGGCCTGGCAACCACTGGGGCCGATTCCCGGAGCTGGGCCCCCCTGCTACCAGCCCCACTGGCAGCCCCATCCCAGCCTGCCAGCCCCAGCCGCTGCATCTGCACGTCCCCAGGGCTGGGCCTGGCACATCCCGGCCGCAGGAGGGGCTGTGGGATGGGGGAGCACGGTGCTGCAGCTCTCGGGGCACCACCGGGCTGGGGCTGAGCCCTCTGCCCTGGCACATGCACCTGGCTGCCCTGGCACAGGCTGGCAGCGGGCTCTCAGCCCTGCGCAGAGCGTGGCTGGGGCCATGGAGCTGTCAGTGCCCAGGCAATGCCCCGGGGGTCTCGTGCTGGGTGCCCAGGGCTGGCTCAGGACTGGCAGTGACCATAACCCGCTCACCGTGAGCTCGGGGCGCTTTCCTTGGGGCTGCCTCAGCCCTGCGGCCACACCGCCGGTGCTGCTCAGCCTTGCTGCCCTTTGGGCTCCGCGGCTCGTCCCGGCACGGCGGCACCGGCCGGGCCCGTTCTGAGAGCCCCGCTCCCACCGGGGCCGGGGCAGCTGCCGTGCATCGCCCTCGAGGGACCGGGGCCACGGAGCCGAGCAGTTTCTGCTGCCGGCAACGGCGGGGCGATGCCCGGGAGCGCGGGGAGCGCCGGCTCCAGGCTCAGCCGGGCCGGGTCGGGCACTCGGGACCGGGACCGGGACCCCGGTGCCATGTCCCGGGCTGCGGCAGTGCCCGAGCTTCGGCCCGGGACAGACCCCGACGGACACGGTGCCGGGGCTGCCGGGGCCGTGCCCGGTGCGGGAACCGCGGGCTGCCCGGGGAGGCTCGGTCGGTCCCTGCCGGAGCCCGGTGGCCGCGGGGTCCCGGCCGGTGCCCCGTCCCCAGCCGGCGAGGCCGCGGGTGCCCCCCCTCGCCGGCAGCGACTTTTCCAGTAAAACCGCCGCAGAGATCCCGGCTTCCCGACAGGCCCGGCCTCCGCGCCGGGGGGGCGCCGGCCGCCCTTAACCCTTCCCGGCCCGGCCGGCCGCGCTGCCCGCCCCACGGGCGGCTCCGGGCCCGGCACCCGCGGGGCTCTGCCCGCCCGGCCCGGATCGGCCCGGCCCGGCCCGGCGGCTCCGGGGGCTCTGCCCGCCCGGCCCGGGCGGCGATGGCCCCGCTCCCCGGGGCCCCGGCGGTGCCGGTGCGGGGCCGGCCTGACCCACCGGGCACCGGGGCCGTCTCGGGCGCTGCCCCCGTGGGCTCCGGCCGGGCCGGCAGCGGCCCCCCAGCCCATCGTGCCCCCCGTTTCCCTCCTCAGGGCGCACCTGAGCAGGGCTGCTCTGCGGGGCAGATGGGACACCCCGAGGGCCAAGGAGCCCGAGAACCGCCGGGGAGAAGCTCCCTCTGCCCGGGGTACGCGGGCGGCTGTGGGGAGGGAGCAGCCGGGGGTCTCTGCCCGAGCCCTGAGCCGGGGCAGCTCCGGAGCGCCCTGGAGAGCGCTGGGGCCGGTCACGGCTCAGGGCTGGCGGCTGTGGCCGCTCCACAGCCCCGCTCCAGCGCTCCGCGGGCCGCCCCGGCCGGGTGGGCACACCGGGCATGGCCGGGCACCGCGGGTCCGTGCCCAGAGCCGTGCTGCCGTGCCCTGCCTGCCACCAGCTGCTGCGCTGGCTGAGCCAGGGCTGAGGTAAGTGCTCTAATTGTTTTCTCTGTGGCCCGAGATGAATAATTGAGAGGTCTTTGAGGAGAATTAATTAGCCCGTTTATTGGCAGTAAATGCTTTTCTCCAGATGATGAAATAGATCCTGAGCCACACGTGGGGCAGGCAGATGCAGGTCATTGATGCAGCTCTGGAGCACGCCGTGCCGGCTCCGCAGGCCGCCGTGCTGGTGTCCCGTGCCCACTGTGGGCTGGCACACTGGTTCTGGCTCCCACGGGCTCCCACACTGCCCGGTGTGCCCAGAGCTCACTGCACCCATGGCCGGGTGTTGGTGGGCGCAGGGGCACAGAGGGGCAGGCAGGGTTCTGTGGCACAGTTCTCTGCCCCCATCATGCCCATGTAGCTTCCTGCTTCCCCCCAGCTCACACCCCATCCTGGTGCAGAGCCTGATATGTCCCTTTGTGTCTCCTTCTTGGTTCTCCTGCATGCCAGGGTGGTGCCAGTCTGGGGCTGGTAGCCTGCACCTCCTCCTCACCTCCTCGTCTTCCTCCTTCTCCCCTGGGTATGGGGTGAAGGGCCTTGCATGGCCAGAAATGCTTAAACAAGGATTTCCTTGTTGCTGCATGAGCTGTTTGCCTTCTCCCGGGCCAGCCGTTAATGAGGTTTGGCAGGAGGCACCGTCAGCCCCAGGCTCTGGGTTTCTATAAATCAGCCTGGAGCTGATGTGTGGGGCTGGGATGGAGCTGGTGCATGGGACTGCAGCCTGTGGGTCCTGGGAGCCCCTCTGGGAGTGGGAATCCTGGCACGGGGGAGAGGGGCAGGGGCTGAGTGGGGCAAGGGGGCTGCTTGACCCAGGCGGGTCAGGGCGGGCACTTCATGCATTTCCAGGAATGGCAGAAAGTGCAAAGCAAAAAATAAAGCAGTTTCCTATGGCTGAGGTGCTTTGTCCTGATCTTTCCTACATGCCCCTGGGTGCTCTGAACTGGGATGATGGTTCTGCCCTGCCTTGGGGTGTGGGGCTGTGGCTGTGTCCCCAGGCAGCCTCAGGCATGCAAAGTGGGGCAGGCAAATCCTCCAGGCTCCTGAGAAAGCTGCTTCCTCCTGCTGGAAGCAATGCCCCAGGGGCAGGGCTGCCATGTGGGCCTGTTGTGCTGAACCGTGGTGGCAGAAGGGCTGGCTGTCACTGGCACAGGGACACTGCCTGGGGGGCACAGGGACACCCCAAATGTAGCAGGGAGCAGGTTCCCATTGCGAAGGGTCCCCCGGGAATGGCTGCTCCTGGCAGCCCTGTGTCCAGGAAAGGAGATGCTGGGAATGCTTCTCTGTAGGCTCCCTCAGTCACTGGCTCTGCTCTCCTCACCTGTGGGACGGTTTGGGAGCCAGCACAGCCCATCTGTGCTGCGCCAGGCTGAGAGCAGCCACAATCTCAAAGGTGATGTTTCATTTCCTGCTCTGAGTGCGCTTCCCCCTTATCCAAAAACATCTCTGGTCTCGCTGAGCTCTCACGGAGTTTCTGCAGTGTGTTGAAATGGAGAGAATCCCCAGTCCCAGCATGGCTGCAGGGCTGCTCGGGGTCACCTCAGTCTGCTGGGAAAGCTCTGGCCGCTCCTCCCCTTCTGTCTGGTGGCCTGGCCCGTGCTGGGGGCAGTGGTGTCCCCCCAGAGCAGGACAGCTCCAGGAGGGTGGCAGCGGCAGCTGGCAGGGCTTTGCCAGGGGCCGCCTCTCCGTCTGCAGCCTCATGCCTCCCCCTGCCCGCACTCAGCCCAGGGAACCATCGGCCCCAACGGGGGTGGGCTGTGCCTGTGGCAGAGCGAAGATGCTCCATCAGAGCCACACTGCAGCTGATCCCCTGCACGTCCCCTCTCTGCACCGCTGCTGGGTGCGAGTGCAGGCTCGGTGCTGCAGCACTGCCTGGCGACAGCGACAGCGGCAGCGACAGCGCTGAGCGGGGGAGCCCTCGGCCCTGGGGACCCGCTCGGGACAGGGGCAGCTCTGTGGGCGCGGGGGCGCAGCTCCGAGAGCGGGCAGCTGCGGAGGCTGCGAGCCCGGCTGGCCCTGTCCCAGGCTGTACGGGCTGTGGGGCCGCGCTCCGTTCAGGGACCCCGTGTCAGGGTCCCCCCGGTGCAGGGACCTTGTGCAGGGACCCTCTGCAGGGACCCTCCGCAGGGTTCCCCCGGTGCCCGCTGCGGCTGCAAGGCCGGCCTGGGAACAGCAACCCCGGCGAGAGGTTGTGCAAGAAGGGGGGACCCGGGAGGGCACGGGCGGCCAGTGTTGAAATTCCACGCTCTTACAGAAAAGCCCCCGGGCAGAATTCCTGACAGGGGTGATTCATCCCCCACTGGAAGCGATGACTTTGCCTCTCCAGTAAACACTCCTCAGTTCAGCGGGGTGCCGCTGCTCCCGTGGGGTGACAGGGCTGCTCTAAGGACTGCAGGCAGCACCGGGGGTGCTGAGGAGGGCCAGGGAGGCAGCGGGTGGCTGGGAGCCCAAGGCTGGGCAGCAGAGCGGTGGGCACCAAGGGCAGAACTGAATCCTTGGCTCCTTGCCCCGGCTGCCACCCAAACCCGGCGCGGGCCGTGGCTGTTGCCAGGTGCTTTGGGGGCCCCATCTCCCGCTGGTGAGGGCACACGGGACTGCCTTTTCCAGGAAGCACGCGAGGGCAGCCAGGCTGTGGAGTTCCCGACAGCAGCTCTGGTTTTAATAACAGCAAATCAATGTGCTTCCTCCCTGGCCTCCCCCTCCAGTGGCTTCCCCATAAGGCAAAAAACCCATAGGAGAGCCCCAGCTCTGGCCATAGGACGTGGGACTCTGAGTGCCGATGGCCCAGGCCTGCCTGCCCTCCCTGCTGCAGCCTGCTCCAGCATGCTGCCTGAGCCCCAGCCCAGCTGAAGGGAGGGAGGGTTGGGGGTCCTCAGTGCCCCTGCCCACCTCTGCTGTGCCCACCGCCTGCAGGGCCGCTCCACGGCTGGGCATTCCCAGCTGCTCCAGAGCCTTGCCTCCCGAGTCCAGCCCCGTGCTGTGATTCCGCCTCCTCCCGTGGGTTTGCACAAACCTAGCGCTTGCTTTGTGCTTGTTTTGAGAACAGATTAGTCATGGCTCTGAGCTGGCTTCCAGCAAATGCACAACAGCACCATGGAAAAACGAGAACAGCGAAGTGATGACTCAGCAGGGCTCCCACTCTGTCCCTGGGGTGCCCTGTCCCTGCTCCTGGCTGGCCCCAGCACCAGTGAGGGCCACCCGGGATGTCCGGCTGAGCCAGGGTGGGTGGGCGATGGCAGCAAAGGGCCAGGGCAGCGCCTGCCTGGAAGCTGCAATAGTGCTGGCAGGGTGGGACACCAGGTCCATGGGGGTGACAGGCAGCGTCCCCCCTTCCCCTGTCCCCTCCTGCCCCTGTCGGGTGGGGAGTCCCCTCGGAGGTGCCTGCTGGCACCCTGCTGCCCCAATCCCTCGCTGTGCGTGCGGCTGGAACTCCTGCTGCTGGCAGCTCCAGCTCAGTGCCCGCAGCCCTGGCGTGCTCTGGGGATGCCACAGCGGTGGGTGGCTGCGGGGACCCTGCCAGGAGCTCACGGGCTGGGGATCCCGGCAGCCCCGTTCGGCAGGGCCCTCCCGCCGCCACCTGCGCGGCACTGACGGGAACTCCCGGGCGGGCCCTTCCCGCACCGCACACCTTGCTCCGGCCCTTCCCTGCCCTGCCTTGGCCGCCTGCCCGGCAGCGCAGCGTGCTGCCAAGCCTCGCTGCCAGGTGGCTTATCGCGATCCCGTGGCGCTGGACACCGACCGGTGTCGGCTGCCAAGGATGAACAATGTAATTGCTAGAATTACAGTAAAGCGCTCCCATTCCCACTCATTAAATGCTGAGGCAGGGCCCTGTGTCCATCTGGGGAGCATCTGCTCCAGCTGTGCCCGTTGCCAGCCGCACTCCCCATTGTTGCCCAAGTGGCGCCACTGGCACCCATCACCCTGTGCCCGTCCGGGGTGGCTGGGGCTGCTCTCTGCTGATGGCAGCCAGAGCCACGGCATGGCAGAGGCCCCCCAGGCTGGTGGGGACCTTTGGGACACCCAGCAGTGTGCCCGGGTGAGGAGGGGGCGGGCAAGGAGGGCAGGGATTGCACACACAGGGTCCCACATCCCAGAGCTCCGTCCTCAGCCCCATGTGTGGCTCTGCCACGGCCGGCTCCTGTGCCATGGCTGAGGCCAGGACTGATGTGAGGCCAAGGGATGCTCCAGGGCTGGGCTTGGCACCTGCCCACGGCTGCTCTGCCAGGGTCATCTGAGGACTCTATGCTGTGCTGGGCAAACACACGCCAGGCAGCTGGCACCCTGCTGCCAGAGCAACACAGGGACGTCCCGTGCCATGCTGTGTGCCCAGAGTGACCACAGCCAGGCTGGCACACCACTGCTCCCTGCGAGTGCAGGTGCAAGAGCAGCACAGCCCTGGGCCCAGGGCTCTGCCAGGGAGCAGAGCTGGGCCGGGGGGGCCGGGCAGAGCTGCTCTCCTTGCTGCTGATGGAAGGAGTGAGGAATCCACAGCTGCTGGCTCCCCGGCGCTGGCGCGGCTCTGGCTGGGGAAGCAGCAACAAAGCAGAGTTTCCATGGGGATGTACACAGCCTGCTGGGCTCAGCTGCATCCCAAAATACTTCCTGGCCTGGGCACAGCGTCCCGCTGCCACCCCTGCTCCCTGCCTGCTCATAGCCCTACCTGGCCCAGGGAGAGCCTGGGCCAAGCCAGCCCCCATGGCTCCCCCAGCCACCAAGGCTCTGCTCCAGGTCCCTGGCAGCTGAGCTGCTAGCAGGACAGGGACTTTGAGCAGTACTTGAGTGCAGAGGCACAATTTGAGGGGCAGTTGTGGAACCGAGGGGCTCTGGGGACACAGAGCTGCAGCCCTGCTCCCCCTCCAGCACAAGCAGCTGTCTCTTGTCCTGGGCCTGCAGCTGGGACCACCCCTGCCAGCTCTGGGCTCTGCTGAGGACCTCGTGCTTGTTCTTCCTGGCAGCTCACTGGGAGCAGATGTCCCAGTCCCTGTTCCCAAGCGTCCCCGTGGCCCTGGCCTGAAGAGCAATTGCCACGTAAGGAGCAGGTGGAGGCATTTACAGTAAGTTCCCAGCTGCTGCACAGCCCTTTCCTGCATTCTACTGGGAAGCGTGGTGGTGGATGTGGGAATGTCCTGGCGCTGCAGAGCCAAGCAGGAAGGAGTGCATGAAGGGAGTGCCGCGAGCGCTCACAGCAGCTCCCTGCCTGCCTCTGCGCCCCAGGGACCTCCACTGCCAGTCCTTGGGGTGCTGCTTGGGGCTGGGGAGCTCTCATGGGCCTGCCCTGCTGCCCGGTGAGCAGCTGGATGTTCTGCACGGCTGGTGCAGAGCTGCGGTGCCGGCCGAGCCCTCTGCTGTGCCCGCAGCAATCTCTGGCTGCCGTGGTTTCCTGTTTAGGCTCTGCAGGGGCTGGCACACACCAGAGCAGGTTTCCTGCGCCCCTGACCCCGCAGAGTTCAGGTTCACCATCCCCGTGGATGCTTCCTTCTTGTGCCAGTAATGAGCCAGCAGTGTGATGGGAAGCACTGGTGGCCACCCTGCATCCACGGGGAGGCCAGGCTGAAGCAGGGTGGGGGCTGCAGGGCTGTGGGGCAGCAGCCTGTCCCTGCCTGACCACCCTTCTGTGCCCCAGCACCTTGTCGGGCTCTCACTGGGGCTGGTGCCCTCACCCTGCTCGGCATGGCCACCCTCACAGCATGGAGGAGCTGGTGGCACGGGGGGCATGCACTAACAGGTGCACTGGGTTCTGCTGGTGCTGCTTGGTGCCAGCCCCAGGAGATCTGGGGTGTGGAGAGCTGCAGGACACCAGTGTCCCAGCCCTGCCTCTGGAGCCCTGTGCAAATTCCAGCCTGGTTCCTGGCACCATCACACGGTGACAGGCTCTGATCACCCTGATAACATCTTGCCCATCCAGCAGCCCTCCCAGGGGGACCTCAGCTGCCCAGCGCTGGCGAGGGGCAGAGGGGAACTGGCCACGTTTGATAGACTGCTTGCGAAACGCAGGGCCAAGTCCGCTCAGCTGCTCTGGGGCAGAGAGAGGTTTGTGAAACCTTCGGCAGGGATTTGCCCGCGGCCGCCGCGTCACTGCTGCCGCCAGCCTGGCCGCATTCCAAGGGAGCCGCGGGGCTGGCGGAGCTTCCCGGATTCTTGATTCAGCCGCGGGTTGCAGCACCGCGAGGGAAGAGGCCCTCGGTCGGCGATGCCAGGGCCCTTCTGGGAAGTGAAGGAGCTGGGGCTGTTCCCGCAGAGATGGGAAGGCCGGGGTCCGGCTGGGAGGACACGGGCAGGGTCACTGCGGGCAGCCTGGCTGCTGTCCCGGGGGCAGCTTCCCACTCTGCCCCACGCTGGGGTGCTGCGAACCCCTGGCTCTGCCCGGAGGGCTGCGTGTGCTCATACACCCCCAGGGTTTTATTTTCATCCCTGATTCACCTCATCCTGCCTGGGGGAGTGGTGAAGCTTCTGCCAGCTGGGGGATGTTGTGCCTGCAGCACTGCTCCCACCCCATCGGTGGCACGGGCTGGAGTCACCCGTGCTGCTGGGAGCCCTAAACTCACTCAGGGATGTGCCTCGGCAGGGCCTGGCAGGCGGCCACCCCTGCGCGCGGGCATTCCTTGCATAGCTGCAGCGGGTGCCTGGGCAGGCCGTGGCACTGCTGGCAGCACGCGTGCCACAGCCACACGTAGTGGCCCCAGAATAGCCTCTGGGACTGTGCCATGCCCACAGCCCGGGCCGGCACACTCACCATCCCTCTGCTCCAGGCTGATTCCTAAGGAAATCCTTTTCCCAGCAGCTGGGGATCCCCAGGGGGAGGGAGCTCTGCTCACAATGCCAAGCATAATGCCTACAGGGTGGAGATTGCAGACTGGGGCCTGGGCACAAAGCACCTTGGCACAGCCTGCTCCACACAGGCAGGGGCTCTGGGGGAGTTCTGGGGGCTGACCTGCTCCCAGGGGATCACCCACATCCCTGCATTCAGCCAGGCACTGCACTGCTCACCAGCCAGAAACAGCTGTGGGTTTATTCCCACGCCTGTTTCCTGCCCCTAGCAGCAGAGGACAGGCACTTCTAGGGCCAAGAACAGCCCCAGGATTGAATCCTCTCCTCTCCCTTGGGCATCTGTACCCAGCTAGGGCTCTGCACAGGACAGAGGTTTTCTCTCAGTGCTGTGGGGGTGAGCAGTGTCTTGGCAGCCCGCTACACTCCCAGAGGGAGCACCTGCAGACCCTTTCCTACCCACACCTCAAAGTGCCCTGCTCCTGCAGCTCCTCACCCTGGCATGTGCTGGGGGAAGGCAGGACTCGCTCAGCCCTTCAGGAGCCCTGCACTGGGGCTGTGCCACGGGCCAGCCTTGGCCACCAGCTCGGCCCCTCCTGTGCCCAGGGCCGTGTCTGCTGTCCCGTGGCTGCACCGTGCGAGCAGATCCCATCCTCGTGGCTGGCAGGCGGGGACGTCGCAGGGCTCAGACATACCTGAGTGCTGGGACAGAGCTTACGCAGCAGCCGGGCTGAGTCACCGGCGGGATCACCCGGCGTGGACGGGGCTCCAGGAAACGGTGCTTACGTGGTGTAAACACATCCCAGCATTGTGCCTTGTGCCGGGGCCAAGCGGCCTTGGGGGTGCGAGAGAGAAATCAAACCAAATCTGATGGTTTTCATTAAAAAATAGTGCTCTTTATTATAAATTATGGAAACATTTTCTTTCTGAATATAAATATAAATATGTGCAAAGTTTCATCTGAGTTTGGTTTTGGTTGAATTTTCAAGCATTGTTTTGCTCAGCCCTCAAGGCTGGAGGTGAAGATGGAATCTTTATAAAAGACAGTGATTCACGTTGGCCTGTAAACATCCCTTCGGTTAAAAAAATAAGAATAAAAATTAAAAAAAGCCAGAAAACCCAACCACTTCTCTGGGCGGACGCAGAAAAGCACTCACGAGATGACACGCTCCAGGGGATGGTCCTGCTGCACTCTCAGGGAATTGGCGCCCTGCAGAGCAGCGCAGCCGGGGGCTGCGGGAGTGGCTGGGCAGAGGGAGGTGTGACTGCAGGGAGTGGGGGCCCAGCGTCCTCGGCGTGATCCTTGCAGATGCGGTTGTGTGGGACTCAGCAGCACTGCTTCCTCTCCAGCTTCACAGCACATCAGCAGGACCATCACTGCATCTTCACCAGCTGAAGTGCACAGACCCAGACCGCCGGGCAGGGGGGATATTAAGGCTTAGTCCCCTGGAAAATGGCAACACGGGGCAAAGGCATCGACCTCTTAGTCTGGGGCTTGATGTGAAAGGAGCTTTCACCCACAAGGAGGCAGCAAGAGGTACAGTACGGGCAAAAAACACCTTCCCCTTAAAACTGAGGAAAACTGATCAGGCACTCCTGGGCTCCAGTGCTTTCCGTTTCTCAGGATGGAAGGGGCTCTCACCAGGACACCCCCAGGATGGGGCTGGCGGGGCACACGTTCCCCCGCGCTGTGGGAGCTGTCCTGCCTGCCCAAGCCCACAGGGGCTTTGCCATGTGTTCACTGTAACATCCACAGTCTGCTCGGAGACGTCTTCTTCCCCGTGGAGAGGAGGCGTCACGCTTGATGAGGAGTCCCCGCAGCACCAAGGGTGCCCAGCTATGCTGGCCCCAGCCCTGTGGCAGCCTTCCCCAGTTCCCCTCTCTCCTTGCCGTATGGAGAGGCTCGGCGTGCCCTGCCGGCGCCTGTGCCGGAGGGGCATTGTGCCTGTCCCCTGCTCTTGTGCTTGTAGATGTGACCTTGCTCCGCTGGCCCCCTAGAGAGGGGCATCGTACTGGTCCAGGAACTCCTTGATGGGGGCTGGCAGCTGAGTCATCTTCTCATAGGAGTCCAGGTGCCCGTTGACGGTCTTGCGGCAGAGGTGCTGCAGGGTGGAGACGCTGGAGGAGAGCGGGCGGCTCAACACCAGGGGGATCTTCTCACCGCCCGAGTAGATGTAGTAGGTGCGCTTGGGGTGCAGGGCCGCCCCAGGCTGCTCGGGCACGGCGCAGGGCGTGGGTGGCATGTAGTGATGGACCAGCTTGAGCACGCAGTCGAAGCGGGGCACGGGCTGGCTGCTGTGGGGATCGCTCTGCAGGGAGAAGCTGCCGCCCTCGCACTGGATGCGCAGGTTCTTGGTGCCCGACTCCGTCTTGACGCTGAGGGTGAAAAAGTGCCTCTGGTCCGAGCTGTCCCTGATGAGGAAGGTGCCGGCCGGCTCGGTGCTCAGCAGCAGGTTGGCCTCGCCACCTGTCACCGTGCTCCAGTAGAAGCCGCTCTCCTGCAGCTTGCGTACGGTGTTCACCACCAGCTGGTACTCGCTCTTGGAGCTGAACGTCTTGAGGCGCAGGCTGGTGTCGAGGGGGCGGCTCATCCCGGCGGCGGGGAACTTGCTGTGGGTGACCATGGCGCAGGGAGCCAGCTTCGTGTGCTCTGGATGCTGCTGCCAGCAGCAGCCGCTGCTACACCATCACCTGCGGCGGAGAGAGCGGTGAGTCCCGGCACTCCGGTCCCCGACTCTCCCTCCCCGGAACACCTGCACCCCCGGTCCCTGGTTGTTATCCTCCCGCAGCAACAGCGCTGCCGGTTCCCGGCAATGCCCTTCCCCAGCTCTCGTTCCCAGAAAAGCCGGCAGCCCCCCTGGCCAGCTCTCCCTTCCCGGGGGAAGCGGCAGCCCCCGTTCCCGGCGACTGTCCTCTCGCGACAGCGGCACTGCCGTGGCCGGCTCTTCCCTCCCGGGAGCACGGGCACACCTGCGCTCTCCCGCTCCCTCCCCTCTCTAGAGCGCCGCTCCTGATGGTCTCCTGCTCTCCTACGCCCGGGGGCACATCGGTACCCAGCGCACCGGTTATCGCCCCGCTGAGGCACCAACATCCCCGGCGATCGCCTTCCCTGGGCAGCACCGGCATCCCCGGTGCGCGGCGATCGCCCCCCTCGCGAAGGCATCCCCGCTGTCCCCCCGTCCTCTCCGGGATCCCTCCCGCGGCCGTACCTGTGGCGCGGGAGCCGGTCCTGGCGGCAGAGCGGGGCCGGTGCGCGGCGGCGAAGCTGCCGAGGCGGCCCGGGGCGGCCTCTTATAGCAGGCGCAACGCCCGCCCTCGGGTTCCTGGAACTGCGCGGCTTCTTGTAACGCGGCGGCACCGCCCGCGCCCCGCCCGGCCCGGCCCGGCCCGGCCCGGCCCGGCCCCCCGGCGCGCCGCCAGCCCCGCTCTGCCAGCGCCGGGCCCCCGGCCTGGCCCCACCGGCCCAGCCCCGGCCCTTCCCGCTCCGGCCCGGCCCCGACAGCCCATTCTGGGCAGGGCGGCTGCCCCCGCCCGCGGCCTGCGGAGAAGCGGAGAGCCCGGGCCGGCCCCTGGGGGCCTTCGCCGCCCCCCGCTCTGCCGGGGCAGCCGGGCCGCGGGCCCGCCCTGGCGAGAGTCTGGGCTCGGCTGATGGGGGGCACACCGGGGTACACGGAGCGGGGGCTGCCGGTCCCACGTTCCCAGGTTCCCAGCCCTGATTTCCGAGCAAGGCCAGCCTTGGCCGCGCTTCCTGGGGGACCCGCGGGGTACCCTCAGGCCGGGGACAAGCGGGAATCCGCGCCCGGGGCTGTGCGGGAGCTCCCGGCTCCGCTCCGGGCGGCGGTGGCTGCGGGAGCCCCGGAGATCCGCGCGGTTGGTGCTTCGGCCGCTCTGCGGGCCGTGTGGGCTGGTGGGGAGCCCGGCAGGACGGAGCCCCCTGCCCGTGGCTGCTGCCCGGGGCTCGGGGACTCCTCAGCCCCCCGCCCGCCCCGAGCCCTCGGCCCGAGCCCCGGTGGGGACCGTGCCCGGCGGGAGGAGCGGCGCCGGAGCTCCCCTCCCCACCCGTTTGGCAATTGTTGGTTCCGAGCTCGCACACAACCCGAGCTCTGTCCGTGGGTTTATTTTAAACAGTTTAATTTGCCCCGGAGGAGCGGCCGCTGCCCGGCAGAGACCAACCCCGTGCGGCAGTTCTGGGAATCAGCGCCGGCGAACCGGCTGCTCTGAAATGCAAGCGAGCCCCGGAGCGCTGCCGGGGCGGGCAGGGATAGCGGGGGAGGGACGGGATGGGCACGCGCGGCTCCGGGGCTCCCCGCCGGGACCGGCTCCCCGGGCTGGGGGGGAACCCTGGCGGGGGACCCGCGGTCCCCGGGCTCTGCCCTGCCCGGCGGGGCGGCGAGCGCCGGTTCTGCCGCGGGCAAGACCGTGTACGTCCCTTCGGAGCTGTTCAGCCGGGCCGGGGCTCGCCCAGGGGGGGGATAAGAGACACCGGGGGGTGACATTGCCGGGCAGGCGATCCGGCTCCGCGTGAGCCCGTCCCACGTGTGCGGACCGGAGGAGCCCCGGCGCGGCCCCGCCGCATAACGAGCCCTTCGTGCGCTCCTCCCGGAGCCTCCCCGGCCCTCCGCGGGCTCCGCGCTCGCAGGCCGGGCGGCACGGCGAGGAAGGGCGGCGGACACCCCGCGCGGCCGGGCCGGGGCTCCCGGGGGTCGCGGGCCGGGCCGGGAGGGGCGGCGGGGCGGAAGCGGAAGGCGGTGTCGCCATGGCAGCGCGGAAGCGGAAGGCGCCGGCGATGGCGGCGGGCGGCGCGGCGCTGTGGCGGCGGCTCTCGGCCTGGCTGCCGCGGGGCCGCCTCGGCCTGGCCGCGCTGCTCGGCCGCCTCTCCGACCGCCTCTCCCGCGGTCGCGACCGCCGCGCCCGCAGGTAAGGACCGGCCGGGACCCCGCCGGGGCTGTGAGGCAGCGGGAGCCCTCGGCCGCCCCCGCAGTCGGTGTCGCGTTACCGGGGCATCCCCCGCTCGCCGCTTCCCCTTTCCGGCCCGGCCCACCCTCTTAGAAAAGCCGCGTGGGTTGAAGGGCGGCCCGGTACCCCCAGGCCGGGGTCGGCTCTGCTCTCGCAGACGCCTCTGGCTCGCCCCAGTGTCCGATCGCCCTCGGGGCAGCAGCTGAGCGTTATTTCCCCTCCATTTCCCATTCCTGTGCCTCCCGCTGTCCCCGCGGATGTCACAGCTCAGCTCTCTGGGCGGCACCGGCCGGGTTTGGGTTCGGCTCAGTCTCCCCGGGCCCGGTGGTCGCGGAGGGCGAGCGGGACGGGGCCGAAACAGGAGTGAGCCCCCTCTGTGCCGTGGGGCAGGAGCCGTGAGGGGCAGGGCACGCCGTGCCCGGTGGCTGGCACGGGTGACAGTGACAGTAACAGGGACAGGGACCCGCCAGCGGCTGCCCCCGCGCTCCTGGAGGAGCCGCATCATCAGTCTGTGCTCTTGTTCACACCAAGGAAACTCTTGCCACACTTGTGTTTTGGTCTCGCCGGTGTTTTTAGGGCAGATAAATCCGGCTGAGCCCTGGAAAGCAGTCACTGAGCTGGCAGAGCAGCGCTGTGGATCCCCCGTGTGCTGCTGTGTGTGGGTGAAAGGACAGCACTGTGTCCCGCAGTTTCACTTCACCTCCGGCTCTGAAGATGAGGTTTTACAGTGAATAGGGGTTTCAGCTGCATTGTGAGTTTCGTACCAAACCTACGTTTTAAAAAATAGAACACACCTCAGAAAATCCCTTGTTTCTATTTCTGTTCTTTGTGATCAGAAGGGGTCTGAGGTGGTTCCTTTTGATTCCGTTTTCTCTTTCTGGTTAACTCAGTGATGTGAAGTACGTGGAAAGGCTTCCCCCCCAGTTCACTTTCTGTTCCTCTGAAACCTGTTTTGTCACAGTGTGGAATTTTGATGATTTCTACATAATGTTACATGGTTTCTGATACTTGTGTGTGCGTGGTTGCAAGGGTTGGTTGTACCGGGCTGATGTCAGTCACTGGTGAGTAGAAGATGCTGCTCTGGGAGCCAGTTGCTCTGCCAATGGCTCTGTGGCCGGAGCAAAATACGGATTTATTTGATAATTCTAAAAGCCAAAGGTTCTCAATGCTTAATAAGGTGTAAATTTTAGTATTGGGTTGAAAGACCAAACAACGTTGACACACTGTAAATTACTTAGGGAGTGAAAAATCTGGAGGATGCCATTACCGAGGATAAATTGACCTATGCAGAATTAATCTGGACCAAACCAAATAGTACAGGTGCTGCAGGTTGAAGTTCCTCCAAATGTTCCAGTCAGAGTGCAGATGCTCCAAGCTCACCCCATCGCTGCCTGCAGCCTTCAGAGCTGCCCCTGGCTCCAGGCAGGCAGGTACAGGGCCACAGGCAGGGAGGTGCAGTTGGACTCACAGTTCCAGCAAGCCTTGCTAGAAAATGCCTTCTGGGAATCATGTTTCTGGAAAGTGTCTGCTCGGCCACTGGTCTGGCTTCTGGAAGGGTAATTGGGTTGGCCAACGGGATAATGAGGACAATATTATTCTCTGTTGGTTGTTATTATAAAATACATAAAATTTGCCACTGGTCCCTCCCTGGGAATAATTCCAGAGGATGTTGTTTGTGACCTGCAGGGCTGGGTTAGAGCCCAGTGATGCCACTGCTCTGTGGGGTGAGCATTGGGTGGGTTTTAAAACCCTGTGTTTTTGGATCCAGTGTGAATTCCTGTAGCTCTGTGTACCATGCTCCCTTGCAGAGATGGAACAGAGGGAATCTGCTCTCTGTGTGTGGCCTGTGAGGCTTGAGGTGAGCAAAGGTGTGTGAAGGTTGTGTTCAGGTTCTGTGGAGACTTAGGAGAATGTGCCTGAAAAGTGGCATTTCTTGTATTTCTGTTCTGCTTTAATTTTCTTCTGCGCCTTTTAGGGGATGTTTGCATTGTTTTTAACAGTCTATGCTGGTGATTTCTGTCACTTCTGGGTATTCAGGCTGAGCCCAGTCCACATGATCTGTTAAAACTCACCATCCCAGGAATTCCTGTGCTGACTGACTCAGATTTCGGTGCTCATGAATAGTCAGTGACAAACTCTGGATTTGCCAGGAAACGCCACTGTGAACTGGTTTCCTTGTAAGGATGTTTGGAAACCTTGTGAAGATCCAGTGTTGTATCATGAACCAGATGAGTGAAATCATCTTCCTGGAATCTGTGTTCATTTGGGCTCTGGATTGTGGTAAAAAGCCAGAAGTTCTCGTAACAAATTCTGGTAAAGGTTGTGATCAAGTTTCCTCTTGGTGTGTGGTGATGGTCAGGATGGGATGATCAGGATGGGCCACGGGACAGTGGCTGCTGCTGGTGGGGGACCTGCTGTCCTCAGGGTGAGACAGCCAGCCCGCTTCCATCCCAGGAACCCCGGCTCCCATCAGTGGGGTTTGCAGACTGGAATGGTCCCTGTGGGTCCAGGGATGCACTTCAGTCCCTTGCTCATGGATTCCTGGATCTCCTGGGAGCTGCTGCTGCTAATTGTGCTGAAACGTGGTTTTGTCATGCGAGCAGACTCCTGCCGGGGGTTATTCTGTTATTCTATGACTGGATGAATTTGCATGTGGGAAACCTCGGAGAGGAGAAGTTGCCGCTGGCTTCCTGTCACCCGCTGCGTGATGCTGGCAGTAAGCTGGTTTCTTCCCAAAGTGACTTCAAAGAAATTCAATTTGTTCCGAAATTTCTTTTTGAAGAATGAGTTTCCTGACGTCTCCCTCACAGGGTTGTGAGGTTTTCAGGGGAAGTTGTGACCCTCTGTCGGTGGCACTGCTGGAGGGGGATGGATCCCTGCTGTGGGATGGCCCTTGGCACATTCCTGCTGGGACATAGTCGCTCATTTTTCGGGTCATTCTCGGGGTGCCATTGCTCTGCCTTTACTGGGGCTTGCACCTGATCACCTTGTGTGCTGTAGATCTATGATTGAGGGATGGAGGCATTTTTTTCTTTAAAGCAGCATGATCTTTAAACCTGAAATGTGAACTTCAGCCCAGCTGAGAACAGAGCTGACATGAAGGGAGTGTTGGCTGATATGTATGTGATGGAGATAATTCAGAAGTGTCTGGTTACAGGTACAGGTGGTACCAGCACAGCACTGCCAGACACCTGAGCATCCCCACTCTCATTTTCTGCGGCTCCTGGCCTCCTTCCCTTCCCATGTTGTCCTGATGAAGCAGTTGTTTCCCCTCATCTCTATGCCAGCTCAGGGAAGGAGCTGGTGATGTTCAGATCTGTTCTCCCACATTTTGCTCGTGTCTCTCTGTTTCTACATTTGGCTTTGGTGATCCAGATCAGATTATGGAAAGGGAAAGGCATTCTTACCATTGTGGATCCCTACCATGTATTGGCCCTGGCTGCAGCTCTTCCTTTACCTGCTTGGAGTCTTGCTGGGAAGCAAAAGTTTCACTACAAAGAATTTCTCCATCTTTCTTTGCACAGATCATCATGGCTCCTTCTAGCCCCACTACTCAGCCCTCCTGTTCCAGTGGTCACAGCCCCACCGTGTTCCCTCTGTCCAGAAGGAGCACACAGGTTCCAGTGGATCAGGAATCTGGTCCCAGAGTTTGGGATCTCCAGCTCGCATGTCAAGGTGCTTTCATCCCCGGCGGAATTCTATGAACTCCTCAAGGTAAGATGTGGGCTGCAGCTTGTGGGAATGGTTTGATACAATCCCAGTTTTGCACCTGCTGTTGGTAACTGCTCTCATATGGAATAGATTTAGATGCAGGGAGTGTGCTCTTCACTTTCCCAGAAAGCACTGGTTTCTTCCTTCAGTTTTAGAAGCAGCAGTGGTGCTGCTGTGGCCCTGCAGAGCTCCATGTGTTTTATGTCACCACTGTCCATGTGTTACCTTTCCTCCCTCAGGGCCAGGGAGCCAGAGCAGAGATGGGGCTGAGGGCATCCTCCCAGGGGAGTGCAGCACTGCCAGGCCTGGGCTGATGGCTCCTCAGGCCCAGGCAGCCTGTGTGAAATGGAACTTGTGTTTTGCTGCTCCCAGGTGCAGATCAAAGCAGCCAAGCAGAGGGTGGTGATGGCCTCGCTGTACCTGGGAACAGGAATCCTTGAGCAGGAGCTGGTGAGTGGGGAAGGGTTGGGAAGGCCAGGAGGGGAATGCAGGGGAGGGATGTGCAAGGGAGGCTTCTGGTTGAGGTCTGGTATAGAGCCAGGGAACTGCTGCACTTCTTTGGGGAATAGTTAGCCTGGCCAGGTCAGGAGGGACTGGCCTGCTCTTCAGAGTGCTCAGGGGGGCTTTGTAAAACTCAGGTCGTGGGAATCTATTTTTCCCTGGCATTTCTTGAATGGGATTCGAGCTGTAGGAGTGTAGTGCTGTGTTTGGTGCTCCCGGTGGAGGACACAGATGAAGGGTTGATTTTCTGAATTTGAGACTGAGATCAGCTTAGCTTCATGGTATTTGCCTTTTTTTGTTCATTCTTCTGGAAACAAAAGCATTTTTGCCCAAGGGCTTGAGGAAGTAGCCTGGCCTTGGCCAGGTTCTGATGTTAGGAAGCAAATGCCCTGGCAGGGTAAAGGTGGATGGAGCCTGCATAGGATTTATGCCCAGCTTTGTCTGGGCTTGCACACAGGATTTGAATTTGCATGTGACAAACAACCTTGTAATTCAAGAATAAAACTGCAGTGAATTCCTGCCAATGTTTGTCTTTGGTGATGCGAATCTGTGATTTGGGAATGATATTGGGACTTCTTCTGTGAACATTAATTGCTCTTGTGGGACCTGAAGAATGTGGACATGTAAAACTGAGGCCCTTTGATCTGTGGCTTTAGGCTGGTGGAGGCTGCCAGGCTGGCAGATGCAAGGGCTGAAGTGGCTGTGCTTGGCACAAGGAGGAAGGACTCACACCACGGTGTGGGAGCTGTCTTGGCCACAGTCTCCTGCTGCTGAGCACCTCCCTTGGAAAGCGTATTTGCTTTTGTAATGAGGAGAGAACTCTCTCTGCAGGTGTATTGCTTAGAAGAAACACTGGAGAAGTCACTGCAAGCAAAAGGCTCACCCGACCTCAGAGTTTCCATTCTCCTCGACTACACCAGGGGCTCCCGGGGTAGGAATTGCTGCTCATTGCTTTTGTCAGAGCCTAATTTTACTGTTAGGCTGGAGAGACAGTTCTACCAAGAGTGGGTATCTTGGCCAATTGGACCTACTTGCTTAAAGCATGCGCATTTCAGGATTAGCCTTTTGTATTCCAGAACTGCATATTCCCAAAAAATCTTCAAGCTGAACAGCTTTTCTTCCAAAAATAGATGGTAGGGGCAAGAAGGGCCAAACTACTCTGTGCAACTTGTGTAGTCTTGCTTGGTTTATTTGTTAATGCATTTGCCCTTACCCATCATGCTCACTTACATTTTCATTTTGAAAGGAGAATGGGAATTGTTGGAAGCAGCAGCACACTGAATCAGGAACCTGTGGTCATCTACAGTGACTCTTGTAGATGTGTTGCCAGTGCTGGTGAGGCTTGGTTAAGAAGCTTGAAAAGTGTCAGAGCTGCCCTGTGGCCGATTCTGAATGTCAGTTTCAATATTGACATAGTACAAGTGAAAGTGATCTAAAAAAAACAGAGAAAAGGAAAACATGTGAAGTGCCAGTGGACGGGAGGGGTGCTCACCCTGTGACCAGCTGAAGAGCTGTGCCACGGTGTGTCCTGTCTGTGTGATGTTTGTGTGAAAGTCCCTTTCTGTCCCAGGCAGGAAGAATTCCCGAACGATGCTGGTCCCGTTGCTGCAGCGATTTCCCGAGCAGGTCCGGGTGTCCCTGTTCCACACCCCAAACCTGCGTGGACTGCTCCGGCTGCTGATTCCAGAGCGTTTCAACGAGACCATCGGGCTGCAGCACATCAAGGTCTATCTGTTTGATGACAACGTGATCCTGAGCGGGTGAGTCGTGCTGCCTCCAGCCTTGGTGCCATCATTCCCTGGCCTCTGGGCAGGGTGTCTGTGCTGCCAGCCTTGTCTGAACATCTGGGCTCCATTGTGATGCTATCAGTGCTCTTCTGAATGAGAGAGCAACCACAGTTCCTGCACATGAGATTCTCAGATGAAAGCGAGCCTTTCTTAATGGGAGAAATATTTTGAGGTTCTGAAGGAAATGGCCAATTTGTGCTTTAGTGCAGCTGTCCCAGAGCGAGGCCCTAAGCCTGGCCTGGGAGGTTGAGAGTCTTGTTCCTGCTCTGAACCTGTGTCTTCCCTTTCTCTTCAGTGCAAACCTGAGTGATCTGTACTTCACCAACCGTCAGGACCGCTACGTCTTGCTGCGGGACTCTCCCGAGATTGCAGACTTCTTCACGGAGCTTGTGGACGCCATTGGAGACGTGTCCCTGCAGCTACAGCAGGATGATACAGTCCAGATGATGGAGGGAATGGTACACCCATACCAAGGTAGGATGGAGCTGTCTCACCTGCTTGGGTGATGGCATCCAGAGAGAGGGGTGACAGCCAGGGCTTAAGGATGACTTAGACTCTATCCATGTGGGAATTGCTGGGTGTCTGACCATTGTTCAGGCTGTGGGCTGTCTTGTTTTGTGCCTTCCAGTATTATAATCAAGATTGCTTGAGTTTCAGGACTGGGTCATTTGGGGTTTTCCCAGCACAGTGGCTGTCACAGCCTGATTTGACAGGGCATGCAGAGACTGGAAGTAAATCTGCTGCCTCATAAATGTGCTGCTTTTGGCCTTAAACAAGAACTTGAGTCCTCTGAGAAGTTTTTCTGATATTAGCAGCTGCAATTCCAGGTGCTCTGTGTGTGCGTGTTCTGAAGGGTTTATGAATGTGCCGCTATTGTTGGTAATTAATCTTTTGTCGTAGAGGTTGTTCTGGGAATCAAATGGGAATCAGTTCAGGAAGACTGGGAACAATCGTAAAATTGGGCAGAGAAGGGCAGTGAAATGCCAGGCTGATTGCGTCATCAGTTTTTGTCCTGGCCTTGCACTGCTGGGTGATGTAAGTTCAGGCTGGGGGTGGGAGTTTATTTGTTTGTTCCAGCTCATTCTTGGTTGTCAGCGTAGCCTTGCGCTCGTCCTCTCCTTTGTCAGAGGATTTTTCAGGCTGCTGCCAGTTGCTGAGCATTTCTCTTCTGTAATGTAGCTCTGCTGACCTTGAAACAGCTGGTTTGGGCTGAAGACAGAGAGTCATGTGCAGTCTGTGTTGGCTCCTGTTTGTTCCTGTATCCGTGTGCTGTCAGTAGTTTTCCCTGGTGTGTAAGAGGTGATGTGTAGCTGAGTGCCTGTAGACGTCAGACCCATCTCTCTGGCTTTTCCTGCAGGAGACAAAGTGGCTTACTGTGAGATTGCCAACAGGAGGGTCATGGAGGTCATCAACTCTGCCCGCACGCGGCAGGAGCACCTTCACGCAAAGACTTTCCACAGCAGCCAGCCAGGCAGCTCCCTCTTATCCCAGCAAGGCTCTCAAGCACCTGGGAGTCAGAAACCAGTACCCGACACCTGGATCTATCCCTTAATCCAAATGAAACCTTTTGGGATTCAAATAGACGAGATGGTCACAGAGACCCTGCTGACAGAGGCTGAGCGGGATGCCAGGATATACCTCACCACTGGCTACTTCAACTTGACACAGGCCTACATGGACCTCATCCTGGGCACGAGGGCCGAGTACCGGATCCTGCTGGCCTCGCCCGAGGTCAATGGGTTTTTTGGTGCCAAAGGGGTGGCAGGTGCCATCCCGGCTGCCTACGTTTACATTGAACATCAGTTTTACAGTGAGGTCTGCTGCCTGCAGCAGCAGGAGAGGGTGCAGCTGCAGGAGTACTCCCGTGCTGGCTGGACGTTCCATGCCAAAGGTAAGGAGCCCTTATCCCCAAGGGTCTTGTTCAGAGGTGTGTGAGAGCTGTGCATTTGGATTGTGAAAGGAGCGAGGGGCTGGCTGGGTGCCAATCTGGGCTTAACCTTCAGAACACTCCTCCGAGGTTCAAACAGCATGCTTGAGTAATCCTGGAGGGTTTGGATCACTTGGGGGATGCCTTGCCTTTGCCTTTGGTTCAGTACAGTCACAGGGATGATGTGAGAGCTGTCCCTGTGGTGGCACTGAAGCACTGCCTGGATGACAAGGTGATGTGAAGGAAAGGAAGCATCTGGATGTGTTTATGATGCAGTCAGTGCCCTGGTGCAGTTTCGTGTAACCCTGGCTGGTTTCAGCAGGCAGGAGTGCTGGCTCTGCTGGGGACCCTGCAGCAGTTCTGGGGGCAGGTGCTGGGAGGGAGCTGCTCCTGGGGCCTTCCCAGCAGCAGGTCTGTATGGGGACAGTGTCAGTGTTGGGGGATTTGCACCAGCTCCCGTTCCCAGCTCACAGGGGGTGCCGTGTGAGGAGCTGCAGCATGTGCTTATGGGAGTCAGGGCAGCCAGAGGGCAAGGGCTGAGGAAGGAGTATGGGCTAACATGCAGTGAGTTAATGAACGCTGCCCTCGAGGTCTTCTGTGGGAGAGCCTGGGTTCCTGCTGAATACACTGTGCCCAGCTCCCAGGGGCTCAGCACGGTGCTGCAGCTGGAGTGTTTGGGCTGTGATTGGAACACTGGGGCTCTGGCCATGCCTGTTTTGAAGAGAGCTGTTGGTAGGAATGGCTCCATCCCCCTGCCTCTCGCAGGAGGCTCAGAAGTGGCGGGGAGGGAAAGCTGCCCAGTCAGACTTCTCTCGACTGTCGAAAATCCCTGGGTGCTGCTGGGTGCCTCTGTGTTGAAATGACAAACAGATCCCAGAGTGCCCCTCCCCAGCCCGGCCAGGAGTGCAGGGAAAACCCTTATCTGACACAGGGCAGCACGAGGGAGGGCCCTGCCTGCCTGCCTGCCTGCCTGCCCGGGGTGTCCCGTGTCTTTCAGCATGTACGTGCTTGAGCAATCTGTGATTCCCAGGTTCTGCCTTTGCTGAGCACTGCTAACTCCCAGTGGGATGAGGTTTGGCATAAACCAGAAACAGGGGCTGCTTTTCCCGGCTACCAAAGTGCAGATGGTCACCGGTGCTGTTTGGGCCAGCTGGGCCTTTGGGACAGTGCTTTGGGCTCTCTGCTGTGGGCTGTTTGCTTGGAGAGGGATGCAGGGTTGGAGTCCAGCAGCTCCCCTGCTAGCAGCAGGGACAGCTGGAGACATTTGCTGCTGTGTTTCCATTCCCCTTCAGAGTGCTGGGAGGATCAGTGTGCAGCTCCTCCTCCGGCATGCTCTGCCCTTGGCACACGTTGGATTCACCTCATTTCCTTCTGCAGGAGCCACGTGGTGTGGCAGAGAGGACAAGGACAGGAGAGGAAAGGGAGGAAGCCTTGGAGATGTGAAGGGCATGTGCACAAGGAGCACATGGAGCCTGCTCCTGGCTGAGGACAGGAGATTCCCAGCAGCAAACAGGGCCTGTTGGTGTATCCTCTCTGGGCTGAGACGTGAGACACCCTTGAGTCTCCCATGGGATCCCCAGACACTGGGGCTGTGCTGCATGCCCCTGCTGCTCCCCTTAGCATGTTTGTATCTGCACGCAGAATGTCTCTCGGGGCTGTCTCTCGTGGATGCCCATGCAGATGTGGCAGAGCTCTGCACAGGTGGGGTGCACGTCTGAGCAGGACTGCCAGCAGCTGTCCCTCCCAAAGCCCACCTGCCACTGCCCTGGGTGCTGTTGGGGGTGACAGAGGTGCATCCCTTGGGGTCAGGGTCCCTCCCAAGCCCGTTGTGGTGGCAGGGTGCTGGCAGGTGCTGTGAGATAAACCCTGTCCCTGCTATTGACTGGCGCTGGGAAGCCGCGCTTCCCCTTGCTGGAAGGTGAGTCACTGCTGGAGCAGATTCTGCCAGATGGCCGTGAAACCAGAGACCTCTAAAGGCTGTGGGGCTGCCACAGGACACTTGGGAAGGCAAGGAATCTGCTCCTCTGGCTGCTGCTTGGGCAGGGCTCCAGCCTTTGGCTGGGCAGGCACCAGACAGCCCCTGGCAGGGTCCTGTTTGGTGGCAGAACGTGATAAGCTCTGTGCCATGTGCTGCCAGGGCCCGCGGTGGGCTGTGCAGCCCCGCTGTGCTGGGCTGAGCCCGCAGGGCTGGAGGCATCAGGGCAGTGCCAGCCCTGTGAGCGTGCTGTGGGGGCGGGGAGCAGCTTACAGGAACTGGCAGTGAATCGGCAGCATCTTACTCAAGGCATTCTTGGAACTGCTCTGGGGCTGAGTTGGGAAACCTGCTGCTATTTTAAGGCCGAGGTGGTTTTTATGCTACGGGTTCTTTGTTGCAGTCTGTGTGTGACCAGCCATGGGGACGAGCCTCTACGAGAGACTCACCCAGGGCTCTGCTGAGGAGAGCAAAGGCTTTCTGGCTCCATTTGTGCAGAGTGGCCACACAGCCTCTCCTTGGCAGCAGTCCTGATTCTCCTGTGGCTGTTCCTTCTTGCCCTGCTGCAGTGATGTGCTTGAGAATAATTCCATCTTTCCCTTGAAAACCTGTCCTGGGCTCTGTCCTGCTCTCTGTGCTGGCAGAGCTGTGGGAGCTGTGTTGGCCAGTGGCAGTGGGGGCCAGGTGCCCTGGCAAGAGTCTGATCTCAGTCCTGGTGGCTCCTCTGGAAGTGAGGGTGTGAAATAATTTGCACTTCTCATCTATGTCTCTTCACAGTGGCATGTGAATTCACCTGCCAGAGCAGGGAGATGCTCTTCATGTCATGGTCCCAGGATGGGGGCTGCTCCCTGGCCCTGGGACAGGCTGGACAGACCTGGCCTGTCTGGCTGGGACTTTGGGGCTGGTTCCTTCACTGAAAGCCTGTTTGTCTTCTCTTGGTGTTTCTGAATTCACTGTGGTGCAAAACAGCCTCTAATGCAGTGACAGGACTTGCTCTGGCTTGTTCTGGGGCAGTGTGTTCCTGGGGCACGCTGGGGGTGCTGCACTCAGTCAGAACACTGATTTGGGCTGTGCCAGGGCACCCCACACACCCCACACGTGGCACACATGGCACACATGGCACACACCCCACACATGGCACACACAGTCACACACCCCACACACCCCACACATGGCACACACCCCACACATGGCACACACAGTCACACACCCCACACATGGCACACACTGCACACACCCCACACACCCCACACATGGCACACACCCCACACAGGGCACACACTGCACACACCCCACACACCCCGCAATGGCACACACTGCACACGGCAGAGCAGCCCTGCAGGCCCTGCTGGGCTGCTCTCTGCTCTTGAGCTCCTGTACAGAATCTGTAACCCATGTTTAAAGCATTTAATTCACTCTGAGTGAAGGCACCATGTGAGCCCACCCTGGCCATTCCCTTGGCTCTCACGCTGCCTCTCTTCCTCATTTTCCTGCAGGCCTCTGGCTGTACCTGGCAGGGAGTGACCTGCCCTGCCTGACCCTGATTGGCTCTCCGAATTTCGGATATCGATCAGTTCATCGGGACTTGGAGGCTCAGGTTGCAATAGTGACAGAAAATAAAGCCTTGCAGCAGCAGCTGCATCAGGTAAGCAGCAGATTCAGGGATGCAGTGGGGATGTTGTACTTCTGGGGCACACGGGGAGTGCTGAGGACGCAGTGGCAGTAAAAACCTGCAGCTACAATAACTCAGAAGCTGCTGGAGCATGGGGAGTCCTGAGGAGCTGTCAGTGAAGTGACTATTGATGAGCTGCCTGCTGCGAGTGCCCAGTGCTGGGAAATGAGGCCATAACGGGAAGGAATGTGTGTCCCCAGTGACCCCGAGTACCGGGAGTGCTCAGGGCTGGCTGTGCACACAGCCTGTGGAGGACCTGCTGACTCCTCTGCTGCAGCCACGCTGCCCCTCTGAGCCTTAACCCAGCACTGAGCATTGCCAGGGCATGGCAGGCTCTGGGCTAGTGAGGCCAGGCCCTTGGAATGGCTGAGCTCGGACTGGAGGAGGGATGGGACTGGCTGGGACGCCCATGAGGTTCTATGATAAAATCCTTATCTTGAATAATAATAACGACATTATATAATCTTCACACAAACATTTTGGAGTGGTTTGATATTCAATGTCCCAGGGTTTTTCTGTGCTGTTTTTAGTTAGGAAGCTTGTAATGCTCAGCAGTTCTGCTGCTCCTCCGAGTCCTGCCTGGTTCTCCAGCTGTCTTGACTGAATCTTCTGCTGGAACTGACTGTCCCAAGTAATTTCTCCTGCAGGGTTCTCTTTCAAAGCAGATGTTTGGTGCCTCTGTGTGACTTGGAGCCCTCAGAAATGCACTGTGTGAGGCAGGTGCTGGCAGAATTGTCTGCAAGATCAATGGGAATTGCCCTCTTGCATCAGGGCTCTTCCCTGGGATGAGTCAGAGTGTATCTAATCAAAAACAATTCTATTACTGGAAGAGTTGCTTGAGTATTTCAATTCATATCTTGCCTCTGCTTGTTTCTAATGGAAGGGGAAAATCAATGGAAATGTGACACAAAGGAATTTTCTCACACGAGGCTGCAGTGATCTCATTGAAAGGGCTTTAAACCATTCCCGATTGCTGGAAGCTGATTCTGAGATGGCCTGGGTGTTTACTTTCTGTGGTCTTTTTTAGAAGACTTAATCCATTCCTGGGATGCTGCCATGAAATCACTTTGCCTGTGTAATGTTCATTTCCATTTTAAAAATGTGTGCTGAGATTTGGGAAGAAATGTGAGTGGTCTGGGTGTCTTTGGGTGCTTCTGTGAATGAACTGAGATTGATTCAGGGAACTGGCCTTGCCTCTGGTGCTCAGATCTCACCATAATGGATGGTCATGGAGCAGAATCCTCACAGCAGGGCTGCCTGTAGCTCTTTCAGCATTTGAGGGCTCTCAAATTAGAGTGCATTGGCAGATTAATGTCTTGATTCATCTTTTTAGTGTTACTTTCCAGTACTTGGTTCCTGCTTCCCTGTTCCACCCTGAATTTAAATAGTGCAGAGTATTTTCTGCTGTTTGTGACAGCTTCAATTATAAAAAACAGATGATGAACAACTTCCAGGAGCTGTTCTGCTCCTTGTTTGCCTGCAGATCCTGAAACCTGAAACCCCCACTTACCTGCGATCAAAGCGTTGCTCTCACGTGCTGTGTGTTGTTATCAGCAGGGTGGTTCGTTTCCTCCCAGCGCAGTTGGGTGCAGGCTGGGGGGGCCCGAGTGTTTCTGGTAATTTAGCTGAGATTACGGCTGCACATTCATCTGCAAACACGGCGCCTGGGCCGTGTCTAGAAAGAGCTGCATAAGCCAGTCCCAGGAGGTTTGGGTGAGGTTTCCTTTTCTGGCAATTACAGCCTGGCCTTGAGGAGTTTTCTGAAACTGAAGCTCAGCTCATGCAGCTGTGGGGCACAAAAAGGCAAAGCCCTCTACCCTTGTTCTCTGTAGAGTTTTAATTGCAAATTCTTGTGGAGAAATGGTGCATATTTGTGGCAAGATCCCTGGTCAGCTTTATCTGAGAGTTTGCTTCTCTGAAAGACCATTATATAATTTAACACATGGGATTTACTGAGATGGTGTTTCTTTCCCTGATCAGGAGCAAGAGCAGCTTTACCTCTGCTCAGGTGTGGTCTCAACCTCAACGTTTGAGCAGCCAAGTCGTTATGTGAAACTGTGGGTGAAGCTGGTGACACCTTTGATCAAGAATTTCTTTTGAAAGGAGAGAAGTTGCTGCTTTGGGTGAGTTTGCTGCCATTATGGGGAATTATATTGCACTGACTGTAGTGAATAGCTGCAGTGCTCTGTCATGAAAGAAAGATTTGAACAATTAGTTCATGGACATGCAGATGATTGAGGGGAAAACCAGAACTTCTCAATTCCTCTGGGGTACTGGCTGCCATGGACTGGGATCAGTGCTCAGGTCCTGACTGGCTTTTGTCTACTAGAATTTCTGGAAGGGCCACTGGCAGAGAACCCATATAGTGGTATTTTCCATGCCTGGAAATAAAACTCCCTTTCTGAAATGTCCCTTTCAGAGTTTTGCAGAGAGAGACTGTGTTTGTGCTGTCTTGACCAGCCAATTGAAAGCATTGCTGGAATACTTAAAATGTTTTGTCTTTGTATCCAGTCAGGGCTTTGCTTTGCCCCTGTAGTGCTGGTTAACAGGGGCAGTTGGTTTTGCTTTTCTGTTTTGTGGTGTCCTGGGGTTCCTGGTGACTCCACTGCCCCATGACTCCAGCCCTTGTGAGCTCCAGGCTGTCCGTCCTGCCTCTTCCTGTGCTGGGCACAGTCTATGCAGTTGGCACCGCTGTATGTGTGCCAGGTGTTCCCACATCCCTTTCACTTGCCTGGCCATGGCCTCCCCCTCAGCAGGGTTTGCCTGCCTCCTTCACAGTCAGATATGTTACAAGTGTCAAAGGGCAGGAGAGGACTTCTGGTGCTGGTGTGGCTTTGGGATGTTCCTTGCTGGAAGTAGGAGGTTTGAACCATAACATCCTGCACGGTGAAAAGGTGTGAGAGTGCAGGGTAAGGTGTGAGCAAGGGTTTCTGATCTGGCAGTGCCACAAGCAGGATTTCTGGCACCTGAAATAAGCTGATGCTAAGTCTGAAACTCAGTAGTAACTGATTATAAATACTGCTGCTCTGTAACGAAATGAGCTGTTCTCTGGGGCTTGTCTGACTGTGAGCTGTGAGGGAAGTTTGAGGTAACTATTTTAGAGCTAATTGTTCAAATATTTCACAGGCTGGGATTCTGGTGAATTGTTTTATGCCAAAGGGACCAGCCTTGGCAGATCTACTCACCTTAATGTGTGTTAATGCTGATACAAATTATTTGTTGTGAAGAAAAAGCTAAGTGGGTTCTGTACCCTAGAAACAGAAATAACATACTTCAGAGAGGAGCCTGTTTGCAGCTGGACCTTCTCTGGGCTGTGCAGGTTGGGTGTGGGTGAACTGGGCCAAATCTGCCCCTTTCTTCTCCCATCTGCTCCAGCCAGACAGATGCTCCATGCAGGAGCGTGAGGAGTTTCTGCTCAGTTTGCACTGAGCCATCACACAAAGAGCTGTGGGAAGATGGAGAGCCAGCAGAGGGAAAGGAGTCAGCGCTTGTGTGCAGTTGTTCTGGCTGGCTTCCCACGGTGGTCTGGCTCCCCACCAGCACCACGTCAGAAGCCACCAGTGGAAAACCAGTATCCGCCCTGAGAACCCCATGTGCTGTGAGAGCAGGCTCCTCACGGCAGCGCTTCCAGCACTGGCTTTATTCAAACTTTGCTAAAACGGTTCTGGTACAATCAAACATAGACTGAGTTGCACAACGGGGAGGTTTTTACAACTAAAAGTACTGCTGTTTTCCCTTGTCATTAAATCTAGGCCTCTAGGAGCAGAGCCACACCAGCCAGGACCCACTTGGCAGCTTTTTCTTTCGTCTTCAGGTTGAAGGTCCAGACGTAGGTGGGCCCTCGCGTCCGTGTCTTGTAGACGGGGCACTCGTAGACGTTGATGGTGTCCATGCGGTCCACGGGGATGGCCCTGAGCAGGATCACCGGCATCTCGGGCGTCAGCTCCTTCATGCGCGCGTCCGCGATGGAGCCCGAGGGCACGTCCCAGCGCGCGCCTGGGGACAGCGGGGACCGCGCTCAGGGACTGGCACTGACTGGCACTGGCTGCTCCCCGGGCTGTTCCCCTGGGCTGCCCCACAGGCTGCTCCCCTGCCTGCCCCGAGTGGCTCCATGGGGGCAGCTCTGACATGTTCTCATCTCACTGTGACCCACGACTGCATTTGCCTTACTGTGTGTGGGATGTCTGAATAAATTCTGTCCCCACCCCTCCCTTCAGCACGGCTTTTTGTGGGAATTGCAGAGTTTAAGGTGAACTGGCTGTGCTGGGATGTGTCATATGCTGTCCTGTGTGCTCTCTGCTTTTGTCCAAGTGGACCCCTCAGCTGCTCTGCTGAACTGCGTCCTTCCCTGTCATTAGCAGTAATTATCATGGATTTAAGTTTCTCAATTTGTCTTACTCAAGCATCAACTAAGAATGTGACATATGTATTCACTAGAGCCCTGTAGCTCCAGAAGCCCTGGGGTTCATGAGCTGGAGCCTGAACTGCTAAAACACAAATCTCTGGTTTGGTAGGGCTGTGAGATCCGGGCAGTGCTGCCCTCAGCTGGCGGCTGAGCCAGGACCCAGGGGGACCCAGATGGACCCAGGTGCACCCAGGGCTCCCTGCTCTGAGCTGCCGCCAGCAAGTGCTGACACTGCACGAAGGAGAAGGATTGAGCTGGGCCTGCTCCGTGTCTGAAACACCTCAGAGATGCAGCTTTTACCTTCCATGAACAGCCCGTGCACGTAGGAGCCTTCTCTAGGGGGAAATGTTATTTCCTCGCGGGTTTTCTTGGTCACCTCCGCTGCCAGACACATCTTGTCCAGTGGCCACTGCTTTTTCCTGGCTGTGGACTGCATGATGGCTGTGAGGAAGGACTGGGGGTTGAAGAATCCCGCCAGCCACACTGTTGCAGGCAGCACAAAATCTGTTGACCAGACTTCCAGTTCCTGGAAAATAAAGCAGCAGAGTCCTTTAGGGTGGAGGGCATGCTGTGAGCTGCAGGGCACTGTGGCAGAGCTGATGCTCTGCTGTGCGTAAGCCAAGCTTCAGCTGATCTTGGAGAATGGAGGCTGGCTGGAGGTGGTGTGGGAGGAATAAGCAGCAGATTCCCCTGCAGCAATGAAGCTGAAACCCTGAATTCATAGTGCAGAAAATGCTGCTGTTATTTTTTAACAAAGCCAGTTTTATTAATACTTTTTATGGGACACCCAGGGTTGTAATAAGGGGGAGGGGGAGCTGAT
Organism: Ammospiza nelsoni; assembly: GCF_027579445.1. Taxonomy (NCBI): domain Eukaryota; kingdom Metazoa; phylum Chordata; class Aves; order Passeriformes; family Passerellidae; genus Ammospiza; species Ammospiza nelsoni. The sequence goes on along the minus strand of NC_080651.1, from coordinate 12,083,084 downwards.
GTTCTTTTGCCACAGTGATGTACTGTAATGGGAACCCTGGTCAGACTTTTGCTCCCGTTCCTGCAGTACCAGCCCTTTTCAGGTACTTCAGGCTGGTTAAATTGACACTGAGAAATCAATCAGTTACCAATGAAGCAGGGCACTGGTGGGAGAGCCCTGGGCACCCCAGGCTCTGACGGTCACACACACTCTGCTCACCCTGATCCGCAGGAGCAGGTCTGCGTACCAGTTGGCCAGGGTGAGGAGGGACGGGTAGGCATAACGTGTCCATGATTCTGGAACGTTGTCATAGAAGAGAGCATTTGACAGCTCTTCCATCTCGGATGTAATCGTCAGCTCTCCCTTTGAGAAAGAGAAAAGCCCAGGCAGTGTCACCTGCAGCCGGTGCTGGGACAGCCCGAGGGACGTGTGTGGGCTCTGGGAGCACAAGGCAGGGGCTGCCCGGTGCTGCTGGGCCAGCTTGGTGGGTGGGAGCTGCAGCAAAGGCATCAGAGAGGGCTTTGCAATACTGGGAGATGACCCAGGCACCGCCTGCTGTGTACCTGCAGTCCCAGGTCCAGCTCCTTCAGCGAGCGCCTCATCTCGTTGGTCAGGATGTTCATCCTCTCACACTCCTGGAGGGCTACAACCGTGTATGGGGTTTTTTCCTTTGCCTTTCCCATCATCTCCTCCATGTTGAACGGGTCTGGCAGCTGCTGGATGATTTCATCCAGGACTGCCTTCACCTGAAATGAGAATGCCATAAACTGCTCTTGCCCAGAGAAAAGTGCTGCAGGAACCATTTAATTAAGTGGTTAAGATTTTTTTCTTTTTCTGCCCTGGTGTTTCTTTGTACCTCCTCCTCTGTTACACTCCATTCTGTTATTAACTGCTCTTGGGTCTTAAAAAGCTGTAGTAGGGCTGGAATCCCCTCCCTCTGCTATCCCTTCCTTCCTGCTATGGGCTGCTCTGTCAGTTGTCTCCAGACCTGTATCTGCCTCCCCTCTCTAGCCTCTCAGTTGTCACCCTTAAGAGGTTTTTTTTCCCCAAAGTAATTACTTCCCCCCACCTTAAAAAAAATCAGTTATTTCTGCCACAAAGGGCTTTACTCGCCTGTTCCTCTCGGGAGACACCCGAGCCTCCGGCAGCCTCGGATTCCTTGGGCTGCAGCTCCAGCACTGTGCGGAAGAGCCTGTCCGAGGTGACGGTCAGGAATCCCATCTCTGCATTGGGGTGCAGCCCGTACAGGTGGGGGCTCTCTCCTGGCAGGTTGTCATCGATGTACTGGTGGTAGGCCTGGGTGCAGGGTCTGACTTAGCTTGGAAGTGCAGGCAAAGGAGCCCAGAGTTCCCTGCAACCTTGAAAACCCATCACCACTCTTGGGGCCCTTCACGGCACCTGCCCGTGGGCACGGAGGCTCTTTTTTAACTTGTGTCTCAGCCAAGCTTTTCCCTTTCCATCTCAACCACAGGAATTACTTTTGCAGCAATTCTGCATATTCCCAGGGGACTGACACTCTCTGCCTACCTTTCCCTTGGTGAGTGAGGGGGAACGTGTGCTCATGCCAGTTTTTCCAGAGCAGGGGTTTTCTAGAGAAGATTGTAATGTTTCTCACCTCGTAATCCATGCGGGGAGGGATCATGAACCCTGGAGCCAAGGACACTTCTCCGTCCAGCATCTCGGGCTGCACGTACTCGCTCAGGTACGTGCGGCACAGCCGGCGGTCCCAGTCGTCCGTGATGTGCCCCCCGTACATGATCTCCCCAAACAGGTACCGGAGGTCATCCCACGGGACCTACACAGAGAAGCTCAAGCTGGGGCTCTCCCTGGAGTTCCCCATGCAGCCACAGAGTGATGGCTGCAGGATTGTGTGTGAGGGAGGTAACAGTCCCTGGACGCACAGAGGCTTGGGAAGAGGGGTGTCTCTTGATCACCCACAGTTTTCTCCCTCTCTCAGTATGAACACAGCCATCCTGTCTTTTTTCCAACCAGCACTGATCTCATCTGTGAGGGCCGGTCTAAAGGTGAGTCTTCAGCCCTGCTCACTGCACCTGCATTCTTGGGGCAGGCTTTGCTTTTTAGGTGGAACCACCCACCAACCACCATGGCATGGGTTGGAGCAGGCAGGTGGGCAGAGCAGGTACTTGCCTGGCTGGTGCTTGATGCCTTTTTCAGCCATCTTGGTCAGGCTGAGTACTCATCCCCTTCCCCTGCCTGAGCGTGCAGGGAGCAGAGCAGGAGCTGCTCCTGGCTCTGGGCTTTGTGAGATGATGTTTGTGCTGCAAACTGGTGAATGTTCTGAGCAAGGCCAGTTGCTGCATGTGTGCTGTGCTGTGCTGAGGAGCAGTCACCTTGTCATCCCTCACCTTGGCGTTGGCCTCCAGGTAGTTCTGCAGGACGTTGACAGAGACGGTCAGGTCGCCATTGTTGAAGGGGTAGGACCTGTTCCAGCCCTGGGTCCCGAACCTGCGCCGCTCAGCCACCGCGGCGTGGAAGTAGCAGAGGGCAAACAGGATGCACCTGAACTCCGACTCTTTGCTGCACTGCTCCAGAATTTCCTGCAGAGGAACAGTGAGGGTGGGTTGCACCTGAATACTGCTATCAGATGCCCCTCTCATGAAGAACATTCATAGGCAAAAGAGAACCGAAAGTGTTCATTAGAAAAAAAAGGCACACAATTGTATTTTAATGATTTCCTAGTTGGTAATTTTTGCACTCATTTGTTTATGAAGGAATTCGGAGTTCACACCTCAATGCCCTGCTGACAGCTGAGCAAAGCTGCAGCAGCTCCAGGTTCAGCCTCAGGAATGTCACTCTGGCAACCTGGCACTTCCTTGTGTTGGAAACCCTCGGGCAGCTCTGGTTACCCCTAAACCCCTGCCAGAAGGGGCCCCTGGGCACTCCAGGAGGACGTGCTGGTGAAGGCTGGCTCCAGGTGCAGTGTCCCTGGCAGCAGAGACACTCTGAGGTGAGGTGCTCAGCCTGTGGAGCCCAGGAGGGGATGAGCCGTACCTGGAGCCCAGAACGGCCCCAGGAGCACGGGGTACCTGGTTGAAGAGGTCCAGGGCTCCGTGCAGGTTGGCACGCATGCCTGTGGGCGGCTCGTTGGTGATCTTGATGGAGTTGTCCAGCAGCCCCTGCGGGATGATGTGTGTCTCGGGGCTGGGGGCTGGCTCAGCGCTCATGTACAGGCGGTACTCGGGGTGGCTTTCTAGGCTGTGGTGCTCCACCAGCTTCTCCAGCGTGCTCAGCCACCGTGCCACCAGGTGGATGTTCTGCAAAAGAAACTCTGCACCTTGAGAATCTCACTTCCCCCCACCCTGATTCCTGCTGTGGCTCCACAGGGGGAAGGTGCTGGGTGCTGCCAGCCAGCCCAGGCAGCGTCACTGCCATTGCCAGCAGGGTCACCCTGTGTGCTGTGCCTGGACTAGCAGGACTGTGTGCCCTGTGCTGTGCCCCACTGCCCCCACCCACCTGCAGGATGACCCAGTGGCCCTCGGCAGCTGCCACCTCCATGGCGTGCTCTGCCACCACCTCCTGGCCCTGCCCCAGGGACACGTTGTGGATCTTCCCGTTGTCAATGGTGAATCCCAGCCTCGTGCCTGCGAGGGGAATGTCTGCAGTCAGTATCAGCACTGAGTGGGTCCCTGCAGTTCTGGCTGCTTGGCCAGGGGGCTGGTGCCAGTCTGGGGTGGGCAGTGCCTCACCCAGAGCCTCCACGTCCTTCAGTGGGTCAACACCAGGGGAGAGGATGAAGAACATGGGCGAGGAGGGGCTACTCTCCTTGTACACCTCAGAGAAATCAATGCTCCTTCCTTTCACATACTTGCTTCCCATTTTCTCTTCCACAAAGTTCCTACAGAAAAATAGAACCACCCTGTGAGATGGGAACAGTCCCTGGTTGCAGCTGGAGTGGTGACACTCTGGGCTCTTGCAGGAGAGCCCTGTGCTGGGCACCAGGTACCTGATGGCATAGGTCATCCTGTCAGGGCGCAGGCACCGCAGCACACACAGCTTCTGCAGGGGTGTCTTGTTCTTCCAGTCCATGGGGAGCACCTCGTTCTCTGGCGCCTCCATCTCCACAAACCTTTTCCATCGCTTTGCTGAGCTCTCGATGTCGTTCTCCAGGCTGGTGAACTCGTCCATTTCTGAAAGCGCCTTCAGGTTCCACAGAGAAGGACTGAATCACTCCTGGGCTCTGCTCATCCCCAGGGCCCCCCTGCAGGTGACCCCAGACCCGCTGCACCGTGCTGGCATTGCCTTGGCACAGTGGGTGACTGCACAGACCCACCTTGACAGCACCCCAGTTCTGGTTTGGCAGGAAGTCCACAGGGGACGTGACTCCAGTCTTGGAAGGGAAGCGCAGGAGAAAGTCCAGCTCTGCTGGGTTCACTTCTTTCTTGAGGGCCAGGACCTGAGAGTTGGGAGTGCAGCATCACAGCCCACGGCCCCAGTGTGAGGGGTGAGAGGCTCTGAGCATCCACAGCAGCACCAGAGTAAGAGAACAAGCTGCCTAAAGCCACGTGAATGCCTGTGGTACAGCAGGAGGGATTACCTGGAAGGTAACCTGGGCCAGGAAGATGAGTTTGTCTCTCTCAAAGAGGCCCTGAGCAGTGTACACATAGACGGAGAATGTGATCTGGTCGGTCAGGTTGATCACCCTTTCCCGGGTGTCGTCGCTGGGGACTGCTCGCTCGATGGCTTTCTCAAAGACCCCGTTGAAGGCCTGAGGAGATCCCAGCAGGCATCAGCCTGTGGCTGCTGGGGTCTTGTCAGCAGCATGAAAGCTGAAGCATCGAATCTCTGTGCTGCCCCAGCTCTGTCCCACCCACAGACATCTCTGTCCCTCCTCACTCCCCAGCTACCTTGAGAGAGAACTGGTAGATGGGGTTGATCTTGCAGAGGTCACTCAGGATGAAGTACAGCAGGGATGCACGCTCTGCTGCCGGCCGGTAGTTCTCTCTCGCAACGTTTATTTGTACTTCAGTGACTTTGGCTTCTTTTACCTGGAGGTGCAGGGGGGTGGGTGTCACCAGAACCCCGTCACACAGCAAAGCAGTGCCCACCCTCCTGCTGGGTGCCCAGACGAGCTGTCCCTCTGCCTGTGGCACCAGCTCCAGCGAGCACATTTACCTTCTCCTCAATTTCCTTGGCTGTGCGCTTCGTTATCTCCAGGTTCTCCACCAGTGCTGTGTCCCGCAGGAAATCTCCCCCGGCAGCCGACAGCCGGGCGAGCAGGGAGTCCTCCAGCTCCTTCAGCTTGATCTTGAACTCGTTCTGGCTCTTGGTCAGGCTTGCCTGCAGGAGCAGCACCCAGGGATGTGTCACTCGAGATCACACCCGAGGGCTGGCGCCAGTCCCCGGTCATAGGGGCACCAAGGTGCTGGTGGAGGGAGGGTGGATGTGGCCCTGCTGGCTCCCAGCACCAGCCCAGGGTGAGGTGATGAGTGCACTCAGGCAGTGCTGGCTGCTCGGAGCTTCCTTGGCTCCTGCTGAACAGCAGCGGGCACAGAGGGGAGCTCTGACACTCCCTGCCCAGAGCCTCCACAGTGCCCCGGCCTCCCCATCCCTCTGAGCAGCCCCCATGCCCCTGCACCTTCAGGGCCTCCAGGTCTGGCCGCTCCCGGGCCACCACAGCAGCCAGCAGCTGGTCCTCCAGGCCCTCCCGTGTCACCAAGAAGTTGATGAGAGTGCACTGAGCCTGCACCTCTGGCTTGTAGTGCGGGTTGAAACTTCGGGTATGCAGGATTAGGCGGAACTGCTGGTTATACTCTACTTCTTTATCTCCAATCCTAATGTATCTGTTCAGTTAATTAAACAAATTAATCCCCGCACACTGGGCAGTAACTCGTCACAGACAGATGCCCTCAGCCTATGTCCTGTTCCTGGCCGCTTGGGATGAATTTCTTTGGTTGGGAAAAGGCACAGCAAGGGCAGAAGTACCAAACCAGACTTGGCAGGGCAAGGATGGAGGAACAGGAGCTGGAGGCTGCCCTGCCACAGCCCCTCATGGCCTCTGGGGTGCAGTTCCCCTTCCAGCTTTTCATGCCACATGGCGGGTGTCCCAGGGAACATGTCCTTGAGTCACTAAATGAGCTGGATGCCAAGGACCAGGCCACATTCAGTACAGATGTCCTCCATGGGACATACTGGAGAGCACTGGGGTTGTGGCCAAAGCAAAAGAAGGATCAGGCTCCCAGGCTGCCCACAGTGAAGGTGCATCTAGCAGCATTTTGGGGCAGCAGTGGCTGCTTGGGGCAGGTGAAACCCCTGAGCACTGGGGTGTGCTGACCTGCCCATTAAGGTCCTGCCCAGCAGCGGGTCCAGCACTGCCTCTATGGTCTCCCCGATGTCCTCGATGAGCAGCGTCTGTCCTTCAGAGACCGCCTGGGCAATGATGTCCAGGTATCTGAGGGGGGACAAGGGGAGGTGTCTATGGAAAGCCTGTGCACTGAGGGGGACTCGGGCTGCTGTGGGGGGCTCACAGAGTGCTTTCCACCCGCTGTGCCCTGTTGGGACCCCGTTGTGCTCTGCCAGTCCCCCACAGAGCTTTTGGAGGTGTTGGGTACACCATCAGGGCTGCTGCCCTTGGGTGTCCTGGCTCTGATGGGGGACGTGATTGCCCTGACTCTGCACCCCTCAATGGCAGGGAAAGGGGGGCTGGTGCAGCCTGGGCCTGTGCCCACCCCACAGCCCCTGGCGCACCTCTTCTGGCCCAGGCGGACGATCTGCAGGTCCTCCCCGAATTTGTTCTTGATCCACTTTCCGCCCTGCTGCTGGGCGTCCACGAGCAGCGGCCAGCGCTGCGTGCTGCACAGGATGGCCGCGTTCTCGGTGGAGGTGCGGTCGCTGGGCAGCCCCTGGTTGTTCCAGGCAGCCACGTCGGCCGAGTCCGTGAGGAGGCTCAGGGGGTCCAGGTCCGGGGTGATGGGGATGGGCACCTGCCGGGAGGGGCTGTCGGTGCCTGGGGCAGAGCCGTGGGAGCCCCCGGTGCTGCAGGGCAGGGGGACGCACTCTGGGGTGGAACCTGCGCCCCTCACCTTCTGCGCCTGGAGGAAGGGGAGCCAGTGCTTCTCCAGCAGCTCAGCCCTGTACCTCTTGGTGAAGTATCCGATGTAGGACACGAAGGCAGAGACCAGCAGCACGTCCCCGCACAGCGTCTTCTCCTGCTCTTTGAGATCCTCCACGGACTCAGCCCAGCGCACGTTCTCGGACGCCAGGCCCCCAACGAGCCTAGGGGTAGGAGAGGATGGTGCTGGTGCTGTGGTGCTGGTGCTGTGACCAGGCCAGGGGTGGGTGGCAACTCAGCCATGGTGACCTGGGGCCTTGTCACCAAACATCTCCATGGTTGCCTCCCCCCATGAATGTGTGGCCCAATTAATCTCAGAATTTTTTAATTTTGGGAGGGTATGGGGGGCTCTGCTGTTCCCATGGCCCTGGTGTCAGGGCCACCAGGCAATACCACGGAGCAGCAGCTTGCCCTTCAAAGCCAATGTTTGCATGGTACCTGTTTGCCAAGTTGATGACTTTGCTGGTTTCATCAGCCTCCTGCTGGCATTTGATCTTCTCTGCTGTGGCTTTCTCAAACTGAGCAGTGAGAGTCGCCAGATTTTGATTCAGGGCCTTTGAAAGAGAACAGCCCCAGAGCTATTCCCTGCCCAGATGGGAAGCTCCATGGTCCCAGAACTCTGTAGCATCTCCGGCCCAGCACAGTGTTTGGGCCGGGCTCTGGGTACAGAGAGTTCATTTGCTCCTTTGGTGGCTGGGGGCTGTGGGGACACACACTTACCACAATTTTGCTCTTGATTTTACTCAGCCTTGCCTGTGCCTCTGCCAGCTCGGCATCAGCATCGGCCACTGCCTGTCTCTTGGGCTTCACTATGCAGTGCACCTCGTAGAAGCGCACCATGTTGAGGCACCAGGAGCACAGCCCTGCTGCAGCCGTGGACTTGGACTTGATGAACTCGGGATTAAAGCTGGGGTCGTTCCGGTAGGGCCTGGAGCAGGAGGGGAGGACAGCCGTGCTGAGGAGCTGCCGGCACCTGTCCCTCTCCTCCCGTCCCTCCCGGCGCTTGGGCTGCCTCTGGGTGGCAGCGTGGCAGAGCAGGGCCAGCGCCTGCATCCCATTCCTGTCCCCAAACCCTGCTGAGCTCTGCGTCCCCATGGCCTGCCTGCCAGGGCAGCTGGTGGCAGGGGCTGTGAAGGGGCAGGAACCAGCCATGGACTCACTCAAATGCCTTGAGACAGGGCTCAGGGATGTTTTCCCCATCAAAGTTTTTTAAGCTTGCAAGGAAAGTGTCTGCTTTTCCTATCTTGACTTTTCCTGCTGTCCAGCTCTTGTCCTTCGGAATCTTGCCGTTTTCAGCTGTCAGAATCAGCACAGCTGCCATCACGTTCACTACCTCTGGCGGTGGGGACCCAAAGGACTTCAGCTCTGTCAGGTTGTACTGGGGAGGGACCACAGGGCCCTGAGCATCCTCCTGGGCAGGGCTGCCGGCCCTGCTGGGCACCTGCCTCCCCTGAGAGCTCACCCACCTTGTTGAGCGTGTCGAGCGCCTCGCGGGCGGCCGAGAGCACCACCTCTGCTTCTGCCAGGTCGCTCGCGCAGGCTCGCTGCTTCTCAGCCACCATCTGGGGAGGGAGGACGTGGCATGGGGTAAGTGGCTGTAACCACAGAGCTCACGCTGCCCTGTCCCATATTGGACACCAGCTCAGCACTTTGTACCTTGTTGATGGCCTCGACCTTCAGCTCCTCCTCATCAGCAATGGCTTTCTCCTTGCTGACCTTCTCTGTCTCAACGCCCACCACGTGGATCAGTTTGTCTGTGTCCTCATTCTTCTGCTTCAGCTCTACCTCCTGGACTGCCAGCATGGCTTTCAGGTCATCCACCTCAATGAGGGAAGAAACAGAGCAGATAAAAGGACTGATCCTGCCAAACTCTGCCTGGTGGAGCAGCAGTGTCTCGTTATGGGGCTTGGGGACCTCACAGACACTGTGACCATCCTGCAGGGATGTGCCTGCTCTCTCCCCCGTGCCAGACCCAGAACAGGCATGATGCACAGGAGGGGCTGTGGGCAGGCACCTGTGATGCTGTGCTCCGCAGCTTCATCAGCCCCTTCTCCAGCCTGTCGATGCTGCTGAAGAGCTTGTTCCTTTTATCTGCCAGCAGGTTCTGGTAGAGCTTTATCTGCTCCAGGAAGGTCTTTGGCGTGGTGTAGTTATAGCGTCTCTCCACGGTCAGGTAGATCTTGGACATCTCCTTTGAGCTTGTGTGGACGAAGGACATGAACTGGCTGATGGAGGCCTTGACCTCTGGCTGCACAGGGAGCACAGACAGGGAGCTGCTGCAGCAGCTGGCTGTGGTGTGCAGGCTGCACTGAGCCCTCCTGCAAGGCTGGCTCTGTGTGCAGCCACAGAGGCCAGAGCAAAGCGACCCCTTTCATCAGCAGCACAACGCAGAGCTGAGACAGAGCTGGTGGTGAAGGCACTGGTGCTGCTTCCCATGCCCAGCTCTGTCCCTGACATCCCTGTGTGGGGAGCAGCTGCTGTTGCCTGTGCAGGTGTTTTAAGGACAGAATGGAAAGGGAGGGCTCACCCTCACCAGCACAGCACAGGCTGCAGGCTCTGATGCTGGAACCAGCAGTAAACTAATCCCAGGACCTATTCCCAGCTTGCTGTTCCCAGCCCTCTGGGTCATGCCAGGCCCCATCCCTGGGCACACTGAACACAGGGAGCAGCAGAGGAGCAGCTCACTGCCCAGTGCAGCCGTGCTGGGTCCCAGCTCACCTCGATGTCTGGGGTTTCCTCCAGGAAGCGGCTGCTGACGGACACGAGCGCGTCCTCGGGCCACTCGTGGAACCAGTCGATGGCCGTGCAGTTGACCACAGCTGGGAACCTCCTGGCCCGCACACGCAGGGTGGAGCCCACGGGCGAGAAGCAGAGGACGACCTGGGGCAGAGCAGCAGTGCCTGAGGGTGGGGCAGCATCTCTGGAGCTCCACATGACTGCAGGGATCCTGCTGCAGGCCTGAGCTTTGCTGCCTTCCCATTGACTCCCACCAGGGCTGGAACTGGGTTCCATTGGTGCCTGCAGTCAGCAGCTGAGCTCAGGGCTCCTGTGGGTGTCCCTGGGAGTGCCCAGCATGGTCTGTGGCTGTGGAAGCCACTGGTCTGCTCTGCCCGCAGGGAGGTCAATACAGGGCTGTTCTGCCCTGTGCCTCTGGGGCTGGGGGCACCTGGGGAGTCTCTGACAACACCTTTTGCCTAAACCCACCATCCTGGGATGACACCTCAGTGTTCTGTGGCCTGTTGCAAAGAGGTTTTGGATGGGGTAAATCAGGGGCACAGAGAAATCAACCTGGAGAGCAAACACCCACCTTTAACTGGCGCCTGACTTTATCTATAAATAATTTCCAGCAGTTTTCCTTTGTATCCTCCAATCCAAGCGACTTCACTTGAGGCCTCATGGACCCGATGATGGTTTCCATGTCATTATCCTGAAAGAGGCCTGGCACTTCCCCGGACGCCAAGAAATCATTGATCACAACCAGGAATGATTCTTCAGCCACCTGGGAGTCTGTCATCAGGAACACGCTGGGGATGTTCTTCACAGCTGCTTTCATGTACTGGGAGGCAAGGTCCAGCTGGGACAGAGAGAAACGGTCACCCCTCAGTGCAACCCCCACGAGGTGTTCTCCAAAGTGACCAGTTTGGAGCAGCCCTGGGCTGCCCTGGAGCTGCAAGGGAGCCTTTGGGAAGGGAGACTTTGGGAAGGAGCCTTTGGGAAGGAGCCTTTGGGAAGGAGCCGGTGCCAGGTGCTCTGCCCAGGCACAGGGGCAGCACCAGGGCTGCCCACACCACCACCCCCAGTGTCACCAGTAGCTTCTGCCCATGCCTGGCTGGGGGAGCACTGGGGCCCCTTGGGGCAGGACTCAGGGGTGTCACCTGTGGATCCTCATGTGCAAACGCAGTGTCACAAGGAGAGCAGAGCCTGTGAGCCCCCCAGGCGCTGTCACTGCCGGTGCAGGACCCAGCCCCAGGCAGATTGCACTGCGCCAGGGACCAAGGCTGCTCCTACCTTCAGGTCTGGGATGCCGTAGCCTTTCCTCAGCGTGATCTGGAACACGCTCAGGGTGCTGATGTGAGCTGCCAGCCGAGCCAGGCTCTGCTTCCCACTGCCTCCCACCCCCACCAGCAGTGCATTGCCCCGAGGAGACTCCAAGATCCGGCTAATTCTGCAAATGTGAGACACTGCGTCTTCAAATAGCACCTGAAGAGAACAGGAAGGGAAGGTCTGGTGTTCTGGATCAGGCCAGAAAGAGCAGTGAATGCCCCATAATGCACCAACCCAACCAAGCAGTGCGATGCTGCAGTCCCACATTTCCAGGCAGACCTGCCTGACACAGGCACTCACCAGATTCATCGCTGCATTCACCTCATTGTAGCTGTCCAGGGCTTCCCCGAGCAGGGCACTCAGGGATGCCCAGCTTGTCACTGGCATGTACTTGAACTCATCCATGCCCTGGGCAAAGTGGCAGTAGATGTTGGGCTTGGCGAACATCAGCTCCTCATTGATCTCCTGTGAGAGACAATTCCAGCTGTGGGGCTCAGCTGTGGGGCACCTGGGGGCACCTGGGCAGGAGCACCCGACTTTTCAGCACAACTCACCTGAAAGGAGGCTTTGCTGATGTCAGCCATCACCTTCTTGAAGCTGTACTGATCATCTTCATCGACCAGCTTGTCTCCATACACCCTCTCTGCTTCGTGGAGCCAGAGACGCACCAAGTCCACGGGGGTTTTCAGGCAGTCAGGCGTGGAGAAGAGCAGCCCCTGACAAACAAATCCCGCAGCCCTTACGGTCATTTTAGTGCTGCTTAGAGCTGATTGCAAAGGTTTGCTCTGGGAGAGGCCAAGGCCCTTTTCAGGGACATGGTATGCTGCAAGGATGTGGGATCAGGAAAGGGAGGAACAAGGGTGATTTAGAAGAAACAGCTCTCCCATACCTGGAATATGTTGGAGAGGTCCCGCAGGTTGAAGATGTAGTGGAACTTGATGGCTGTTGGCAGGAAGTTGGAGGCAACCTTCTGGTGCAGGGCTGTTGGCAGGACAGGGCGGTGAGCAGGTCCCCAGAGACCCCCGAGCGTTCCCCAGGGGCTCATCCCACCCCAGCGGGGCAAAGGCTCACCCAGCGCTGCTGCCACCAGCCTGGGCTGCATCTTCTGCACAGGCATGGGCATGTTGTGGCGGGCCAGGTGCTGCTCCAGGATGGTGCCGTACACGGTGATCAGAGCCTCGCGGCTGGGGAAGCACACGGCCAGCACGCAGAAGTGGCGCTGCACAAAGGGCACAAATACACGTGGGCACTTGGTCCCACAGGGGCTGGTGCAGCCAGCTGGCACTGCAGGGTGCCCTGCCTCGTTCCACCCTCTGCCCACCTGCAGCCGTGGGTCGATGGTGAAGGAGCCTGCGGTCGGGTTCATGCAGGCCACGTACTGGCAGTTGCGAATGTCCTTCAGGGTCAGCTTGTTCCTGTCATACCTGTGTGGGGACCAGCACTGTGATGCTTTCCCTGGGGATGGGCACAGGTTCCCCCCATCGTGCCGTGCCCCTCCAGCACCCACCAGTGCCCGTGGTCCAGGTGCTGCCGAATCAGCGTGTGTGGTGCCACCGTGCCGTACTTGTCCACCTCTGGCATGTTCATGTCGTCGATGAAGTAGATCAGCCTTTTGGTGCCAGGTGGGCCAAAAACCCTCCCTGATTTCTTCTCCAGGGGTTTCTCAAGGACGGCTGCAGTGAGAGGAGTGGGTGGGTGGGGGTCAGCACTGCAGGATCCTGCAGCACAGCCCAGTGTGGGGGCAGCTGCTGGCTCTGCGAGCCTTACCCTGCAGCATGGCCGAGGTTGTGTAGAAGTTGAGGGGCACAGACTGCACCAGGTATTCGTCTGTGCCGAGAGCTTCCAGCTTGTCCCACATCAGGACTGACTTTCCCGTCCCTGCGTTCCCCACCAGCATCACCGGCCGCTGCTTCTCCATCAGCAGGTCCATGAAGTAGCGGAGGCGAATGGTCTCTGTGGTGTGCACCACAGCAGCCTGGGGAGAGGAGAGGCTCTGTCAGCCCCTGCACTGCCCTGGCACTGGCAGAGGCAGGATCCTCGGTGGGGGCAGCGTCCCAGAGCCCTGCACAGCGCTCCTGGCAGCTCCAACAGACCCTGTTCTCTGCAGGCAAACCTGGTCCCTTCTCTAAAGCAACACCTCTGATGTGCTCTGTCGTTCTAAAGACTTGCTGACCAAAACCAAGTTATTACACAGAACAACGTGAACAGCTCCTGAAACCACTACACAGCCACAGCTCCTCGCCCTTTTCCCTGACAGCTTAGATAACCTCTGCAAGATGCCACTGCAGGAAACAACAAATGAAGTGCTAAAGGACAATTTGCACTCAGGCAATAGTCACGGCTATTTTGTGAGACTCTCTGAAGCTGCAGGTTAATCTGAAGGTAAAGGAGACATGGAACTCACAGCCCTTGCCTGAGGCTTCTGTGGGGTAAAGAGAACCACTGGAAGCCATTGGGTTTGATGGGTGATACCAGTCTGAATCCTGATGATGCTCCACACATTACTGAGGGCAAGATTATGGAGTGACAGTCAAACAAACCAGATAAACACAGTACTCGTGGGAAATACCTGTAAGGGGACGTCGGGGTCGAGCTCGAACGCTGGCACTCTTTCATCCCAGAGATTGAATGTCTTTGTGTTTGGATGAATGTAATAGTCAAAAACTGTCCCCTGACTAGGAAACTTGATGGCTTTAAATTCTGTCAGCCACCACTTGCTGAACTGCTGGCGGTGATCCACCAGCTGGAGGACAAAACAGAGATACTCAGAGCCCAGCCAGAGGATGGGATGCAGAGAAGGGTGGCAGTGCTGGGCAGGCCCTTGGCTGTACCTGGTCCTGGAACAAGGCCCCACCAAAGGCCCAGATGCAGGCAAAGACGAAGAAGAGCTCGTATTGCTCCCGGGGTGAGTCTGGTGGGACATTCTGGGGTGTCAGAAAACATTCCAGCAGAGACAGAACTGTCTGTATGGCCGTGACATCAGGAACAGGGGTGATTGTCTTGAACTCAGACTTGAGCTTCTCCAGGCATGGTGGCAGGTACTTGTCAAAGAGGATCGTCAGAGCAGCCTTCTCAGACTTCTCTGTCCTTGTCTCAATCCAGCTGGCCACAATGCTGTGGGAGAGACAAACAGGGCTGCAGCAAGTATCCCATCCCATCCCATCCCATCCCGTCCCACCCTGTCCCGTCCCGTCCCGTCCCATGGATCCCATCCCACCCCATCCCATTCTGTCCCATGGATCCCATCCCATCCTGTCCCATGGATCCCATCCCATCCCATCCCATCCCATCCCATCCCATCCCATCCCATCCCATCCCATCCCATGGATCCCGTCCTGGCCCGTCCCAGCTCACGGGCTCCAGCCCAGGTCTGCGGGGTTGATGTAGAGGATCCCAGCCCGGGACACGGTGGCCGGCGTGGCCGTGCGCAGGTGGCTGATCTCGAAAATGAGCCTCATGGTGGGAGTGAGGGGGATGCGCTCATTGCTGGCCAAGGTGAGGACCTGGGGGAAGGGGCTCGTTGTGGGGGATGTCTGGAGCTGGTCCCCCCGACATCACAAACGAGCAAAGCCCCTGGGCTGTGATGGCACCAACCTTATTGTCATCCATGACTGTGTTCAAGGACTCGATCCACATGGGATCAATGTCTCCATCAAGGATGATCCATTTGGGCCCATCATGGGTGATGTTGGCCAGGTCACGCATGGCTGTGGAGAACAGACCTGCCCCACAGAGAGACTCAGCTTGTTCCTCTCCACACGCAGTCCTTTGCTGGAGGACACGTGGGATTGGTGCTCTCATGAAACACATCCCTTCTCCCTCCCACTCTGGGAAAGAGCCCCAAGGAAAAGTCTTCCCATTGCATCTCACATCCCACAAACTGAGCTCACAGCACTGGTGTCTCACCATCCTTCCATTCCCGTGTGGCTGGATGGATGATCCCAAACAGCTCATCACAGGTCACAGCCTTGGGGTCCAGGTCCATCGTGACCGGCCTCCTCTTCAGCATTTTGTATGTCTTGTTGAGCGACTTCAGCACCTGTGCAGAGAGGATGGTGCAGCCACAGGTGCTGATGCCACTGGGGCAATCTCAGCCTTCCGCAGCCTCTGCCTGCGGTGGGGCCATGGGGCCCTGCTCCCATCTGGATGGGAAAGCCCTGAGCTCCCTGAGCAGAGCCAGCCCCTGGACAGGGCCCCGTGTGAGCCCAGCCCTGCCCTAGCCCTGTCTGTCACCCTGCCGGCACCACAGCACGCCCAGGGTCAATCCTGAGAGCGTGCCCCTGTCTGCTCTCTGCCTTTGTCTCTGCTCTGCCCGGGGTATCCCTCAGGGCAGCCCCTGAGCTGTGATCCCAAACCTGCTCAGCTGCAGGGCTGGCACACGGTGCCCGAGGGCCTGGCACTGCTGTCCTCTGCCCGAACATGCTCTGGCAGGGCTGGGGGCTGCACAGCCCTCACCAAGGAGCCATGGGAGGCCACGGGATGTGCTTGGCCAAGGTCAGAGGGGCCCCATGGCCTCAGGATGGTCTGGCCCTACCTGGGACTTGCCGCAGCCGGCGTTGCCGACGACGAAGACGGAGTGTCGCACTTGGAGCAGCTCCTCCAGCTGCACCACCTTCAGCACAAAGTTCTCCTCTGCCTGCAGCTTCAGCTCCACCACGGCCTCACGGATCACCTGGGAGGGAGAGCAGGCGCTGAGCACCAGCAGCCTTGCAGAGGCCCTGGAGATGAGCCGGCTGCCCCAGGAGCGCTGAATAGAGCATCAGCCTCTGGATCCTGCCAGGACTGGCACATCTCTGGGGATGGTGCCCTGCTTGGGCTTGCACCTTCTCAAATTCGAGGTTCCTCTTCCTGGGAACGTCCAGTGCTGGAAACAGGTCTCCAATCAGCCCCAAGAACACAGGCAAGTCATCTGTCACGATCTTGGGGATATTGAAGTCTCGTAAAGCTCTCATCAGGACCTGGTCCTCTGCAGAGCCGGGGTCCCCCCTCTTTAAGGAGCCTGCCACCACCAGCACGGACTTGATGGCCCGCAGCCCCCAGTCATAGTGGTCCTGTGGCAGGAAGCAGAGAATCACCATTTCACTTTGGTGGGGGAGAACTGCTTCAAACAGCACTGCAGAGGAACACCCTGTCCATCAGCCAGGTCATCACATGGCACCCACTGGGCTGGACCTAAACTGGGCTCATCTACAGGAGAAGCCTCTGTCAGTCGTGGGGGTGGTTTGGAACTGGGAACCTGACTTCCTTCTTGGAGGCACCTTTATAGTGTAAATCACCTCTCTTGAGATGAATAACATCTGAATGCTCTTAACTGGCCTAATTCTAATTCCATGTTATTCTGCTTTTGGGCTTCTTGATTCCTTCCTTAAGGCAGAAAGGTGCCATATGATGCACCTGGTAGAAGAGGATCTGTCCAGCCACAGACCTGAGCTGTGCAGAGCTGTCACTCTGTGTGTCACTACCAGCAATCCCACCACAGAGTGTCAGCTTTGAGGATCAAATGGACTCTTTCCTCTCCCAGACAGCACTGTGTAATATTGTTAATTACCTGTTTCGACAGCAGCTCTTTGCAGAGCGTGTAGAGAGTGATGAACTTCCTTGCCAGGAGCCTGGCATCAAGAAACCCCTCTGCCACAAGCATGATTTCGCAGATCAGTTCAAAATCGGGGACCACCATAGCACAGGGTCTAGAGAGGAGCAGCTGCAGTTGTCAGGGCTGCTTAGCACGTCCTTACCCTCCCACAGCTCCCAGGGTTTGCCCCCAGGTTTCCAGTGTCACAAACACCCAGCTGCTGCAGTTACACCTGCTGGGGTCTCCTGCCCAGACTCCTCCCAAGCGGGGCTCATGTCCCACCAGGCTGGGGCACACCAGCCCTTCTGCAGCCACAGGCTGAGTTTCACCAAGGACAGGGTCCCACAGCATCTCTGTGCTTCCCCTTCCAGTGCTTCACCACCTTTTGGTCAACTCTCTGTTGGATTTTAGTTGAGGGTGGCAACCCACCTGAGCATGTTGTCCCCATGCTGAGCAGCCCAGCTCACCCCACCTGGCACGTCTGGGGAGTGACAGGACTGTCCTGTGGTGCCAAGGGCTCCCTCTCACCAGGGCCACCACCCTTGGCTGAGGGTGCTCCAGGTGTGGCACAGGAGTGCCAGCACGGAGGGAAGGGCTGCAGTGACACCGACCCACCTGAACAGAGCTGGCACTGACCCACCTGAACAGAGCTGGCTCTGACCGTCCTGAACAGAGCTGGCACTGACCCACCTGAACAGAGTTGGCACCGACCCACCTGAACAGAGCTGACCCACTTGAACAGAGCTGGCATTGACCCACCTGAACAGAGTTGTCTCTGACCCACCTGAACAGAGCTTTCAGGTTCTCGGGCAGCTCGGTGCGCCCGGCGTAGCCAGGGTTCATGGTGATGAAGATCCCCACTGACGGGACCAGCGAGATGGTCTCCCCAAGGAAGTTGAATGTTTTCTTCCTGGCACGGATTGCATCCTGAATGCATTTTACCTGCCAGGTGAGCAGAGGTGTTGGCTCCCTGCCCAGTGCCCTGACTGCTCCCCAAGGTGAGCCTGAGGGTTTGGCTTTGCCAGGAATAATATTGAGATCTTGCTGGAGCTGCAGCAGCAGGAGAGCTGCCCTTAAACCAGTTCCTTCCTAATCACACCAACTCCCTGTGCCAGGTCATGGCAGAGCTGGGGGGTGACAGGTCACCAGGATGGTACAGCTGGGCTGTGAGATTTAACAGTGCCCAAATCCCCTGCAGTGCTGGGATTCCACCCCCCACCCTGTGTCCAAACAGGACATAGTGGAGAGAACAGTGGCAAACTGTCCTGTGAGCCAGGTTTAACTGTGTTGTGGGGACAGCACGCACCTGCACCGCAATGACAGACAGGACCTCCACCAAAATGCGATTGAACTCGTCAAAGCAGCCCCAGGCGCCGGTCTGGGAAAGTCCTTTGTAGATGTTCCCACAGGACTGGAAAGAAACAGCGGTGGGACAGGGCTCAGGCACTGCGATCCCTCACAGTGCAGTGGGGGATTTGGTGACAGGACTCGAGTGCTGAGAGCTGCTCGTGCCTTACGGACTGTGCTCTTCCCGAGGGAAACTCCCCACAGGGGTAAAGCCTCCCTGCCGAGGCTCCCCTGGGCTCCCTGACACAGGGTCCCTTGTCTCGGACACCCCGTGGTGCTCACCTGGGTGCCCCCATCCCGGGCCTACCTTGTAGTCCATCTGCTCGGAGCAGTTGAACACGTAGACCATCATGCCCACGGCCCGGCCCAGGTCCTTGGTGGTCTCTGTCTTCCCGGTGCCCGCGGGGCCAGCAGGTGCTCCCCCCATGTACAGGTGCAGGGACTGGGTCAGGGTGATGTAGCACCTGTGCAAGGACTGGGTCAGGGTGATGTAGCACCTGTGCAGGGCCTGTGTGTGTCAGGGTGATGGAGCACCTGTGCAGGGACTGTGTGTGTCAGGGTGATGGAGCACCTGTGCAAGGACTGTGTGTCAGGGGGATGGAGCACCTGTGCAGGGACTGTGTGTGTTGGGGTGATGGAGCACCTGTGCAGGGCCTGTGTGTGTCAGGGGGATGGAGCACCTGTGCAGGGACTGTGTGTGCCAGGGGGATGGAGCACCTGTGCAAGGACTGTGTGTCAGGGGGATGGAGCACCTGTGCAAGGACTGTGTGTCAGGGGGATGGAGCACCTGTGCAGGGCCTGTGTGTGTCAGGGTGATGTGGCACCTGTGCAGGGCCTGTGTGTGTCAGGGTGATGTGGCACCTGGGCAGGGAGGGCCGGGGCTGAGCGGGGCCGGGCCAGGGCGGGGCAGCCGAGCCTCACCTGTCGGTCAGGGGGGTGATGACCAGCCGGGGCGTGTTCCCCAGGTACTCGTAGGCGTAGCGCAGCTGCGCGTCGCAGATGTTGGCGAAGCAGTGCTTCTCCCCGTCATCCCAGCGGTGCCGCAGCTGCGACTGCCACGCAAACGCCTGCGAGTTCTCCACCTGCGGAGCAGCGGCTGTGGGCAGGGGGCACGGGGGCACTGGCACTGCCCGCCCGGCCGCTGGGACAGCCACACACCCTGCTCGGGGCTGTCGCCACCTCCCAGCGCTAGCACAGGGGGCAAAGGGGTCCCAGGGCCGTGCTGGGGTGCGTGGGGACCACCCCTCCTCACGGCCCAGCCCACACCCACTGACAGAGGTGCCCAGTCTGACTGCAATGGAATGACAGGAAACCTGTGCTCCAGAGTTCTGAGTGATGCTGCACCAAAAATTCCCTCTGGTACCAAATACCTTTGTTTGGATCATTTTGCTTATAACATCCCTTGCATGGACATCAATAGTACAGATTGTCATGATCTTCATTCTGTCTCCAGCACTCAGGTTCCCAAGGAGCAGTGAAATCAGGGCATTCAGCCGAGCGATCTGGGCAAGGACAGAAACATTGGGCATAGAGACGATGCCCTCGTTTGCCACCTCTCAATGACTCCTGGCCTGGCAGAGGGGCTCAGGCTGGCTCCAGGTCAGGTGCAGAAGATGCCAACCTGCTTTTTGTTATAATCCTTCAGGGCATTCTCGTACCCTTTCTCCAGACTCGCAAAGGCAACTCCAACCTCTGTAGTCCAGGCAATCTGGGTGCCCGTGAGAGCGATCTGCAGCAAACCGTGGGGACAAGACGGCCATGAAGAGGAACCTGCTGTGGCTCCCGGGGCTCTCTGCCCCTCCTCCTGCCCCTCTCAGGGCCCGTGCAGCAGCACCCACCTGGGCTGGATAGTCAAACACCCACTCCTCCCGTGGCTTGTCCTCGTAGGTGCCCAGGGCCTGGGGCATGAGGCTGCGCAGCGTCGAGCGCATGCACTCCAGCAGCCGGTTCAGCCACACCTCCACCTGAGGGGCACACCTGCACAGCTGAGCAGGCAGCTCCAGCCCTGCCAGGCTGCACAAACCTCCCCCTGCACCTGGCAGTGCCCTCAGAGAGAGCCCGGTGCCAGTCCTGCAGGGCACATCCCATGGGATGTGATGAGGGGTGGTCTGAGGGCAAACAGCCCAGGGGAAGCACCCTGCAACCCTCGAGGGACAGGGAGGCTGAGCAGGTTTACACCACTGTGCTGCTCTCTACCTACAATGCAGGTGCCATTTCTGGGGCTTTTGGCCAAAAATCTCTGTAATTGCTTTTTTATACTCCTGCCAGGCCGTTAGAGCAAAACCAGCAAAAGGCTCAGCCCATGCCCAGCCTGCCCCCTGCCCCAGGCTCCCCGAAGCCCAGCTGACCTGGCCAGACAGGTCACACTCTGCATCGAAGTCCATGTACTCCCCGTCCCGGCTGAACATCCCGAGGGCCACCTTCTGGGGCTTTTTG
The DNA here is from genome assembly GCF_027579445.1 of Ammospiza nelsoni. Taxonomy (NCBI): domain Eukaryota; kingdom Metazoa; phylum Chordata; class Aves; order Passeriformes; family Passerellidae; genus Ammospiza; species Ammospiza nelsoni. Next base: position 12,062,637 of record NC_080651.1, on the reverse strand, counting down.
TCTGCGTCCTCCTGGAACTTCAGCTTGGCCAGACTGTCAAACAGCTTCGTCAAGTGCCGGGACACCTGAGAGCAGAGCACAGCCACTGTCAGGACCCCGTCACCTGCAGAGGGGTGATCAGCACTGGATCTGCCCCTGAGCGCTCCCTGGGCACTGCACCCCCAGGAACATGGAGCAGGGATGGTGCTCTGCCCATAGCAGTGAAAAATGTTCTAAAATTGCTCAAACAAGTGCAGGGAAATGGCAGAGGACTCAGCCCCATGCTCACACACAGCCTATACCTCAAGGGGCTCGGTCCCCTTGGATAAAATATCCAGTAGGTCTGCAGAGGAGACAAAATAGAAGCGGGGAAAGGCCAATCTTTTGGTCTCCAGGTATTCAGCCAAGGCCTTCTCACAGACTGCCAGCCTGCAGAAAACAGAAAATCCTGTTTTAACCCCCATACATGGGCTTTAGCCTTTGCTCAGTCCCTGTCTTGCTGATGCTTTGGAGAACCAACCCTTCCTTTGGCCTCCCAAATGCTTCACCAGGATCACTGGATCCTTACCTGTCCTGCAGCGCTTCCAGCTTGGTGTTCAGCCCGGGCTTGTTGGTGCACTCAATCACGTTGGGAGTTTTTACTGCATCAGCCACTAGAGCCTGAAGAGGAAAAACACTTCAGCCACCCGAAGTGGCAGAGAGCTGCAGGGAAAAGGAGAGGGGGAATGGGCTTCTCACTCGGAAATCCTCGTCAATGGTGTCAAATTTCTTCGACTCCTCTGGCAGTTGACTTCGTGTGTCTTCGGATGCTATGAAGATTGTTTCCAGGTGACTCCATTTCCTCTGTACCTCAAACCAGGTGTTGATAACAGTGTCAGTGGTTGACAGCTTCTCCTGCCAGTCCTGCGCCCTCTGAAGGAAGAAGGCTCGGTACTTGGATGCCAGCACGTTCTGCAGCTGCATTTGGTTGTCCTCCAGTGTCTCAATGAGCGCCTCATCCATCTTGAGCAGTGGGAGCTGGGTCCTGCCGTGGGGCTCATACTCAAACTCCATTGCTGCCCAAGTAGTGTCCAGGGCATTCAGCACCTGTGGTTGGGGCAGGAGGATGAGCTGGGGGCCGTGGTGAGGGCCCAGCCCCTGTGGGGCAGCAGGACGGAGGAGTGGCAGCTCCAGGCGTGGCTCCACGAGCCCTGTGTTCTCCCTGTGGGCTCCAGGAACCGGAACACAGGGCCTGGCAGCCACGGAGTCACGCTGGCACAGGGGTCCAGCAAGGCAGGGGAGGAGCTGAGCCCCCTTTACCTTCTCCATCCCGGCCTCCTTTGTCGCTTTGTCCACAATGCCGCGAACCTCCTCCTCAAACTTGTGCAGGTTGAGCTGCAGCAGATCCGCCAGGGTGGTGTTGTCGGACATGGTGAACTCCACCTGGAGCAGAACCAGCATGGTTGGGCCATGGGCTCCCCTCCACAGAGAGGAGTCCAGCAGCTCACCCAGACCAGCTCTTTAACACCCACAGCTACAGATCCCACACAAATATTTGCATGTGGCCAGATTTGAGCCTAATGGCCCCCTTCCCTTGCTGGGTGTGGATCTGGGGAGCCTCCTGGGCCGGGGATGGGCAGGAGGGCTCGGAGCACCTTGGCTGTGTGCATGAGCTCCTGCCAGTGCCGGTCCCTGATGGCCGGGTTCTGCAGCTCGCTCACGGCGCGCAGGGACGTCATCATGTTTTTCACGCTGCTGTCCAGCCCCGTGAACGCGTTCCAGCCCTTCACGTCCTTATCCAAACCCCGGATGTCTTTAGCAAATTTCTTGCACTCAATATCCATATCCTCAACGTTGAGCTCTGCCCACTTGGTTGTGTTCCAGCTGGTGATGCTCAAGTTCACCTGGACCAGGATACATTCGCACAACAGGGGATTAGCAGGAGCATTCCTGCCCGGGCAGAGGAGCAGCATACCCAGTGCCTGCACGCCCTGTGTGCCCACAGGGCCCCACTCATGCACACACCATGCAGACCTGCTCTAAGAGTAACAACCTGCCCCATGTCTCATCCTCCCTCTGATGGCCGTGAGCTCTCTGAGAAGCTGCAACAGCCCTGCAGCTTTGGTTGGCAATGGCAGCTGGCACCAGGTGCCTGTGCTGGGTGCCCATGCCAGCCACGAGCAGCCTGCTGTCCAGCCCTTGCCTGGATGCAGGGTTGGGCACTCTGCCCAGCTCCCAGAGCACAGCACATACCAGGGTGACCATGTCCCAGAGGTCCTTCAGCAGGCGCAGCTCCTTGCGGCACATTTTGAGCTGTTTGTACTCTGGGAATGACACCTCAAACAGCGCAGCTGAGGAGGCCAAGGCTTCCATTTCCTTCTCCAAGACTGTGATGCTCTTATGTTGCTGTATGGAGAAAAGGAAAAGGTGTCATCCGGGGACTGTGCATCAGGGACATGTCCCTGTTCCTGCAGGGGCTCCATCCCTGCTGCAGGTCCAGAGGAGAGCTGGAGCCAGACCTGGAGCAGCTGCCCCTCCCCAGCACCCAGTGTCAGGACAGCCAGTGGGGACAGCAGTGGCCCTGGTGTCCTCCCCTTCCTTACCCTGTTTAGCGACTTGTAGGGCTCTGGTTCTGTGTACGAGAAAGGAGCATTTTCCTGGAAGCTCTCCCGGAATGCGAGCTGCTGGACCTGTGTGGGAGCATGAGCAGCACGGGGCTCGTGAGGGCAGCCGGGACCCGGCAGTCGGGAGGAGCAGCAGAGTGCTCCCAGAGCTGCCCCAGAGCTGCCCCCCCGCCCCGGCTGGCACCTCGAAGTCCTGGCACTTGTTGCGGATGACGGCGGCCTCGGCCGCCTGCAGCGGCGCCGCGCTCTCCGCCACCCGCAGGCACAGCTTCTTGTTGTTGTCCCAGCTCTCGGGCAGCTTCTGCAGGGGGCACCACGTGCGGTCACCAGCCTGGCCCCAGCGAGCCCCTGCCCGGCCCCCACACCCTGGCAGCCCACCTGGAGCAGCAGGTGGATCTCCTCCGGCATCTTGTCCCCGTAAGTCTTGAGCAGCGCCACCGTCTCCTTCAGGGGCTCAAACATCATGTCCGTCGCCTCCTGCCTCTCCCTGACCTTCGCCAGGTGCGCCATCACCTCCACCAGTCCTTCATAGTCTCCCTCCTCCAGAGGTTTACTCAAGCCGGCAGTGGACTCTTTGATGAAATTCTGCAGCTCCTCGAGACTGAGAGGACAGTGCTGCTCACCAGGTGTCCCTGGGGCTTGGGGCTCACTCTGCAGGCCCCCAGAAACCCACCCCTGGAGGTGCCTGGAACCTTTCCATGGAACCTGCACCTCCAGGACCGTGTCCCTGGGTCAGCCCTGCCCTGGCACACAGACGTGCCTGTGCCACCTTAGCCAGGCTTCACTCAGTGGGAGCAGCCCGTCCCTGTGCCAGGCCTTACCTGCTGGTGACGTGGTGGGCGAGGAACCGCCGGAGCACCATGCTGTGGCCCTTGATGGCGCTGAGCAGCGCCTTCTTGAAGGGGCGGCAGTCGCTCTGCAGCCACCCCCCAAACACCCTGGTTTCCTCAAACTCCAGCACGTCTTCATGCAGCGCCTCCAACACATCGATCTGGGGACAGGAATGGGTCACAGGCTGTGGCTGGCACCTCTCTGGGCACCCAGCATCCTCCAGGGCACCCAAGCACCCAGCACATCCCCAGGCACCCGGCCCACACCTCCTTTTGAAAGAGTCCCAGGGGCGGTACCCCAGGTGCCAAGGGCTTCTCTGGCTCTGCTTTGGGCTCTGCCTCGCCCTCTTCAGTGGCACTGTCCAAGGTGAGGAAGCGCTGCAGGAACTCCTCGGGGGTCTCCTTCCACAGGTGGGAGTGCTCCTCAAAGCTGGCACTGAATTCTTCACCTTCTGCCATGGTGCTGACCACCAGCGACATCAGATGCTCCTGCATCCTCAGGAGATCCTGCTGGTCCTCCAGCGCCAACTGAAGGGCCGGGCAGGGGTCAGGGCCGGGCTGGGATGCGGCCACCCTCGCCCCCTCTCTGCTGAGCCGGAGCTGCTGCCCGCCATGGACTCACCTTGTAGCTGATGGCCCCCTCCAGCAGCCGCGGCATGGAGGCTGCCACCGCCTCCGTGTCCCCCAGCAGCCCCTCCACCAGCACCAGGAAGCTGTCGCCGGCCCCCACCTCCAGGGAGGGCTGGTACTGCACGCGGCCCTCGGCCAGCTCCATGCGCACCTCGAACAGCGGCGACACCGGGGCCTGCAACGGGCCGGGGGCTGCTCATGCCCCGCAGCCCCACAGCCCTGCAGGCTGCGGGGAGCGCGGGCACAGCCACCTTTGGCACTGACCAAACTGGCACCCCAGCCCAGCACCGGGACACTCAAGGCCACAACAGCAGCACCTACCTCGGGTTCCATATTGGTGAGCAGCAGCTGCAGGGACCTGTGGACGAGCATGCAGAGCCCATCCAGCACGATTTTGTCAATGTGTGCCATATAGTTGTGCCATATCCGTGAGGCTACATCAGCCTTAAACATCTCTGCGTTCTCCTGCCACGAGAAAACCAGCCAGGAGTGAACACCCAGCAAAGGCATCGGCTCCTGACACTGCTTCAAGCCCTTCCTCACACCCCTGTGAGCCATGCAGGGCTCCAGGGCCATGTCCCACCTGCACCATGCCCTGGATCTTCTCGCCTGTGCTCTCGATGAGGGCACGGCGCTGAGCTATGGCGTTTTCTCTGCCTTCAAGGTCCAGGAGAGCCGTTTCCTTGTTGTCCTTTCTTCCAAACAAGGGAGTGGCTGAACAGTCCTGCAGGGAGGAGAGAACGGGGCTGCTCTGCTGGGCCAGGGAAAGGACAGTCCCAGCTGGATGTGTCCCAGAAGGATGCCTGTGAAGTGCCAGTAAACGTTACCTCCATCAGCTGGGTGATGCTCTGCAGGTTCAGCTTCGCTGTCTGGACTCGTCTGTGCAGGTCGTGCAGGGTCTCCCTCATCTCCTGGATGTATTCCATGACACCTGGGAGGGAAATGGGCACACAAGCACATGCGGAGACACCCCAGGGCAGTGGGAGGTCGGTTAGTACCAGGGACCCCCAGAAGGAGGATTGCCAGCCTGGGATGGCCAAGGTGAGGGTTTGTACCTTCATGGCTCCAGAACAGAGTCTTCTCAGCACTGGACAGACGGACATCCAGGACCTCCCGCTCCTTTGCCAGCAGTGGCTGCTCCACTGGCATCAGCTGCTGCTTCACCTGAGCCAACAGACCCACAGGTGAGCCAGCACACCCACAGGTGAGCACCGGGGAACAGGTGCCCACCCCACAGTGGTGGATGGCACAGCTGTGGCCTGGCCAAGCCTCGGGAGGGGCAGGGACCTGAGGTGCCAGTGGTGTGCCTGTGGTACCCAAACCCCCCAGTCCCTTCCAGCCTGGAAAAGCAGCTGCGTTGCCTCCCCTCCAGAACCTGCCTCGTTGTACCAGCCCACGATGAGTGCCAGGTTGTCCCCTATCTTTTGGAAGGTTTCGTTTTGGGCAAAGAGGTTCTCAGCGTTGGCGGGGATGTCCTGCTGCTGCTGGATGTGCAGGTACTTCACCTCCCGCAGGACGGCCGAGAGCTGCGAGGGACACACCGCGCCCGGGAGGGCTGCTTAGCACCGGGACAGCCCCGGGAGCACCGGGACAGCCCCGGGAGCGCGGGACAGTGATGCTGGGGCTGCTGCCGCTACTGCTGGGGCTGCCGCCCGTGCCGGCACCCACCTCTTTGCTGAAGTTGACGCCGAGGAAGCCGGACTCGGGCTCCCGCTGCAGCAGCGGCTGCTCCAGGCTGAAGTGGCAGTCCTTGCCGGGCCCCCTCGCCCATTCCTCGTAGATCCTCTGGCTGTAGCTCTGCAGCAGCCCCATCATCTCCTCGTACTTCCCGGACACCAGCTCAGCCTCGGCGCCCACCATGGCCCTGTCAGAGCCGCAGGGAAGCCGCTGAAGGCAGCGGGGCACGGAGGGGACCCTCTCCGGGCCGGGTCCTGCCCCACCGGCGTCCCGAGGGACCGGGAGCTGCACCTACGGGTGCCTCATGGCCAGCAGGTCCTGGCGCGGCCCCTCCAGGCGCTGCTGCAGCTCCAGCGCCCACTTCAGCTTCCCGGCCACCGGCGGCATGTTCTTGTGGATGGCGGGGCCGCCCCCGGGCGGCGGCGGGCTCAGGAACCGCGTGTCGTACAGCATCTTCACGCTCTCCAGCTCCGCCTCGAACATCCCCAGCAGGGCCAGGTAGCAGGGGGAAGCCTCAGCCTTGATCAGGGGCCGCTCCAGCACGGTGGCAAACATGTGCACCAGCTGCAGGAGAGGCGGGCACGGGTTCCTGCACCTGGAGCAGCCCCAGGACAGGAGACACCCCCGGGTCCCGCGGGAGCTGTGCCCGTGCTGGGGCTCAGGTACCTTCACAGCAGCTGTCAGGCGGTTGCAGTCGTCAAAGCCCTGGCAGAAGATGGCAGCCAGCTGCTTGTTCGCATCCTCAACCTTCTTCTGGAACTCTGCAAAGTCTGTGTTCCACTCCTGCCATTGAGAGCAAAACGGTTCAAAGCGGCACAGCCCCTGTGCCTCCTTCTCAGATCTTTCAGGAAGGGTTTGCTGAACCCAGAGGGTCCAGAGCCAGCCCTGTGCTGCTGTGGGGCAGTCCCATGTGTGACTGCAGCCCGTTCTCACAAGAGATTTTTCTCTTTTCACTACACAATGTTAACACCTCCATTCCAGCACCCATTACATTTCCACTCCAGCACCCGCTCCTCACCTCTTCATCGGGATCCAAGGGATCGTATTTGCAGTCAGCAAAAGCCTTGGTAGCTTCACAGATCTCCTCAGAGATCCTCAGCACCCAGGTCCCAAGGAAGTTTCCTCGCACCCCTCCCAGCACCGTCTTCTCCAGCTTCTGGAATTCGATGGCTGCCTGGAACAGCTCCTGGCAAGCACAAAGCCCCGTGTACCTGGCTCCCCTGTGCCAGCCTGCAAGTGCAGGAGCCGCAGCACCAGCACAGCCCAGCAGTGCTGAGGAGCAGCCCCACAGGGGTGGCATGGCTGGGGTGTGCCCATCCTGCCGTGGGGGCTCGGGGAACCTGCCCTGGCAATGATGGCACTGACTCCCAGTGACGTCCCACTGTGCCAGCAGCCCCAGCCCACTCCAGGCTGCAGCTGAGCCCCCTCTGTGGCACTGCCTCCCCAGGACCCATCCCCAGGGCAGGGGAGGCCTCACTGTGCCCTGAAGTGCTGTGCTCTCACCTTGATGGCCCTGAGCCTGTGCAGGAAGGCATCCATCCTCCCAAAGATCTGCGGCGGGGGAAACTCCCAGAGCTCCTTCTGCTCCTGGGAGGAAGGGGAGAGGGGCTGTCAGCCCGGCGCTGGTGTGCAGGGTCAGAGTTCCTGCACCATCCCTGCACCCACCGGGAAGAACGTGCCCGTTAGCTCAGAGCAGTAGGTGCCGTAGGACTGGAAGAACTTCTCTATGATGGAGATGGCGTGTTTGAGTCCCTCCAGGGTCTCCTGGGGCTCTCCTTGCAGCCCCTTCATCATGTCCTCTGGGTTCAGGTATTTGTAGGTCTGGGACAGACACAGGCAGGGTGTCAGGAGGAAGGGGAGGCTCCTGCTGCCCCTTTCAGCCCCACAGACTTGCTGTGGTTGCCTGCAGCCCGTGCCTGCCCCAGACTCCCCCAGCCCCAGGGAGCTCTGCTGCTCCCTTGTCTGGGGCGTCTCCACATCACCGTGACTGGATTCTCCACATCTGCCCCCGAGAGGCAGCAGCTGGAGGGGACGGGGTGGGTCAGTGCTGGCCGTGGGGCCGTACCAGGCTGATGAAGAAGTTGCAGGTCTCCTGCAGGATCCGGGCTATGTGGGCAGGCGAGTGGTAGTGCACGCAGTGAGCGCGGAGCAGGCAGATGGTGCACAGCACCTTGGGCACCAAGGGCCGCAGCTGCGGGAGCGGAGCCTCGTCAGTGTTGGGGATGTGTCCCCCCACAGCCTCTGGGGCTCTGCTGCTGCCCAGGTGAGGCCAGCAGGCTGTGCCTGGTTATTTAGCCACACATCAGTTACCTCGGGGTACTCCATTTGCTCCATGTCCTCCAGCAGCCCCTGCAGCGGCTGCAGGTGCAGGTTGACATCATTGGCTTCCTCCAGACCTAGGACAGGGAGAAAGCCCGTGTTGGGATGGGGACATCTGGTTGGGGGCAGCCACCACCCTGTCACGGGACCTCACCCCCATTGACGGCCCTGATCATGTTCTGCAGCGATGGCCAGTAGCAGCTGTCAGCCTTCTCCAGGGCCTTGGCCAGCCCTGTCACCTGGGGTGTCACCAGCTGGGGAAGAGACACCAGGATCAGCACGGGCGGCTCAGCACGAGGACACCTGGCCACGGGTGGGTGGGACAGTACCTGCTCACTGATGCACTGCAGGCTGGTCACCCTGGTCTGCCAGAAATCAAACTCCACCTTGGGCAGGGGGTGCAGCCCCTCCTGCAGCTGCTGCGCTGGGTCCTGGCCAAAGATCTCCTCAACCAGCTGGAACCACTCGATGACCACGGTCTCGATGGAGTGCAGCACTGTGCCATCGATGGGCCCCACCAGCCTGGAAGGCAGATGGGTTATGCCCTTGGGAGGCCTGAACTGCCCCAGGGGAGCCCCAGACAGCCCTAAGGGAGCCCTCACTCCTGCTTGAGGCCATCTCAGCCAGGGCAGATGCCTGCCCTCAAGCACTGTCTGCTGCAGGGGATGGCTGTGCCCAGGGCTATGCAGGGACCCAGCTCCCATCCCTTCCCGAGTGATTTATGCTGCCCTGGGCCCCTGCCAGGCTTTTCTGGCCCCAAGTGTTGCCACCCACCAGTCCAGGGCGGCGCCTGAGTCCTCCCAGCTGACCAGGTGCTCGGGCAGTGGGAGCAGCGGCTTCCCCTGGATCTTCCCAGTCATCATGAACATCTTGTTCTGCAGCTGCTGAGTGTGGCGCACGATGTCCTCTGCCACAATCCTGGGCCAGTTCAGCCCCTCATCCTGGCTCAGGAGCAGAGGGGTCACAACCTGCGAGACAGGGCTGGCTCAGGCACTGCGTTGTGACCTGCTGTACACAGGGCACTGGGCACTTCCCTCTCGCTGCACATTGAGGCAGTCTCAGTGCAGTCACGGCTCTCTTGGCCACAGATGGGTGCTGCTGGTATTTATCAGTGTGACCAGAAGGCCCTTTGCTCTGGTTTCAAGCTCTCATGGCCTGGGAAGGGCTGGACGTGGCACAGCGAATGCATCTGGCAGAGTCAGGGGCTGGCACATGAGCAAAAGCCCCCAGCAATGAGGGGGAACATTGGGAGCTCCTGGAGCTGATGAAGCTTTTGGGTGCTCTGGGCTGGCAGCAGGAATATTTACGGGAAGTTTGAGGGAAATCCACTTTGACATTTCCCAGCTGCAGGGTAAAGGTAAAGGGGCATTATTATGAGTTCCTAAAATTGCAGGGAGGAAGTGATCCAGTAGGGGCCAGAAGCAAACCATCTTGGTGACCTTCACCCAGCTCCTGTCCTTGTGGGGCTTGTTCAGCATAGGATGGGAGCCACAGCAAGGTCAGGGTGAGGACCTGGCACAAGTTTTCTCTGTGAATTTTAGTTCATTTTGGAGCCCACCTGGAGATTTGGCTAGAGCAGCCCACAGCAGGGTCCCAGTGTGCCCAGGGAGCTGCAGTCACCCTGCTCAGCCCCAGCCTGTTCCTGCACAGGTAACCCACCTCCAGCAGCACGGTGATGAGCTGCTCCACGGGCGAGGCGCCCACGTCTCCCACCAGCAGCGCGCTCCGACAGTTCTCCCTGGTGATGTTCTCCTCCTTCTTCTTCACACAGTAGAATGCCTTGCCCTTCAGGGCAGGTGGGAAGGAGGTAGTGGGCTGGAGCTGCCCGGCAGGGGTCAGCGCCAGCACCAGCTCCAGCAGCTCTGGCTGCTTGAAGAACTTGTCCAGCAGGACTGAGGTCTCCTCGCTGGCCGCAAACTTGGCCCACTTGTCGGGCCGGACGCGCAGCAGCGCCGTGGCCAGGTTCTCCAGGAGGACCAGCCTCTCGTCCTGCTCTGGGTCTGACATCCTGCCAGCACTGGGCTCCCCAGCACCTGGGGGGGTCCAGAGGGAAACCCCGCTCAGCCGGGGCTGTGCCGGCCCCACACCCTGCCCTGACACTGCCATCATCCCACCCCTGCCCTGCCCTCAGCCTTCCCTCTGCACATGCACAGGGGAAGCTGCCAGTCCCAGCCCCGCCTGGGCCCAGTGGCCCCAAGCCTACGCCATCCCTGTCTGCCCCATCCCTGACTGGTCCTGTTACTCCCTGACCTGCCCATCCCTGGACCTTCCCCATCCCTGCCTGCCCCTATTACCCCCTGACCTGCCCCATCCCAGCCTGGCGCTATCGCTGCCCCGGCTCACCCCATCTTACCTGGCTCTGCTGCTTCCCTGTCGCACTCCTCAAGGCTCCAACAGCCTCTAGGCACTGGCAGACCCCACCTGCCACTGCCAGCAGTTCAACTGACAGTGTGCCCCAACCGACCCTGGCACCAGCCCAACGGGCACCAGCCCAACTGCAGGGCTGCCCTTCCCCTGCACACCCCAGTGCCCCATCTCTCAGCGAGGGCTCATTGCCCACCCTGGCCAGACCCTGGCTGCAGTGCCAAAGGCTGCAGTGCCAAAGGCTGCAGGCCAAAGGCTGCAGTGCCAAAGGCTGCCCCATCTGAGGCACAGGATGGGCAGGGGCTGCAGCAGGGAATGCTCTCGCAGATCCCCCCACGGCACAAGGGTGTCTGACCGGACAACGCCTCCAGGCTGATGGCACCAACACAGCTGGCACAGGCCTGGCACTCCCAGCCTGGCTTTGATCCTACTCACAGCTGGCACCAGCTGGGTATGCAGCCCCCTGCCCGGTGCAGAACACGGTACCCGAGGGTACCCCCCGTCCCCACTCTGCCAGGTCCTCCACAGTGCCCTGAACGCCTCTGCCCAGTCAAGCCTGGTGCCCGCAGCAGCTGCAGCACCAAGAGCTGCCCCAGCCTGGAACAGAGCAGAGCTCACTGCCCTGTGCTCTGCACTGAGGCACCCCAGGCAGTGCCCTGGTGCCCAGGGGCAGCTGGTGAGGCACAGGGCTCACACACACCCCCAGCACACCACAGCCTCGGGCTGGGAGGAGCATTAACCCAGGCCAGGGCTGGGCACAGGGCAAGGGCTGACAGTGGCAGGGGCCTCCTGCCCCGCCCGGAGCTGCACAGAGCACAGGAGGCCAAGGGAAGCGTGGTGCAAGTATTTATTTGTTGCTGATCTTCAGCACTAGTTTACAAGGCCATGGCAAATTAAAAAAAAAAAAAAGAAAAAAGAAAAAAAAGGTTAGAATAAAAAATCCTGCCCACCCGCCCCACTCCTGTGAGGCCTCTGCACTGAACCATCCACATACAAAATAATCTACAAGGAGAAAACTATACAGGAGTATTTACACCTCTGATAAATAGACTAATACTGATCCAGGCGCCTCCAGACCGTGCGTGGGGATGGGGACAGGACAAGACACAGGCAATTGTGAGGCAGAGAGAGAGCTGGGGCCACAGCCAGCCCCCCAGCAGCAGCCATCCCGAGGGCAGGCTCCACCAGGGCACCACGCCACCCTGGCACACGGCCATGGCACAGGGATGTGCTGGGGCAATGCCACCGAGTGCTGCCACATCCCAGCTGCGGCTCCCACAGCTGGGTGAGAGCACATCCCCGCCCTGCGTGGCACCACTGCTCGCCACCAGTCCCTGCCCTTCGTCCCTCCTGTGTCTGGGGACCACTCCAGTGCAGGGGGGGCTGGGAGGGTCCAAGGCAGCAGCGTGGGGACGCCCAGGACAGACCCAGGCCCGCTACAACGAGGGCCAGGAGCTGTATCTCTGCAGGGCTGACACCTGCACCCCAGCACCTGTGGCACCCCAAAACCACCAGCTGCTCACCAACAGCTGCCCGCCCTCCTGCCCAACACCCCAAGAATGTCTGAGCACGGGTGCTGGGGACCCAGTGCCATGAGGTTGCAGGCTTGTTGGGGGTCAGAGGCAGGGAGGGTGCCCGTGGTGCTCAGGCCAGGGCTCCCAGGGGGGTGTGTTCCAACCTGAGCCTCTGAGGACGCTCTCAGGTGATGAGGCAGTGATGGGGGCAGAGTCACTGAGATGCCCATGCCCCTTCCCTCCCCCCACAGTAAGAAATGGCTAAGCTGAAGCTGGGCCCTGGGCCTCAAGGGCCAGCGTGCAGCGTGGCCCCCACCCCACATGCCCCCAGGACAGGGGAGCGCTCGGGCTGGCCTTGCAGGGCCAGTCTGGCTGCTAGTGCCGCTTGGTGGACGAGACCTTCTTCTTCCTGGCAGCCAGCATCTCGTAGAAGGGGTCCCGGCTGATGGCGGCCCTGGCAGGGGAACAAGGGCTGGGTCAGGCCAAGCTGCTGCAGGGATGGGTGCCACCCGCCTGGCCTGGCCCTGGGCAGGCCCCTCTGTATCCCTGGGGAAGCTTTCCTCCCCCATCCCTGCAGGATGCCCTGGGAAGCACAGTCCCCTTTAGGACAGCAGGCAGGTCTGCCCAGTGCCCCCACGCGCTCCTCCAAGCACTCACTTGATGCACTTGATCCACTCCTCCTTCTCCTCGGGCGTGGGGGCAGAGATGCGATACACGGTGTGGTTCCCCTCCACCACGCGCCCATCTGCCTCTGTCTTGCAGGCCTTGATCACCTGGTCCTTGTTGTCAGGGATGTAGAGCTCAAAGCAGTTCTGGGAGGGAGAGAGTGCTCAGACACAGCCCCCATTTCCAAAGGGGAGCCCAGACTGGGAGGGACAAAGCAGAGCCACACGCCTGGCACAGCCACCCCAGCACGGCACAGAGGGACAGACACACCGTGATTGTCACCCCCTGGCCCTGCATGTGCCCCTGCATGTGGTGACCTGCATGTGGTGACCTGCATGTGCCCCTGCATGTGGTGACCAGCCCCACTTTGATGAAGGCAGTGACCGCTCTGGGGCCCCCTGTCCCTCCTGGGGACATCTCAGCGTGCTGCAACACCTCCCAGCTTCTCCTGCCCAAGCCAAAGCTGCCCCCAAACCCCAGAGGACACTGCTGCGGCACTCACAGGCTTCTTTGAGTCCTCCACCTCGCGGATGCTCAGGTTCTCCAGGGGGATGATGCCACGGGGCTCCTTATCCTGGTGCAGCCAAGCAGATGTTTAGCTGTGGGGTGGGACACCCCCAGCGCAGCCCCTTCCCGGCCCCAGCCCAGCTCACCCCGCAGGGGCCCACTCACCGTTGTGTACTCGAAGTAGTAAAGGCAGTTGTCCGTCAGGATGAACCAGCGCCGCTTCCACGTCTTCACCCTGCCTCCTGGGAGCAGAGAGGGCCAGTCGGGCACAGCCCTGAGAGCAGGGCCGGGCACACATGGCAGCTCGGGCACACGGCAGCTCGGGCACATGGCATCTTGGAGCCAGCCAGGCACACGGAGCCCCAGAGGACACACAGAGCCAAGCAGAGGCAGGCAGCGGTGGGCAGCAGCAGCAGCAGGCAGCGCACACCGCACCCACCCGAGCAGGAAGCGCACGGATGAGGATGGAGGCGAGGGCGGCAGCGCTCCCACCCAAACACACATCAGCACAGCCAGAGGAAACTGCGGCCAGGCAGCTCCCTGGGAGGACACGGGGCTTTCTGTCCGCACTGACCATGGTCCCACTCGTCCTGGACCCCGGGCAAGGCAGACCCAAGGCCATGGCCGAGCTCCACAGCTGCCAGCACAGCGAGAAGCTGCCCTGCTCCCCGCACCCGGCCCAGCTCCCCTCCAGTGCAGCCATGGCAGCAGTGCTGAATGCAGGATGAGCACCCACCCCTGCAGGATCCAGCATGGACACCAGGAGCCACAGTGTACACTGGGGGTCCTGCTCATCTCCTTCCTGGCCAGGAAGGCACTGTGGCCCCTGCTGCCCTGTGCCAGCTGGCAGCCCACCCCTGGCCTGCCCCAGAGCAGTTCTGAGGGTCAGCACCAGTGCTCCCCAACAGCTTGGGGTGCAGGCATTGGAGCAGTTCTGGTGCCTCATGGGTTCTGCTGTGAGCCCTTAGCATAGGGCAGCACGCAGATCCATCCCATCCAGCTCCAGCCACTTGGCACGCCCTAACCACCCGTGCACAGGCTGGGGCCCCTCCCCAGGACACCCCAAACCTGTGCCCATCCCTTGTGTCACCGGAGGCAAGGACCCACTGGCCAGGCTGAGCTGTCTGTGGACATGGTGGTGCATAGCTGGGCGGGTGGCAAGGTGCCACCGCGGCCCTGTCCTCCCCTGGCTGGCAGAGGAGGCCACAGGCCTTGGGGAATGCATGGCATGGGCAGGCTGGCACCCCACGTCCCTGCCTGGAGGTGGAGAGGGGCTGTCCTGCAGCAGGCGAGGTCCCCGGGTGTGTGGGGTTAGCAGCAACAGCAGCAGCAATGAGACTCATCACCAGCAATTAAAAACGCAAAGGAAACGAAGCCCCAGCAGTGTGAGCAGAGCAGGGAAGAGGGGTACGTACCTCCTGGAGTTGGGGGCAAGGAAAGGAAGAGCCAAAATCATGGAAACATATAAATGAGGGAGAAAAGAAAATTAAAAAAAAAAGGAAAAAAATAAAAAGAGGAACCCCAAAGCCCCCCCTTGCCCTGAGGGTCAGTGGGGCCGGGCTGCAGCAGGGAAGCTGTGAGGGGTTGGGCCAGCGGCAGGGCTGTGGGGGCTTGACTGCCCTGGCTCACTGTGGCTCTGTGAGATGGGGCTCCTCGGCTGCTGGGGACACGGCATGGCTCCCTCCACCCCCTGGCTGAGCAGCAGGGTCCTTCCCTGCCCCCCAAGGCAGTTGGGGTCCACAGCCACTCTCTGTCTCTCCGCGACCCCATTGGTGGTGCCAACCTGAGCCTGGGTGCGCAGGGCCCCTCCAGTCAGGGACAGGACAGCCTGGGCTGTCCTGTATCCCCCACCCCAGGGCAGGGAGCAGGCAGTTCTCGCTGTCCCCTCCCAAGGGCTGGCCACGTACCAGGAGTTCTAACCCCAGGCAGAACCCTGGGGAAACGCCCCAGCGGACCCCGATCCTGCCAACGCCCATTCCCCCACCAAACCCGGGCAGAGGATCCCCCAGAGGTGCCAAGAAGAGAAGCCACAGGAGCCAGGGCGCGGAGGCTCCGGCTGGGAGCAGGGTGCAGCAGGGATGCCATGCATGCTGCCTGCATGTGGAGCCGGGATGCGAGGTGGTAATGCCGTGGGAAGGTGAGGCAGGGCTGGTCTGTGGTATGGAGGGGGACGCACGCAGCCTGGGGCAGCTCGCCGCTTGCTCCCGGGGGCCTGCTCCACATCCTGCTGTGACTCGGTGACCTGAGGTGCTTCGAGGTCTCTGTGCTCTGACACCAGACCCTGGTACCAGCTCTGTGCCCCGGGGCTTGCCCAGCTAGAGGCAGAATCCCCCAGGACACCCACCCAGCCACTCTGCAGGGCCTCATCACTCTCAGTCTGCTCCTGCTGCCCAGCCAGGGGAAGATGGAGGGCTGGATGTACAGCTGCCCTTCCCATGAAAGCTGTGCCTGTCTCTGTAGCCTCCTCATGCTCCGAAGAGCCAGGCCAGCAGGAGAAGTGTGGGAAGCCCAGGGGCATTGCACCCTGGTGACAGCCTGCCCTCCCTTGCTGCTGGCACTCACCGAGCTTCAGGAGCCAGCCCTCCCGGTCGGGGTTGAAGAAGGTGTGGGTGAGGTCATTGCCGTCATCCTCAGGGATTTTGAAGGGCTCATTCTTGATGCTCTCATACAGGTTCTGGTACAATGACATGGAATCAGCTCTGCTTTGCCCTGCAGCCCCGTGCTGGGCCCTGCCCTGGGCCAGCTTTGCAGCCTGGCCTGGCCCTCACCTGGAGCAGCTCCTCAGGCAGGTCCCCCCCGTCATTGATGCCGCGGTTCATGGCGATGAATCGCTCCGCCGTGGGCTTGTCCTTCACGTTGGGATTGTGCAGGCTCGTGTTCAGCATGATGATGGCAAAGGACAGCACATAGCAGGTGTCTGCAGGGGCAGAGGGGAAAGTCAGCTGTGGGGCAGGATGATACCAGGGGCTGGTATCTGTCTGGGACAGGTGCCCACCTGTGGACTGGAAGACACCGGGGTTGCACTGGCAGTACCGCTGGGCAAAGGCCTCCATCATCCGGTCAATCTTCTGTGCCTCCCCTGGCAGCCGGAAGCTCCACAGGAACTGCCTGTGGAGAGCCAGCTGTGCTGCTGCTCTGGGGGCTCCAGGGTCCCCAGCACCCGCCGTGGGCCACGCTCAGCTCACAGCCCCTTACTCACCGCAGGGCCTGCACAAGGTTGAGGTCAGTGAATTCATGCAGCTCCACGAAGGCATGCAGGACTTGGATGTTGAACTCATCCCTGTGGGAACAAAGCCAGAGCACGAGGGATGCATGATCAGCAATCCTGTGACTGCTGAGCGGCTCCACTGTCCCTGCCCTTCTCCAGAGTCTTCTCATGCATGGGGGAAAGCTGCAGTTACCCCCTGCTTGATCCCTGGTCTGGTCTGCACAAATCACCACTTGCAAGAGCCGGCCATGAACCGAATACCCCCAGCACCCCGAGTACCCCCAGTGAGCTGCCCTGCGAGCTCAGAGCTGCAGTGTCCCCTCTCTCAGGTGGCAGGAGCCCACAGCCCCCCCAGGAAACCCGAGCCCAGCGCACCTCTCGCCCAGGTAGTCGCCGATGGCTGTCTTGTTGAGGCCCTCTCCCTTGTACAGGAACTGCGCAATGTCCTCACACGTGTTCTTCAGCAGGTCGTTCTCAATCAGGAACTGGATGCCCTGGAGGGGTGCAAGAGAGGTGCTTGGGGGTCTGTGGCTGCCCCCACCAGCCCCAGCAACCTGGACTGGGAGGTGGCAGAGCCCTGCATACCCCCAGAGCAGGTAACCAGCCCTGCTCCCCATCCCACAGTACCTTCTTGGGATCCATGTTGAACTTCTTCCTGCCCATGGCCACCTGCTTGTTCCTCTGCATGTTTTTCCTGCAAGGCATGAAGCAGCTCTGAGCACCTGGCAGGGCCCCACTGGGGCAGTGCATGGTGGGGAGGGTCAGCCTGGACCGAGGGGACCCAGGCCCCCATGCCGGACCCATAGGGGACAAAGCCAATACACTGCTCCGTGTCTGCCCCACACCATGGCCTGGGGCTGCTCTCAGCCTGCCAGGCCCCAGAACAGAGCAGAGCTGCCACCCCATGTCCTTGGGGGTCCCCTGAGCAGAGGGGGTGCAGGCACAGCACCTGACAGCTCACCCAGATACAGGCAGGCTTGGGCAGGCTGGCTGTGGCAGGGCTCTGGGGAGAGCAGGGGGGCTGGCAGAAGGGGACAGTCCTCATGCCCCGGTGGGTAACTGGGAATGATGCTGGGAGTCAGCTCCCACCGGGCCCCCTGATCCCGACTGGCACCAGCTCAGAATAACAAAGCTCGCCAGTGGCTGCAGCCAGACAGAGGGGCTGGGCCTGGAAAAACAGACCTGGGAGCAGCAGGTCATCCTGGAATCCTGTTCCCAGGAGCTCAGGGCGCCTGGGAAAGCTGCTCACAGCAGCACCCATGGGCTCAGCTCCCACACAGCCCTCGGGGGCACCATGGGGCTGGACTCACCTCTCCTCCGTGGAGCCCAGGTTCTCGATCTCATTCGTCACTTCTGCTATCTCATCCTTGAGGCGCTGTGGGGAGAGGGGGCACTGAGACAAGGAGGTGCCTCCCCCACCCCACAAACCCTCCAGCCCCCAGCCCTGGAGACAGCCCCACTCCCCCACAGCCCCTCCCTCCCTTCTCCCCCCACCCCAAGCGCTGCCCAGGAGCTGAACCAGCTCAGAGGGCACCGGCAGTGGAGCTGCCTGCCCCCCACTGCTAATCCCTGCCGCACTGCCACGCTCCCAGCATGCAGGAAGGAAGAGATTCAGAGGTTAACAAAATTACCCCTAATCCCTTCAGATCATGCCCAGCATATGGCAGTAATTAGCCTCTGCTGCCTTAATCAGGGACACAACTGACAGTGTCCCAGATGAGCCCCGACCTCACAGGCTCTTGCCAGGGCAGTGGCCTGGCTCAGATACGTGGTCCCTGCCCGTGCCAGGCAGGGGCTGGCGCAGACTGGCACAACTGCACAGCCTGGAGCTCTGCAGGGGACAGGAGAAGGCATGGCTGCTTTGGCAGGGCAGGGACGGCTGGCTGCCACCCGGGACCCCATTCCAGCTGGGACCCTGTCCCCAGAGCGCCCCAGAGGAGGAGCTGTGGGGCAGCAGCACGAGGGGTCCTGGATGGGGCTCCAGGGACCCTGCCAGCCAGGCTGCTGTCCCTCGCCAGGGGAGTGTGTGGGTCCCTGGGTATTGTACCTGTATGTCAGCCAGCAGCTCCTGCTTTCGGCGGCGGATGTTCTCCAGCTCCTGGCACTCCTCTGGCGTCAGGTCACTGGGCACTGAGCACAGACACGACCAGGTCAGCACGTGTGCTCCTGGCAATCAGGCCTGCCAGGCTCTGCTCCCAGCCAGCAGCTGTGGGCCTGGCTGGAGGCAGGAGGAGCTGGGCTGGCGAGCAGTGTCCCCAGCCCCACATAGAGGCCAAGTGGCACCAATGGCATGAAAGGAATTTGAGGGCAAGGGCATCTGCTCCCTCAGACTGTGGCAGCTGCAGAGTGAGAACCAACACAGGCCCCCGCATCACCTCCAGCACTGCTCTGCCAGCCCTGCTGCCCCCCCAGTGCCATTTCCCTCTGCTCTGCTCCAGCCGGGCTGGTGTGGGTGCCCGTTCTGCTTCCCACAGCTGGGCAGCTCTGCTGTGCCCTGCAGCACAGCTCCACACCGACCTGCAGCCTGCAGGCTGCTCTGCTGCACCAGGTCAGCCCCAAACATCAACCAGCTCCTTGCAGCTCCCTCTGCAGTGGATTCATTGTTCTGGGGCAGAACCTGGAGCTGGTGCAGCCTCCAGACAGACCCCACCTGCACACCACGACAGCTACACCTTCCTGTCACCCTGGGGAGCCAGATACCCCCTCTCCAACACCATTGCCCAGGGACACCACATGGTCCCCGTGCTCCAGGAACATTCCTAGTGCTCCTTGGCGTGTGACGTCCTTGCTTTACGGTGACAAGGTTCCCATTCCTGTTCCCTCCAGTCCCCAAGGTCACAGGCTCCCTCAAGAATGCTCCCAGCCCTCCTACTATGCTCCTGTGTCCCACCTGGTTCTGCGCGTTGCACCAAGGTCACCTGCAAGGACACCAAAACACCCTCCCTCCAGTGTTGTCCCCAAGGGAGGTGGCAGCAGGATCTGCCAGCTCAGCTCTTGTGTCACCCCCACCTCCCGCCCTGGGGTGCTGGGAACAGGCGTCTGTAGGGCTGTCCCCATCCTCCCTGCCCCAAGCATGACCCCCTGACCCGTGAGGTCCTGTGTGCCACCACTGCCACCAGCCCAGACTCACCAGTGTCCCCAGCGCAGTCACTGCCCCACGCCAGGGCCCAAAGACCCCGTGTGCCTTTGGACGAGCACTGTCCTCAGCTGTGCATCAATTCTCCCTGCACCGCCTCGGTGGGAGCTCGCCGGGTGACCCTGCACCCTGAATCTCTGAGCTCAGCACTTCCCCGCTCTGCCCTGGCCCTGATCAGCTTCCTCCTTCACAGCCCCCTCCTGTTGCCAAGGCTGAGGCGCCTCGGCTTGCGACACCGGCCCTCAGACACGCCAACACTTCCCAATACTTGCAGTCTCCCATGTCGGGGAGCCTGAGCCAGACAGGCCGGCTGGTGGCACCAGGTTAAAAGTCACCTACGGTACCAGAGCTCTGTGGATGCATCCCAGCACCTCCCGCCCGCCCCATTCTCAGCATTCCCACCGGCACCAGCCCCCACTGCCAGGCCCCCAGGGCGCCCAGCAAGACCAGGCTCGCGGGGGGAGGGATGAGCCGTGTCACACCCGCTCATCAGACACAGAAACCCCCAAACCCTGGCCTCTGCCTGTGCCACAGAACCCTCCTGCCCAGCTGCAGGACCCCCTTGTCCAGCCGCCAGACCCCGAGCCCGTAGGGAAAGCCAAATTCCTGCCAGGCCTCAGGCAAGCCCACAGCTCTGCCTCTTCCTGCCCACCTGGGAGAGGACAGGGGTTCCAGCCGGGGTCCCGGCGGCCCCGGGACAGGCGTGGGGCAGAGGAGACGCTGCAGGGCAGCAGGACAGGATGGCAGGGCTGCTCCAGAGCCCCGGAAGGTCCCTCCCCGGCGGAGGCTGAGCACTCGTGACAAGCAGCCCAGCCATGTCAGCAGCAGCCAGAGGAAGAGAAACCCCAGACGAAGGAGATTTCTGGGGAAGGAAGGAGGCATTAACCCTTCCCTGGCTCTGCAGAGCAACTGCGCTGGAGAGCCCCAGCGAGCGTGGCCGCAGGCAGAGCAGTGCCGGGGGACGGGAGGCTGCAACAGACACTGGCACAGAGATCGCACAGGCACCCACCACACTGCAGGATCCCAGCACAGCCGGGCCTCCCCACCAGCGCAGGATCCTGTACTGGGGCAGCAGGACGTGCCCTTGGGGGCTCACCCTAGAGCAGCAGGATCTGCCCATGGGGCTCAGGGCTCACCCCAGAGCAGCAGGATCTGATCTGTCCATGGGGCTCACCCCAGAGCAGCAAGATCGGATCTGTCCATGGGGCTCGGGGCTCACCCCGGAGCAGCACCCGCAGCCCCTCCGCACCTCACCCAGAGCACAGCCCCGCCGCACAGGGCTTTGCCGGCCTCGCCTCGGTCCCAGCGCCGCCCGCGGGCAGCGGGGCACACACGGGGGCACACCCGGACCATGGGCCGCCCCCGCCCGGCCCCCCGCGCCCCGGCCCCGCTCACCGTGACCCTGTGCCCTCAGCACCATGGTGCCAGAGCCGTCCCCGGCCCCGCCGGCCGTGCCCGAGCTGCCGTGCCGGGTGCGGACACCTGCAGCCGCGGTGCTTCCGCGGTGACTCAGGGCCCCGTACCAATGAGCTCCGCGGCCTCCCGGGCGTCATCCCGGCCTCGCCGGGAGCCGGCACCAGCACCACCCTGTTCCTGCCGCCATGAGCCGCCAGCACCTTAACTCCTGTGCTCCCGGCTGGGTGCGACACGGGCGCCGGAGCTGCTCGCCCTCCCTGGCTCAGGGCCCTGTGCTGGGGTCCCAGCCAGGTAGGCCCCGGCCCAACCCTTCCTTCCTCGGAGCCGGCCAGGACACCCGGCCCGGCACATCTTGAGCACAGCCCCGGGCTCCCCTCCCTTCCCCTCCAGCAGACCCCCGGCCCCGCAGCTGCCCCGTCTCTGCCAGAGCTCCCCACTGCAGGACCAGGCCCTGTGCTGGCCGTGGGACCGCTGGTGCCCGCTGCCCTCCCCAGGCTCAATGGCATCGCCCACAGCGGGCTGGGACAGGAACAGGAACCAGGAGAAGGACCAGGAGCCATGCCAGCCCCCACGGGATGTTGTTCCCCACTGTCTTGCCCCCTTGCTCTGGAGTGTCTGTAAGGACCCCACTGCTCCGTGCAGGACCCCGGTGTGGTGAGTCTGGGTGCCGTGGGGCCGTGCCTGCAGTGGGAGCGACCCCAGCACGTCCCTGTCCCCATCCCTGTCCCCGTCAGTTCCCTGAGAGGCTGCATCAGTTTCGGCTGCCTTGACTCAGCTAATTCCTGCTCAGCAGCAGGAGATGGAGACATGGCACCCAGAATGCCAGCTATGGAGCAAGGGCAGGGTGGGCTTCAGGAGCCTCGGGGTGTGCTTCAGCCCCCTGAGCTACCGCAGCAGCGAGCCCTGCTGCCGGCCCACGCTGTGCCACGCCAGAGGGACAACAGCCCCGGGGTCAGGCAGGCCGCGGGGACGAGCCCAGGGTCTCTGCGTGCTGCTGCGGGTGCCGCCAACCCCACCCCTCGGTGGGGTCCCGTGGGGCCCCCAGAAACATCCTGCTTGTCTCCTCACACCACATCCTGTTTTCACCATGTGCACACCCTGGCTTGCGTCAGCCCCATCCTTCCCCACCGACAGCTGAGGAGCGTCAGGAGGAGGGTTTGGGGACAGGCCCTCCTAGGCTGCTGGACCCTGTGCTCAGCACACTCTCCCGCTTTTGTGCAGCCCTGCCCAACACCCCACTAACCCTGCTTCCCCAACCCAGCGCCCACCAAGGAACCCTGTCCACAGCCGCTACCTCGCTCCCAGTGGCTCAAGGCTCCAACATTCCCACGCACAGACCCCCAGCCTCCAGCATGGCTGGGTGAGCACCAGCTCAGCCATGTCTACAGAGACTGTGCATGTGCAAGGAATTCAGCCAGGCAGGCACCTCACCTGCTCCCAGCACAGCTTATGGGGCCAGGCCTCGAGAGCAGCAGAGCCCAGCTCAGCCACAGGGCTGGCCAAGGGGGTCCCACAACTCCCTGCCCACTGCAGAGCTCCCCAGTCCCACAGCTGGGCACGAGCCAGCAGGTCACAGAGGTGGCTGACCTTCAGCACACCCACAGCGTGATAGGAGCTGGGCTTTCCCACACAGACTTCCCTTTGGAGAATGCCACCCTGCCCTCCATAGCCACCAGCACTTGTGATGAGTGCGACTGAGCACTCACACATCCTCTGGGGCAGGGCAGGGGGGATGGGGCAGGACCTGCCATGGCCATCCTGTGCTGCCTGTGACCTCCCAGCCACCACCACTGGCTCCCCAACAACCCTGTCCCACCATGGCACCAGCTCCAGCACAGGGCAATGCCAGGCAAGGGGCCCAGTGCTTGCAGAGGCCCGAGCTGGGGAAGGCCGGCAGAGGAAGGAGGCAGTGAGACGGTGAGGACACTCCGTGCTGCTTTCAGCAGGAGCCATATGGAGCCAGAGCCATATGGAGCCAGAGCCATGGGCCTGCCATGCCTGCTGGGGGATGGGAGCCCCGCGGCACAGAGGGGAGGGGGCACGCAGTGCCTACCTGCCTTGGCAGCCACCGAGGGGCAGAGGAACGCCTGGAAACTGGAGGCGCAGAGCTCGCTGACCGTCCCCATGCCGCGGGGGTCCCACGCAGGATGCCACCAGCTCCGGGAGGGCAAGGCAGGGACGGGCAGAGGTCAGGCAGGAGCGCGCGGAGCCCAGACAGGTGCGCTGGCCGAGCAGTGGGCTCCCCGGTACTGGGCAGGCAGCCAGTGCCGAGGGCAGCTCCCCTACGCCCGGAGCAGGGCAGCCGGAGCAGTCCCGGCTCTGCCTGGAGCCGGCTCTGGCTCTGGCTCTGCCAGGGGAGCTCCAGCCGCAGGAGCCCACGCGCCAGCCCCAGCCAATCCCCGCCGCACCGGCACGCCAGCCCGTGCCACCGCCGGAGCCACAGCGGGCGCCTCAAAGCCACTTGGAGGACGAGGAGTTTGGAAGTTCCCAGCAGCCCCCCTGCCCCCGGCAGCCCCCTTGCCCCCGCGGGGGGCCGGCAGCGGGGTATTTTTAGAGAGGTTTTATCCCTCCGTATTAGAGCATTAAGCATCAGGAGCCGGCGGTCGCATAGCAACGAGCGCCGCATGAAGGAAGGAAGGTGCACCCAGAGAAGCGCGGCGGTGCAGCGTGGGGGTGCCGGCACGGCCCCCGCTCCTGGGGAGCAGGGCCCGAGCCCTGACCCAGCCCCACGGGCTCGGCCAGCCCTGCGTGCCAGCACAAACAGACACTCTGGTCATGCCCCAGAGGTGCTGCCCACTCTGCTGCGGCCCTGGAGCATGAGGGCTCCTGCAGCAAGAACCGGGGGTCGTGCCCTGGGATCCCAGGCTGGGGCACAGCTGTGGAGCTGGGGAAATGCACCACCCTCCCAGCCTCCCAGCCCACAGGCACTGAGCAAACCCAAACCGGACTGACAGCTCCTCTCCTCAAAGCAGGAGCGATCCTGAGCGCAGGGCATGGCCATGAGTAACAAACCCCAGGGCCTGTCAGGGCAGGAGCAGCTCGACAGCTCCGCTCACCCGCCCCTGCATCCACCGGGATCGCTGAGCCAGGAGTAACTCGAGCAGGGCAGGCAGAAGCCCAGACGGGGCGGGCAGTGGGGAAGGGCACCCTGGCAGGCAGGAGCAGTCCCTGATCCCTAACTGCAGAGAGGAGGAGAGTGGAGAAGGGCAGCTGACAGGGCAGCCAGGCCGTCACTGCTGATGTGACTGACCTTCTGCTTTCAACACCACTTCCCCTTTCCCAGGGGCCAGAGCAGTGGTTGCCACATCACCAGGAGGCAAAAGGGCAAGCGAAGGGAGCCGGGGGCATGGGGGAGGCTGAGCTGGGCACGCGCTGTACAAGCTCCTGCCTGGGCCTGGACTGGCATCTGGAGAAACCCCAGTGTGGCACAGGCACGTGGGTGCTGTGGCTGGGATGAGGCAGGGCCAGGTGGCATCTCCCGCACAGAGTGACCTGGATGCCTGGCTGGGTCCTTGCAGCCTGTCCAGGCAAGGTCGGGTGTTTACAAACCATAGATACAGCCCTGACAGGACTGCAAGTGTCACCAGTAGGGCTCATTGTTCTCTGCTCCAAACACCTCAGGAGAGGAACTGCCTCTGCCCAAGTCCCTGGCACTGCTCTCCAAGCCTGGTGCTACCCCAGCACTGTCTCTCTGCCTCTGACCTGGGAGTCCATCCCTGAGCTCTGTGGAAGAGTGGCTCCCCAAGCCACTCTTGACCCCACACTGTGCTGGGGCACCAGCAGCAGCTCCCCCAGCAGTGCTCCCTGGTGCCCAGGGACACACCGTGGTCCCAGCATGGGACATGCCATGGTCCCAGCATGGGACAGCCAAGCCTGCACCAAAGGGGTGCCAGCACCCATTGGCAAAGCAGGATTTTGCAGGCTGGTGGCGAGGAGGGCAGGGATTGCCTGGTTGAGGAGCCCTCAGCCAACCTGCTGCAGAGCTGGCAGCCCACCCTCCTTTGGGGATCCCCCACACCTTGCACAGCCCACCCCGCCCCAGACAGCGAGGGCCCCTGGCACAAGCTGCTTTGCTGGAGGCTGCATCAACCCTGCTTAGAGAAATCCCTTAATCCCCAGGCCAGAGTGAGCTGCAATCCCTTGGGGGCAGCGGGATTACCAGCGCTGCCCAATCCCCCTGTCTCTGGGGCCAGCCTGAGCCGTGCTGGGGCCCAGCTCAGGACACGGTGCCAGAACAGGACTGTGCTCCCACATCCTCTCACCGGTGCTGCAGCTCAGCAAGGCAGGAGCAGCCAGGATGCTTCCCCACGGTCCAGAGGCGTTTGAGCCACGCCACTGCTCTGGTCAGTGCCGCTCTGGGGTGGGCTCGGTCTCGCTGCTGTCCCCACGGGGAGATGCTGGGAAGGGGGTGGGAGTGCAGCCCCACGCCTGGCAGGAGCAGAGGGAGCGCACATCTGTGCCGCCAGCTGCTCGCCCTGGGATTTGCTCTCTGCCGAGGCAGACGGCTGAAGAGGGGCCGTGAGCTGTGGGGCAGACACTGGCGTCAGCACAATCCCACCAGGAACAGACTGCCCGTCGGCTCCCACCACGCTCCAGCCTCGCAGAATGTCCTTGGCTAAACCAGCTCAGCTTAAGGGCTCCGGGGCAGGGGCTGTGCTGCCCCAGCACAGGAACAGCGGGGTGGAGGCGGCTGCGCACTCCCTGCCTTCCCCGCGGCAGGATGAGCGGCACATTTCTAATGCCGAGAGATGACCCGGGATGTCTTCCAGGTGATTCCGGGAAGCACCAGACGCTGCTGGCAGAACCACTCCCCACAGCGCTCTCCTGCTAATGGGCTGTGTCTGACAACACCCGAGCCAGGCCGCAGCCGCCGGCACCTCCTTATCTCACACAGCGAAGTCCTCGCAGGCCAGCACTGTCACTTCTGGGGTGGAACAGCAGCTCCTAATCGGCCGTGTCGCACAGCTGGGCAGGAAACCGGCCGCGAACCAGCACTGCCGGCAGTGGCACTGGACTGGCACCGGCTGCTCCCAGGAAGAACGGGCACCAGCACGGCTCCAGCACCGGGGCCATGTCCCAGACCTCACCCAGGCTCCAGTGTCCCCTTAGCAAAGGCCCTGCCCGAGGAACACCACCTGCCGTCACACGGGCAGCGGCCCGGGAGAGACCGGGCACAGGCAGGGCGTCCCTGCCCAGTCCCGGTCCTCGGCACCGGGAGGAAGGAACGCTCTGCGGGCACGGAGGGCGGAATGCACGGGCCTGAGAGCGGAGACCCTGCAACCACTGAGCCACCGGGGCCCGCCCGGGAGCGGCTCCGGGCACGCCGGGAGCTCCCGAACCGGGGATGTGACATTCAGCAGGCGCCATCGCGGCCAACCTGCCCCGAGCTCTGCGGGGCCTGGCTCGGCAGTGCCGGGGGAGCACCGGGGCAAAGTGCGAGCGGCGGACGGAAGGCGTGCGGGCAGTACCGGAGCTCCGCGGGCCCGGGAGGGCGGCCCGGCGGCGCGCCCGCCCCCCGCGCTACCGGCGGGCACCAGGTGCCAGTTCCGCCCGGCGCTTCCTCCGCCGCCGCCCGCACGATGCCGCCAAGGCCGCTCTGTCACTTGCGGGCGCAGGTCCCGCCGCCAGCGCCGAATCCCCGCCCGTCCCGGAGCCACCGCCCCCGGTCCTGCACCTGGGAGCGGCCCGGCCCAAGCGCGCCCCGCCCGAGAGAGGCGCCGCCGCCCAGCGGGGACCACGGACTGCCCCAGCACCTCGCCCCGGGCCAGGTGGGTGTCCCAGAGCCCCCCGCCCGCCCCCGGCCCGCACTGACCGCAGCCGCCGCCCTCCTCCTCCTCCATCCCGCCGCCGCCGCTCCGGGCCCGCCCGCGTGACGAGCGCGCCGCAGCCGCCACGGCCGGCACCACGTGACCTCGGAGGGGCGGAGCCTGGCAGGCCCCGCCCTCTGCCGCCCGTCCCGGTGACCCCTCCCGGTCCCGGTGATTCCCCCACATCCCGGTGACCCTTCCCGTCCCGGTGATTCCCCCACCCATCCCGGTGTTTCTCCCCTCCCCGTCCCGGTGATTCCCTCCCGTCCTAGTGACCCCACCCGGTCCCGGTGATTCCCTCATCCCGGCGACCCCCATCCATCCCGGTGTTTCTCCCCTCCCGGTGCCGGTGATTCTCCCCCATCCCGGTGCCCCCTCCCGCCGCTCGCCCCTCGCGATCGCAGCCGACCACGGCCGAGTGACAAAAGACCAGGATTTATTCAGTTCCATCCTTCAGTTCCCGCAGCGCCGACGGCAGCACTCCGGCCCCGCAGGGATCCATCTCCCGGTGCCCCCGCGCCAGCGCGGGCCGGGCCGACACGGGCCGGGGGAGGCTCTCCATGCAGCTGGTGCAGGGATGGGGCATTATGGAGTGAGGGCCGGTGACGGCGGCAAAGGGGAGGCACAGCAGCACGGAGCAGCAGGGACCGGCTTGAGGCACTTGCCAGGAGCCCCCGCAGGCGCGGGCTGGGGCAGGAGGGGAACAGGCACGGAGAGGATGATGAGGAGCCCGGCCGAGGCAGGCTGGAGGCGAGGCAGTGTGGGCAGGCTCCTGTGCAGCTGGAAAGCAGCTCCCCGAAAGAGAAGGCACGAGCCCAGGGCTGCGGCTCTATTCCCTCCCCTCTCAGCGCCACTGCCAGCTCCCAGGACAGCGCTGCCCTCGGTCCCTGATCCGGGACTGCTCCTGAGCAGTGGGGATGCAGATCTCAACCTGCGAGGAAAGAGCAGAGTCAGCCCCCAGCAGGCTGCCACCCCCAGCCCCAGGCTCTCTGTGCCCCCTCATGGCTCACTCACCCGAGAGCCGGTGGCCCAGGCTGGCCATCTTGGCAGGATGCGACATCAACCAGAAGTTGCGCTTGTTCTGCAACTTCTGGAACGGATTTGAGTCTCTCCTTCTCTCCTGCTTAATCTTCTTCATTTTCTTTACCTGTGCAGAGGTAGGAGAGCGCTCAGGTCAGCACGCAGAGGCTCCAGCCTCCTCCACCTGCCCCAGGCCAGCACACACCTTTCCTTTGTCGAACTCCTGGTCCCACTCGTCGATGACGGTCTTGCTTTGGGCCAGGGCTGATGACCGAATGGCATCCTGGCTCACGGCCGAAATCTCACCCTGCCACGTCAACACTGCAGAGCAGTGAAGTCAGCAGAGGACCAGGCTGTGCCCCGCTGCCCCAGGCCCTGCCCCGGGGCTGGAGCCCCTCGCTGCCCACCCTGTGCCAGCCCCGTGCCCGGCTGCACCTGCCCGCCTGCACTGGCTGGGGGGGCTCAGGCCCTGCAGAGCTGGGGGGCTCTGCCCCCACCCAGGGCTCAGGGCAGGGGGCCTGCACGGCTGTTCGCCCACCAGGTGAGCCAGGATTACCTTGTTTGCCGTAAGCCTTGTCCAAGGAGTTCTGGAGCAGCTTGTCCACCACGCTGGACTCGCGGCCCTCAGGGGCTGTGCCTGCCCAGCTGCTGGCCACAGGGCTTGGGGCAGCCAGGGAGGGTCTCTCATCCCCAGCCTGGCTGCCACTGGGACGTGCTGCCACTGCAGAGAGAGGCAGGGTGAGGGTGAGCCAGGGGGAGCAAGGGCAGCTGCCGTGTCCCTCCCTCCCCAAAGTGATCCCATCCCAGCAAACACCATTTGGACAGACAGGTCCTCATGGCTGAGGGTGTCTGGGCACACAAGTGCCTGTCCTGGGGGTCCATCAAGGAGCCCGTCCCCACCTCCTCCTCCAGGGCACAGGCACTGCCAGGCAGCTGTGGGACCAGCAACACTGGGGATGGCACAGCACTGCTCCAAGGGGGCTCCTGGGCAGACCAGCCGCTGGTTTGGCCCTGCCAGGCACCAGACGGGGCACAGGGTCACACCTGGGGTGGGGGCAGTGGTGGCGGGGATGGTGCTGGCAGCCAGGCTGCTGAGGCTTTCCATCCTCTTGCGCTTGCGGTGCTTGTGCTCTCCAGCCTCCACTGTGCTCTGATGCGTCCCACAGGGCTCTGGCTCAGCTGTCCTGGAGCTGGGGAAGGCAGCAGGGTCAGCCCACACCAGCCAGACCAGGGCAGGAGAGTCTGAGCTGCCCACAGAGCAACAGGGCACAGAGACACCTGAGGTGAACCCACCCACAGGGACCAGGTGGTCAGCTGGATGCAGGTGCATCCCACCTGCACAAAGGTGAGAAGCCCTGACTCAGGAGCCTGACCTCAGGCTCTCACACATCCCTCGTCCCTCACCTGTCTGAAGACAGCACTCCAGAGCTGCACTCTTCTGTCTTCTTCAAAGGGCTGTCTTTGCTCCTGTTCTTCCTTTTCTTCTTCTTCTTCCTCTTGAGGGGTGAGGCTGGCTCCATGCCCAGGCCAGTACTGGGTTCTGGCACAGGTTGCTTAGGCCCACTCTTCATGTCCTGACAGGCCAGACCATGGCAGAGACCCCTGTGTGCCCCCTCCTTCCCCATGACAGACACCAAGTCCCCTGGAGCGGCAATTTTCTTCTTGGGGGGCCTGGAGTCTTTATCAGTGGAGTCCTTCTGAGAGGCAGTGCCCTCCTTCTTGGGGAGCCTGGACTCTTTGTCCTCGCAGTCCTCGGGAGAAACAATCCTCTCCTTCTTGGGAGGGCTGGAGACTTCACCCCCGTCCTTCACAGCCTCAGCACAGGGGCTCTGGTCTGTGCTACGATGTTTCCTCTTCCTTCGCCTCCTTCTGAAGGAACCCTCTGGCTGCTCCTGGCCAGCCCCCGTGTCCCTGCTGCCAGAAAGGAGGAGGTGTGAGGGGTGGGCAGTGGAACCAGGGGTCAGCAGCGAGGCTGGGTGCTGAGCAGGCAGGGTGAGCACAAAGCTGAAGGCTGACTTTTCAGGATTGGGAAGGTCAAGAGCAGATGAGGACAGGCTGAAGGACAGGAAAAGAGGCTGATCCAAAAGCCTGGAAGCCCCTCTCTTCCTCCCTCCCCTGAGGTGCAGGGGCACAACACCCAACTGCTGCCATATTGCCCACAAGATGGGAATGAGATGCTGCTCTGCGAGCACTCGCAGGTCCCACGGCACACTGGGAAGGACTGGGTGCTGCTGCAGCACATGCTGGTGCTGAAGGCTACGAGGGACACCCAGAGCAAGATCGAGACCAGGCTGGTGCCTCCCGATCCCATGGGACACTAGTACGGGGTCGGGGCCTGCAAAGCTCCCTCCCTCTGTGTGTCAGCTCTTCTCAGAGCTGGAGCACGCCCTGCCAGCCCTGGAAACAGAGAAGCTGCTGCCAGGCCACACAGATGGAGCCCCCGCAGCCTTCCTGCCATGCGGGAGCTGGCAGCAATGGCACTGCTTACCTGGACTGGCCCAGAGGCCCGGGACTGGAGTCAGGATGGGTGCCTGAGGGCTGGGGCTGTGCTGGGTGCTCACTCACGCTCACCTTCTGAGAGGCTTTGCCCTGCAGTTATTGACACAAATAAAAACTTGGCCGTCTAACACCAGGGTTTCCATGAGCCAAGAGA
Source organism: Ammospiza nelsoni (assembly GCF_027579445.1). Lineage (NCBI taxonomy): Eukaryota > Metazoa > Chordata > Aves > Passeriformes > Passerellidae > Ammospiza > Ammospiza nelsoni. The sequence goes on along the minus strand of NC_080651.1, from coordinate 12,032,308 downwards.
AAAAGGGGAGCACAGAAAAAGGGAAGGAGAACAGACACAGACAGGGGCAGGCAGGTGGGGGGTGGGAGAATCAGAAGTGTGTTCAGTTAGAAGAACAAAGGAAAAAAGGAAAGAGAGAAATTAAAAGACCTGGAACCCCTGGCATCCTCCTGAGCCCACTCACTGCCTGTGGAGGAGGCTCCCCCACACCCTCCTCTGTGCCATCACCCCGTGCCACTGACCCTGGGACAGGTGACACCAAGAGGGTGCCAATGCACCCTTTCCTGCAGGGACTGGCACAGCCATCCCTCTGTGCCAGGCACGGGGGCAGGAGCCATCCCCTGCATCACTCAGAGATGTGGACAAGAGCCAGGCCTGACCCAGAGAGGGGGAGCAGCCACCACAGCCTGGGTTGGAGCTGGGGGCTCTCCCCACCCACCCACCCCTGTCAGCAGGAGCCCTACACAACCTGCTCAGGAGGCACAGGGTGTCAGCTGGAGTCCCTGGGCAGAAGCTCAGACTCACCTGTTTGGCTGAGAGCTCTGGTTTCCTGGCCAGCAGTGCTGCCGTGGTGCTGCCCCACTGCAGGGCAGTGCTGCCCACTGGGGAGGGCTTCACAGGGGCTGCCCCAGAGCTTCTGGAGACAGCCAGGTCAGAGTCTTTGGGGACAGCCGGCTTGGTGCCAGGGCCAGCAGGGAGGGGGGTGCCACAGTTCCTTCCCTGAGAGGGGCAGAAGCTGCTGGAACTGCTCCTGGCCCCGTGGCTCTCCTTGGCCAGCTGCCCTACTGTGCTGCCCCAGGAATTCTTCTTCAGGGTCCTGGCCATGGCCCCGCAGGCGCTGGGCTCCTGGCTGGACTTCAGCAGCTGGGATGAGGTAGGTGCCTTCTCACTGCCCGAGCCCTGTGGGGGCAGCCCTGCTGTGGCCCTGCACATGGTGCTGGTGGCATGGAAGCCTGCTCTGGGCATGCCAGGTGTCGGCGGCTTCTTGGGCCTCTGGCCTGTGTCACAGCCCAGCACAGTGGCCTCGTGGGTGCCTTTGTGGGGCAGTTTGGATAATGGGGTCTGAAAGGGAAGCTTTGACAGAGCAACTCCGTTTGTCAGCTTTGACCCCATCCCGGGAGAGCTACGGGCGACAGGGACTCCAACATCACCTGGGGCTGGCAGCCCCTTCCCCAGCAGCTTGTCTTGTTTCTAGACACAGAGAAAGAGACAAGTTCAGTGAGGAGAGCCACAGACACAGTGATACACCCTCCCCATGCCCAGCCAGGATCCCTGGTTCAGCAGGATCAGGATCTGCCCTGCACAACATCCTCCCATTCATCCACCCCCAGCCTGGCTGCAGCCCCAGGGCCCGAGGAGCAGCAGGATCAGGATCAAGATCAATCCTGCACAACATCCTCCTGGTCATCCACCCCAGCCTGGCTGCAGCCCCAGGGAGCAGCAGGATCAGGATCTGCCCTGCACAACACGCTCCCACTCACCCACCCCAGCCTGGCTGCAGCCCCAGGGCCCAGGGAGCAGCAGCTCCTGGGAGCACCAACCTTCAGGACTCACCGGGCCCATGGGTGGCACACACAGGGTCCCGTTAATGGCAGGTTTCTTCACTGGTTTGGAGTCACTGGCAGTGCAGCTGGGTGGGCTGAAGGCAGCCGTGGCCACGGGCCCTGCTGAGCTCTTCCTGGGGCTGCCCAGCCTGGGGAAGGCAAAGCACATCAGCCCTGGGGACGTGGCTAAGCAGCACACACGAGGAAGGGGAGGCTGGAGGAGGTGAGGTGCTACAGCAAACCATGGCAAGGGGCTGGACCCCTCCCTGCCACCCCCACCCTGGGCAGCACACACACACACAGAGGGGCCTTGGGGCTGCTTGGTCAGGGTAGGGAGCCATGAGGCACAGGGTGCTCTCTCACCTCAGGTAGAACAGCACGTAGGCCTGCTGGTTGAGAACCACCTTGATGTTGCTGGGGTGCACCTCGTGGTCGTTCATTCGATACCACTGCCCATTGCTGGCCTGTGGAAGAGAACATGGAGCGTGGTCAGGCTGTGTCTGAGGAGAATGGGGTCAGGCTCTACCCAGGGAACCACCTGGCCTGCAGAGCCGCAGGAACAGCACCCACCATCACAGCTCCTCTCCCCAGAACCCACAGATGGCCCAGGGGCAGGCCAGGGAGCTCTGTCAGGGCAGACCTTCATGTTTCCCACAGTGGAGCACAGTCCGTGCCCCATGTGCAGTGCTCCACACCACCCGCCCTGCCAAGCAAGCTCCTTTCTGCACCCTGAAGGGACCCACAAGCACCTCCCAGGCCCCAGCCCAGACAGGGTGCCAAGGGAGCATCCTGGGCTCACCTTCACGTAGCAGAAGTAGTGCCCAGCGTTGCAGCTGTAGCCAGAGTGCACCAGCACTGCATAGAGCCCATACGTGATGGGATCGCCCTTGGGCTCCGACATGTACGGCCGGATGTCCAAGATCTCAGGGTACCCCACGTCCTGTGCAAAGAAGATGTCTCAGGAGCTGCCATGGCTTTCTTGCCAGAGCACGAGCAGCTCTGCTGTGCTATGAGCCCATCTCTTGAGGGAGGGGACCTGCCCTCCCCAGGCAGAGGCTGTGGCGAGGAAGATGCCAGGATGAACCCAACTTCCCCCACTGGCAGCAGGACTGCACGAGGACCACCTCCCACCCTGCTCAGGGGCAGGACCTCGGGCCAGGACACAGCCCTGGTTGTGGATCACTGAGCTCTCACCTTGGTGATTTTCCTTCCACCTGAAGGGCCGCAGCTGCCAAAGCGTTTCAGTGAGATGGTGAGAACGTTGGAGGCTCGGTGGATGGTGAAACGTTTGCTGGCTGGCACTTTCTTCCTGCACCTGCCCAGGAAAGCTCAGGCTATTCAAGCTGTTCCAACATACACATGGCTGCCTGCCCTGGCCACACAGCAATGGAAAACCCAATGGGAACGGTGCTGCTGGCACCAGGCACTGCTCCAGACACCTCCCCACGGCCATGCCTTTGAAGACAAGGCAGCTGAGGGGCAGCAGGCTTCATCCCAGGCCCTGCACCTCGTGGTTTAGCCAGGCTGCAGGCACAGCAGCCCTCCCACAGCTCACCCATGGACCCCAGCAGCCCAGACTCACATGCTGCACCTGTAGGCGTTGTCCCCACCCAGCTGCTCTGGCTTCACAAACAGCTCCAAGGCCCGCACGATGTTTGCGGCTCGCTGCAAGGACAGGGCGGGGGTCAGGGCACCTGGGGCCTGCCCACAGCACAGCCCCGCTCCCTGCAGAGGCACGGGCACCAGGAGAGAGCACACAGCACAGGGAGCAGGCTGCCCCAGAGCCCTGAGCCTGGCACGGTGTGGTGGCTGCTCTGCCCCAGAGCACTGCCAGCCTGCACAGAGGAGTCACGGCTCACGTTCAGGCAACAGGCACTGCCCTGTGAGACAGGGAAGGAGGAGCAACAGCAGGGGCTGCTGCCCTCCTGCCAGCAGGTCAAGGAGCCTCAGAGCAGGAACAGCCCCCTCAAGAGCACAGAGCCCCATCCCCAACCCTGCAGCAGTACCTCGACCTCCAGGGTCACATCCAGGTAAGGGTCATAGGTATCCGAGACAGTCTTGCATTCCAAGCATTTCACTGCAAAGGAAGAGCCATGGGCACACCCTGGCACACCCCAGCATGGCACACACAGCTGCAGTGTCCCCCCAGCCCAGGCATGGGCTCTGGGAAAGCAGGTGATGCCAGACCACTGGGAACAGCTCCTTGTGCTGAGGGCAGTGAGCTGGGGACCCACAGCTTGGGCCCCACAGGCAGTGGCTTCTCCCATTGTCACAGCAGGGATAGTGACCCACAGGTGCTGCAGGAATGACTGACTGCAGCTCTGGGTAAGTTAAACATGTGAGCCATGTTCCCAAAGGGTTTCACTGCCCAGGCCCAGCCCAGGCTGCTGGTACTCACCACGGGAGCGCAGGTAACCACCGAAGATCTGGTGAACAAGAGTTGTGGCCTGGGTCTGGCGATCCAGCCTGCAGAGAGACAGCAGCACAGATCCCATATTGCAGCAGCAAGCCCTGCTGGACCCCTCAGGACAGCCCCTCTCTGTTCTGGCCAGTGGCTGGGCTGTGGGAAGTCACAGCCCCTGCCACACTGCTCTCCCTGTGTCCCAGCTGAGGGGTGACACCAGGCTCCAGCACACACCTTCCTCCTGGCTGGAGCTCAGAGCAGAGGCAGAGCTTCCCAGGACAAAGGGCCTGGGGGAAGCTGCCCTTCTGCAGCCACAGGGCTGGGGCTGAGCTAGCAAGTAGGCCTGTATCCCTCAGCAAGTGGGATTTGATCCCAGCCTGTAGCAGCCTTGGGATTTGGGGGCAGGACTGCAGCTATGCTGAGGTGGAGGAGTCAGCAGGTGAACAACAGCCTAGAGCCCTGTCCCTGAGGGGCAGAGCTGGACCCCACACCCGAGGCCCCTGGAGCCAGAACCTCCCCACAATAAGGCTGACCTGGGGCACATGTTCACTCCACAGTCCACTCCCGTGAGTGCAGGGGACCAGCAAGGGAACAGCAAAGAGCAGTGATGGGCCAGCAGGCCCCACATACTTGGTGTAGCCATTCAGGCAGGCCTTCTGCATGGCATCGATGGTGTAGCGCAGGAACTCGTGTGCATCCTCCTGCCTGCCGAAGCGCAGGTTATGGGAAATCTCTGCAAGAGAGGGAGCGCTCAGCACGTGCTGCAGCAGATGCCATCCCTCCCTGCCTTCCCTGGGGCAAGGGCTCTGGGCTCTGAGTCCCCTCAACCCAAACCAGACACCAGACTCATGTCACAGAGGAAGCCCCTGGCAGCCCAGGAAGTCTTCAGTCACTCCAAGGCTCCATGAGCCATCTCAGTGGAGCTGTTTGCCGAAACGTGCCCCAGTCCCAACAGTTCTGCTCCCACATTTGTCACAGGGGGTCAGCCCTCCTTACTCTTGAGGTCTCGGATGATGGAGAGTGGCTTTATTGCATTGCCGCTGTTGGCAAAAGCCTGAATCGTGTGGTTCTGCATAGTGCACATCATGCAGAAGCTTCCGTGGGCACCTGGAGCAGGAGAGATGACACGACGTTGGGGACAAACCTGGGAGAGATGGAGGCAGGACAGGGATCTCTGGTCCAATACAGCAAAGCCATGCTCAGCTTTCCCTATGAGCTTGATGCCACAGCAGATGAGGACCAGCTCACGCCATCCCAACTGGCACGGCCCATATCAGGAGATGGGGACCACCCTGTCCCATCCCAACTGGCACAGCCCATCCCAGGAGCAGCCAGGGCAGCTCCCCAGATGAGACAGTGTTCACACTGAGAGAAAACAGGACCCAGGTATGCACTGGACCAGCCCACAGCTCGGCCCTGAGGGGCACATCCCGCTGGCAGTGCTATGGATGGGGCTGCAAGGCCTGTGTGTTCCTGTAGTGACAGCTCACAGCAGCGCCTGCCACGCTGCTCTTCTGCATTCCCCACAGTCAGGAGCTACTCGGGACCCCCCAGCTGAGCCCCCAAGAAGCCATCAGGCCCCATTGGGCCCATCTCAGTCCTGGCTACACCCAGCAGAGACAAAGATGCCAAGCTTGGGAACACTGCTGTGGCCAGGAAAAGGGAGTAGGACTCAGGAACAACCTCTTGACAGAGAAACAGGCAGAAAGGAGCAGGGCAGGGAAGGTGCATTCTGATATCTGCACTCCCTCACAGAGCCAAGCACAGAGCGCTGAGAGAAGCACTGTGAACAGCACAGGCAGGCACTGATCGTCCCTCCTAGCCCCTGCACCGGGGTTCCCACTCACAGGTGCGCCCGTGCTCCCGGGACAGCAGGTAGTTGGTCAGCGGCGGCGTGTAGGTCAGGCACTGCAGCGCCGAGTTCAGGAAGCAGGTGTTCCCCAGGTTGCTCAGCCCGGCGCCCACTCGGTGGACCCGCTCCCACTTCATGGAGAGGCTGTGGGCCGGGAAGAGCACCTTCTGCGGCGGGGGGATGCCGTCCCCCGCGGGCCGCGGCGGGGCATGGCCGTGTCCTGCGGGGAGCAGACAGAGTCAGCCGGGGCAGGAGCGCGGGAGGGTCCCTTCAGCCTCTGCACTCACCCGGGGGGTTCTGCGGCCGCTCCGCAAGGCCGCCGGTGACGCCGAGGGGGCGGCCGGTGGGCTCGGCCCCGATGTGCTCGTACTTGTCCCGCAGGTGGCCCAGCTGCCCGGCCAGGCCGCGCCGGGCGGGCACGAACTCGATGCGCTGCTGCAGCACGGAGCGGGCGGCGGCGGCCAGCGGCCGGCCCAGCTCCGCCCCCGCCTCCCGCCGCCCCGGCTCCAGCGCCTCCCGCAGCTTCTCCGCGATCATCGCCGTGGGCGGCCGGCTCGGCGGGCCCGGCGGCCGCGCCTGCAGAGAGGGCGGAAAGCGGCGGCTGAGCGGGGGGCACCGGCCCGGCCAGGCCGCTCCCGCCGCGCTCCGGCTCTCCGAGCAGCCGGCCGCCGCCACGGCCCCCTCGGCGGGTCCCTCGGCCGCCGCCACGGCCCCCTCGGCGGGTCCCTGGGCCGCCACGGGCCGGTGCCAAGCCCCCGCCGCCACCCGCGGCCCCGAGCGCCGCCGCGCGGTCCCGGCCCGGCCGCCGCCATATGCGGCCCGGGCGGCGCCGGCGCTTCGCTCCGCACGGGCGGCCCCGCCGGCAGGGCCGGGGAGCGCGGCGGGGCGGGGGCGCAGGCCCCGCGTCCCCGGGCCCGTCCCGCCCGGCCCGGCAGCGCTCACCATCCGGGTCCCGCCGCACGCACGTGTCGCCACACCGCCAGCAACTCCTTCCGCCCGGCCCCGCTCCGCCTGGCCCGGAGCCGCGGCCGCTCCGCCCCTTGCTCGGCAGAGCCAACGGGGACACCAGCTCCGCCCGCCCGCTGCGAGCCGGGCGCGGACGGAGGCAGGACCGGCTGCCGAGGGGAAGGCGGCCGGCAACGCCGCGCCCACAGCGGACGGTCCCAGCAGCGGACGGTCCCAGCAGGGCACGTTTCCACGCGGACCGGCCGCCACGCGGTACCCGGGCCCGCCCTCGCCCTCGCCCTCGCCCTCGCCCTCGCCCCCTGAGTCACGGCCCCGCCCGCTCCCGCTCCCGGTCCCGTCGCATCCCGCCCCCGGCGCTGCCGCCCGCATTCCAGGGTGGGCCCGCAGCAGCTCTTCCCCTCCTGTCCCGTTCCCTTCCCTCCCGCGGGCATCGCTTCTCTCCGCTGCCGAGCAGGGCCGGCGGAGGCCGGGGGTCCGGACGGGTGCGTTTGGGTTTGGGGGGTCCCGGCCGAGCCGCCGCCGGGCCAAACCGGAGCAGCGTCCCCGCCCCGCTTCCCGCTTGGCCCGGAGCTCCCGGCACCGACCTTCCGCGGGTACCGGGGCGGCTCCAGCGCCGGACGAGGAGACGGAAATCACGGCACAGGGACGACAGAGCCGGCGGCAAAACAAGTGGCGATATTGAAGTCAAAGACAGAGGAGCAGCAGCGACAGGAGCACAACGGGTACAGCCATACAGAGCGCCCGGGATGCGCGGTCGGGACTGAGTAAAGGTTGGGGGTTTTTTTTCTTTTTCTTTCTTTTTAATTTTTCTCTTTAATATGTTGAAATTGCCCAGACTGGTCCAGTACGACATCTCAAACCTTACAGGGACGCACAGCATGAAAAGCCCACGGGCACGGGGCTGCAGGGAGCATTCCCGGCACGGTCCCAAAACCATGGGTGCCAGTGCCACAGCAGCTCCGTGGCACACGCCAGCACCGCTGTGGCACGGGCACGGGCATGGCTCAGAGAACGCAAGGCCGAGGGCTGTGAGGGTCACAGGTTTCCCTGCTGCCCGTTCCAGGCTCCACTCCCACACCGCAGAGAAGGGAGCTTGCCCGGCTGCGGTGGTGCTGAGGGGCACAGCATGGCCCCGATCTGCACGAGGCGGTGACGGACACACCCTGTGCCCATGCAGCCAGAGCTGCGGCCCCTGGTGCCCTGCCAAGGGTTCCAGGTCGAGCCTGTCCAATGGTGGCATCTGCAGAAGGATCTGTAAGAGGTTGCAGGGGAACAGAGACCCCTGGAGAGAGGACCATGTGGCGCGAGAGGCAGCAGTGCAGGGGTGCATGTCAGGGGTCACCCCACATGTGCTAACATGCCCCTCCAGCTTTCTGGGACAAGGCACCTGTGCAGGAGTCGTCTGGCCCTGTGGAGGGCCCGGAGCCCCTTGCTGGGGGTTGTGCCCTAAGGTAAAGCCCCCCAGAGCCCCTGCCCAGAGGAGTGCCCTTCTGGCACCCCCAAGGGAGAGGTGGGTGCTGGGGGAGTGGTCAGCAGGGCTGCCAGGTGCTGCGGTGGGGAGGGCTGTGTGTCTGGAGCTGTGGGGGAGGCTCCCGCAGCGGGGCACTGGTAGACCTGCTACGCAGCCAGGGCAGCTCCCACCCCTCATGAGGGCTTGGTTCCTTCACAGCTGCCAGAGCCAAGCACGGCTCGGGGATCGTGACCCTGGCAGGGAGCTCCCCACGCCCTGCTCAGCCCTGCCACGAGCGAAGGATGCCCAGGGCAGCTGGGGCTGCCAGGAGCCTGCACCAGAGCGGGGCCCTGGCCCCACACACGGGGGGCAGCCACCGGGGCCCCCTGCGGCCGAGAGGATTTTCATGCTGTCTCCAGGATTTGATATCAGCGTGGACCAGTCTAACATCTCGCAGGTTTTTTCTACTGGCTACTGGAATGCGCTCGTTTGGCTTAGGGGTCCTCGATGTCGAGAAACTCTTGCTTGGGGGGGGCCATGCCGCGGTACCAGGCGCATGAGCCGTCGCTCCTCTTGATGCAGGCGTAGTGCTTCGCCTGCCGCCCGTCCACGTTGTTCTTCTCCATCGCCCAGTCTGTCCACAGACACTCATCCGAGGAGGAGACGAAGCAGGGGATGGAGAGGCAGCGCGAGATCTGCGCGTAACAGAGACTGTCACGCACCAGCCCGAGGGGCACGGGGCCAGGGGGAAGCAGGTGCTCTGCTTCATCTGCCCCCCAGCTCTGGACAGGGATGCCAGGCTGACCCTGCCCTGCGGGCCATGGTGGGGAAGCAATGCAGGGAACTGGGGAAGCCCTGGTTGGCAGTGCCAGGGCTGGCCTTGGCTCCCAGCTGAAGGAAGGCAGAGGCAGGGCTGCCCTTCCTGTCTGCCCGTTGTGCTGTGTCCCTGCACAACGTCACCCGTGAAGGACAGGGAAGAGCATCTCACTGTGGAGCCCACCCCTGCCTGGGGGCTGCAGACCCTCCCTGGTATGGGGCATGTGGGGGGCAGCCTTGTTGCTCACCTTGCACTCGCAGCCCATCTGGTACCGCTGGTTTAGGCTCTTCTTCTGGGTTGGGGTCAGCGAGTCCCAGGTGGACACCAAGTCACAGAGCGTGATGTGCATCTTGCCATTGCCCTCTGACTTGCCTGGGGAGAGGCCAAACAGACACTCAGGGGGGTTGCCCAGGGCCTCGAGAGCCTGTGCTGACTCGTGGTGCTGGGGCCCTCACTGTGCCCTGTCCCTGCAAGCAGAGGTTTGTCCCCAGCTGTCCCCACCATGGCTCGGGGCTGCCGAGCACAGCCAGGGGCTTCCCTGAGGGCTGGTGGCAGGAGCAGGAGGGGCAAGGGGAGAATGTGCCCAGGGAGCAGGCACACATCAGGCACCTTGCAGGGCACACGGGGCATCCTGGCCAGCATGTCCCCATGCCCCCCGAGTGTCCCCTGCCTCCCCACAGGGCTCACCTGCGATGAGATACTCCTTCTTCCCGCCGGTGTCCAGCAGCCGGCCGCACACAGCAGTGGATGGAGCCGTGTAGATGAACTCTATGTCCTGGTCGGGGCCCTTGAACATCTGGGGAGCAGAGGGGGCTG